>NC_133433.1:13286250-13632500 GCF_011762505.2 Arvicanthis niloticus | reverse complement strand
GTGCCACTGAAGCAAGTACCTACTATCTAATTTTTCAATGCCAATCTTTGTTACACAATAGTTCTTATTACACGAGAACTATTTCCATTTTAATTTGGGGTTTTTGTTGTTTTATTCAATTGCAAAAAGGAAATATTAATGATCTTGAATATATAAAGAAAAAAAACTGTATGTATTTCTTCAGGGTTCTAGCAACATTTTTTTTCTTGCTTAGCTTTAAGACCAAAGTGCTTGAAGCCCCAATTATAAATGAATATACTGATGCCCATCTACACAACCTAGTGGAAAGAATGCGTGAAAGGACTGCTTTCTACAAGAAAACATTGACAGAGGAAGAAAATGTTCCCGAATTAGAAACCAGCTCTCATACTGGTAAGCAGTATTCTCTCAAAGTACTCACAAGAAGAACTGTATAAAGGAACATGTGTTTGGCCAGTTATTCAGCTTAGAACCCACAAAAGCAGATTCTGAGACAATAATTCTAGGTACATTATATTAGTTTACTTTGAGAGAGATTCAGAAATCTGAGAATAGCAAGAGACAAACAAAGAAATTAAGGTAAGTATGACCCCGCAGGGCTGGATCTAGCAAAAAAATAAGAATTACACCAAGAAGAGGAAGAAGCTAGGGGGATGGCTCAGTAGCTAAAGTTTTTGTTTTGCAAGAATAAAAATCTGAGTTTAATCAGCAGAACACATATTTTTTTAAAAAAAAGCATTGTGTGGAGCATATTTAAGAAAAAATTTGAGATGGAGAAAAACATAGGGAGCCCAGCAGCAATACCTATGCAATAGCTATGAGTTCTATTGTTAATATTAAATAATACGCATACAAAACACATAGTACAAAAATACAAGAATAATTTAATATAGAAAAAGAGATTTAAAAACAGTCACATAAAGGAGGGACAATTATTAACATTCTTAATACTAACAGAAATACAGGTATGATAAAATAATAAGAACAAAAGATTTGAAAAGTACATATTCTGATTAATACTTGCTTAGTATTTAGAGAAAGAAGAAAAATGACTGCTTAAGAACAAATAAACATCTTCAAGTCTAATTATAATGAAATGGGGTAGACTGGAAGGAAGCTGTGTTTTCAATGAATACTGTGTATTATACAGTAGTTAACGTTTGAAAAGATAAGGTTGAAATAAATCATCATTTGATAGATATATGTTGAAAAATAATATTTTGAACTTTGCTTACACATACCACAAAAGATATGTATGAAATAATTTTATTCAGAGTTTTATACATAGCACTGTTCTATTTTATTTTTGTATATATTTTGGAAGTAAAACATGATGTCTTACAATACATATAGAAAAATAAAGGTCATTAATTTAAACATGAGGGGTTTGCTTTGCTTGCCTTCGTGGAAAGTAGAAGATTTTGAAATACTCTAATTTCATCAAAACCAAATGTTCTCCTCTTCAATCTAACTTATCTTAAGCTAATAAACACATTTCTTCTTTTTTCCCCATAAAGCAAAGCCTACAGATGTATCACCAAAAGAAGAGGACAATTCTAAGCTAAAAGAACACCACCACGGCACATTGTCTTGCAAGCTCCAGAGACTACCTGTAAAAGAGTACCTAAGAAGAATGAGACTTCCTAGAAGCATAGATTCCTACACAGGTACCATAGAAAGGGATCCTCTTAGGATGACCAGCATTAGCCAGAACCCCTTTGACTCAGACATATGGAGACAACTTCAGTTTTCCCACAGTGTGTTCTATATTGAAAGCGTAATTTAAAATTCATGATCTGAAAAGGTTTGTTCTCCTTTCTCTGTTGAAGAAAAGAGATAAAATACTCCGTCTGTTTTAAAACACAGACTAGGACATTTTCTGGCCCAAATAATCTTTGAAAAGAAAGTCTCAAAGAACTTGTCAATATGTACACACACACACACACAAACACACACACACTCACTCATTCACACACATACATACACACACACATATATATTATTTATATGTATAATATATTTATATAGTATTATATATATTATATATACATACATATATTACATATATATTATATATTATTATATAATATATATTTATATATTATATATTTATATATTATATATATTTATTCCTTTGCTTTACTAAGTTACTAACAAATTCTCTCCTAAATCCTCCCAGAGGCAAATGAAAACAACATGTGAAGAGACGCCAATTGCCTCCAGAAACTGGTTCTCTCTTCTTTCAGAGCCAGTACTCTTCTAGAAGGATGAGGCCTTTCTCCCACTTTCCATTGGCAGAACTTAATTACTGGGGACCAAACATCCTTTTTTCAGGAAGACCCTGCCAATGACACATCTAAATTTTCCAGTATTTAGTAATCCTGAGTCCAAACAGTAAGGTTACACCCTGGAATAGACTCAATCTAGCCAAAAGACAAAAAGGGCACTGTCCACATTTGGAAAAAGTGA
Organism: Arvicanthis niloticus; assembly: GCF_011762505.2. Classification (NCBI taxonomy): domain Eukaryota; kingdom Metazoa; phylum Chordata; class Mammalia; order Rodentia; family Muridae; genus Arvicanthis; species Arvicanthis niloticus. Next base: position 13,630,052 of record NC_133433.1, on the reverse strand, counting down.
TACTGTCATTTTGCTTCTTTTGAGCCTTCTACTCGAGACAGAACTGTGTTAAATATTTAATAGAGGTCCTTACTGAAGTCTTGTCTTCAAAGTTTCAGGGTTGAGGAGATGCTTTAGTCTATAAAAAGCCTACTATGTAAGCATGAGAACCTGAGTTTGGATTCCCAGCACCCATGTAAAAGCTGGTTTTGATAGTGCATATTTAATCCTAGCAACTGAATAGAAGGAAAGAGATCCCCAACTTGGTAGCTAGTCAGTCTATCTAGTGGATAAATTAAAAGACCATATCTCAAAAATATATGGTGAGAACTGGCAGAGTTAGACACCCAGTATCAGCCTCTATTTTCTCCACACCAGTGCACACACAAACACAGCACACATACACACAAAGATAGTGCCACAGTTTGATCAACCTAAGAAAGAAACTTCTTAGAATTTTTGTATAATGCCATTGGGATGACATCAATTCTGTCTTGCTAGATCGGGTCTATCTCCTGTGGCTCCTGCTTGTCACCATTGCCTATAACTGGAACTGTTGGCTGCTCCCAGTGCGCCTCGTCTTTCCATGCCAAACACCAGACAACAGGAGCTACTGGATTATTACTGACATCATATGTGATATCATCTACCTTGGGGATATGTTATTGATCCAGCCAAGACTCCAATTTGTAAGAGGAGGAGAAATTATTGTAAGTAAGGTTTGGGGAAAGAAACTGACAAATGAACAATGTCTAATTGGACTACAAAAATATCTAAGTTTGAAAGATTGTTTCATTTAATGTTTGACTGTCTTTCTGTAGATAGAGCTTTGTAAACAGTGTCTGAATGTTCTAATTCATCTATTTTGTCATCTCTCTCTGGTACTCTGTCTTCCATTTAATGCATTCTATTAGTAAATCATTCTACTAGGTTTCCATATGACTAGATGAGCTAAAACATTTTTTCAGAATTTCTCTTTATTTTTTCAGAATTTCTTCTTTCATATTTTTTATTGATGTCCTTTTTTGCTCAGATTTTTTTTATTTTCTTTGAATTAGTTTATGAGTTTGTTCTCTCTTTGATTTAATTTAAGTAGTATTATGATTATCCCTTTTAATTTTGTATGAAATTTTACCTAACTTCTTTTCATTGGAATCCTCTTATAAGGTGTTACTTTTACAGGGCTCATATTGCCTTGTTTATACATACACTTCTAGATTAGAAGTGTGAATCTGGGGTTATTTTGATGGTTGCATTTTTATTATGTGTTTTCTTTCAGTTAAAGTGTTTCAATGTGCAAATGAGACTAGGTTGTGATAGATGTGTAGTACTGTTCATCTCCACTGGTCTAGGACTGTAGTAAATTTGATCCATTCACTCAAGGAACCTGGTAGTATGCCCTGTAACAGAGTGTTTACTGCAGAGTATTTTCTGCAGAAACCACAAGTGCTGGATGGTTCCATTGTGTAAATATCCTAACATCTGGCTTAAAACATTATTTCTTTATCTTCGGTAATTATTGGGAGATAGTGGAAGAGGAGTAGTGTAGAATATGCTAAGATAAGGCTAGAGATGAGAGGAAAATGTGGTAAGGATAGATTAGTGTTGCATTAATTGAGGGAAAAAAGAAAAGTAGATGCAAGTGGGGAGTTGACATAGTATTAGAATGCACAGAGTTTAAAGGTTATTAATGCTGCAGAAGGCTAAATTAATAAGTAAAAAGGGGAGAAAATGAGAACAGAAGTAGACATGAGGTGAGGATGACAAGGAGCACATACACGATGTTTATAGAATTGCTAGTAGACTGTAGACAGTCTATCCTCATACTCTTAATAACTGTAATTTCACTGTGCTACCCATACAGGTGGCTGCTGAGCATATGTATATTCAAATTTTGCAATTAAATAATACAAAAATGCAAAATTCCCAACCATACTTTATCCATATTTCTAGTGTTCAACATCATGCGGCTACTGTGCTGTATTGCAATGATTCAAAGTACTGTTCTAAGCTTCATTAGTGGAAAGCAATGGAAAACACTGAGAGGCTTTGGGCTGTCCTTCAGGAGTCCTGCCACAGGATAGAAAACAATTGCCTTGCCATGAGCAAATGAAAAGCCCACGATTGTCTTATTTTGTAATAAATATCTTCGAATCTACTTCTTTTTGACTTTCCAAATCCATCACTCCCCATTTCTCAATATCAAATGCAGCAGCCTACTTCAAAAGCCAAAATTCTTACCATAGAGAAAGTATCTTCTTCTAATTTATTTCCCATTTTGGAATTTCATAGTCCATCTGTTTTTCCGACTCTTCTGAACTGGCCAGGAGGAAGGGTTTCTCCCAGATGTCCACTGTGACTCCCTTGTCACAAATTCCTACTAGAATTGCATAAAATGGGCCTTCTAAGATCAGAGTATGAAGGATCAACTGCCATAATGCCAAGCAACTCAGAATCCTATGTATTATTTAATAAGAGACCAGGCTTCCTTAACCCTGAAGATTTTCTTTTGAATTTTCAGAAACTCTTAAGTATTCAAAAGGATGAAAGGAGTAACTTTATTAATTCTTATTTTAAATTTTGGTTTTCTGGAACATGTGTTCTATGTTTAATTTTTTCACTGAAAAAATTCTAAAGGCAATGATATCCAAAGCTGTAGCAAATATCTATTTATAATATTCCCAGTAAAGATTTCAGAACATGACTTCACTCATTCCCCAAGCCCAGAGCTCACGGAATCTTGATAGATGATAATGGTGGTGTACAAATGAGAGAAGTAACAACACCCAAAAATATATATATTAAAAAACCCACTAATTTCAGTCTCTATTAGATGCACAAAATCAATGTTTGATGAATAGAAAGTGATAAAAATCACTAAAAGGAGGCTTTTATTTTCAATTTCCAAAGAGATGTTGGCACACAATAGTGTTAAAATCATGAAAAATAATCAATAAAAACACACTCGATGAACTCTATTTAAAATGCATTACCATGAGCAACAAACAGAGCAGGAACTAATTGATTTGTTTGTTCAAAAGAAGTTTAATGGTTCCTTTAATTTAGAGTAGGTAGTTGTAGCCCTTGAAACTGATTACATTTGGTACCAAGTCGATGTACACTGAGTTTCCAACCTGAAGGTCTCACTACGCTCGTCTACACACTCTCATTGTTATACCATAGAAGCGTTCATTTGTCTATTGAACAAATATTTAAATGTCTACATATACTAAGCAGATACACCTACCTGCCTTCTAAACTAAACACATTATATTTAGTTAATACATGTGGCACCTGAGCTGGAACATGGCAATATTAATTCTGCAAGTCTGTTAGAAAAAAGAGTGAGGTGAAAACAGCCACAATGAAAGAAACCAGGAAGTTTACATGTGTTCTATATCTATTAACATCTTCTGAAAATGATGCTATGTAGAAAACAAAACACTAACAAAGATGCCTCAATTATAAAAGCTCTTATGTGCAGCTGAAACCAAGTTGGCAGTGGATTTTATGTTGTTTACATACTTACTTATTGTGTGTGCCTATGACTGTGTGCAGGTGCATGCACATGAGTGTTGGGAGCCGACTTTAAGCAGAAAGCAGCTATCCACTTTGCAGCCATCTGGAACCATATACCCTGATGAGAGACTTGTTTTTCGGAAGCCTACAACAGCTGAAGCACACTCTGATAAATATCTTGTTTATCCCACATAGCTTGTTTTGCTGTTTAGTGACCCCAGCTGCAAGGTGCACGTGCACGTGGTAAAATGTCTTCACCTGTGTTCTCCTGCTTGTGCTTATAAATACCCAGGATTTTCTTGTAATAGAGTCAATAGGAGAAGTCAATCGGAGGGGTCTATATGAGAGAGAATAGGGAAAATAAAGGAGTAACCAGACTTGACTACACACTCTGGTTTTGTCTCCATTCTTCGAATCTCTTGCCCCTCCATCCCCACTCTCTCTCTTGACCAGAGCACTTAGCCCCAAAGCGTGGGGCAGTGTGGACAGCAACATAGTAGCCCCAAAGTGTGGGCCAGTGCGGTCCTCAACACATGAGGATCTTGGTGTATGCTGGAAGGTAAAAGGACAACTTGCAGGAGTTAATTCTACCCTTCTACCTTGCAGATTCTGGGGCTCAAACTCAGGTTGTTAGTTTTAGTGACTGTGCCCTTAACTGCTGAACAAGCTCACAGGCCCAGCTCTGAGTGTTGGATATGAGATATAGTTACAAATTTTGATTGATATGACCTAAAATTTCTTTACACTCTAGATATTTTGATGATATTTAATATATTTAACTTTCATTAATAAAACATAGGCTAACTATAATACCTAGAAACAAACAGACCTGGATCAAATTTTACTACTAAATTTTTACTAAGCTAAATTAACTCTCTCTCTTCTACTACATTAAAAATAGTTTTTATTTTATAAGTCTATGATGAAGATTAAATAAGATGATATGTATACATGCCCCAAGATGTACGACTGATAGGAGTAAACTATTAGGTGAATTCAGTGAATAGACATGCACACATTTACTTTTACATTTCCATCTCCTTAGCTGTCTTTATTCAATAAACAAGCATCCACACATTTACCATTATTTCCTTTCTGTGTCTTTAGCTGTCTTTCTCACCTGACAGTAAGTTCCTGAAAGGTGAGGACAGTGTTCTAACTCATTTTCCTATCTATCCTTGGAATTCAAAGATATTCAAGACATGTTTGTAGGAGGGAACTCACAATAAAGCTGGCTCAAGATTGTCTGTCTTTGAGTAAATCTTTCACTGCATGTAATATTCTTTTTTTAAGTGCTCTTCTTGGTTCTATATAGAATTGCAGAATTGTTGATCAGACGAGGTATATTATGACTAAACATACTAGCATTTGGGCAGAGCATCCTCTAAGACTTTCTGTTAGGACAGGATTTAGATGTAATTAGCATACCCTTCCTAAGGTAAGCCTCCCCTGAAGAAATGCCTTCTGCATAGTAAGCAGGCTTGAAAGAGAGAAGGAATTAAATAGGGTGACATTTTAAAAGTAAGTGCCTAATTGTCACTAGTAAACAGACTGATCCTCATAAAGCTGATTGTGCCAAATTTATTTAGTGCTCAAAAGAACAGGGATTTTAAAATTGCTAAATGCCACTTTCCTTTAATCAAGCATTTTTAGCTGTGTTTACATTTATTCAATCATGGAATTATATGCTCTGAATGGAAAGGTATAAATGTGAAGAAAAAAAAAAAAACCTTCCTGGTTTGTGGGAGAATGCAGTATTTTAACTTAGCAGCTTGGCACATAACTTGTGTCTGTCTGTCTGTCTGTATTAGGGCTTTTATGGAGCTGACTGATTTTACTCTATCTTTCTTGGCACAAAATTTATAAGACTACCAATGAAACCTGTCTATGTCTACCTATGGATCAATATTCCTTCTTTCTTCATCATACAAATCATATCTTGCACATATTTCAAGATATTTCTACAAAATTTACTGCGTGTATGTGGGTAAAAGATAGCAAAGTAAGGGAAGAGGTACTAAGAATTGGGTTGACAAGAATATTGGGGAAATGATGTTGTACATGTGTTGTATGTGTGTGTTCATGTTTATCTGTGACTATGTGTACATCTGTATGTGTGAATCTGTGTGTGTCTCATGTATGTGTATGCATGTGTGTGTCTACACTATATATCTTTGTGTATCGCTCTGTATGTGTCTGTTGGTCTGTCTGGGTGTCTGTGTGTATATCTATATCTATATCTATATCTATATCTATATCTATATCTATATCTATATCTATATCTATATCTATATCTATATCTATATGGAGGCCAAGAGGTTAATGTCAGGTATCTTTCCTCAGTTGTTTTCCATCTTTATTTTGTAAGAGAGAGAGTCTCTTACTAAACAGGAAAACCATAGATTTGGCTGCTGGCTAGTCTCTGAGCGTTAGATATTAGCCTGTCTCTACTCCCACCCACACATAGCACTTAGTCTACAGACACATGCTACTGTGACCACCAACTCAGGTTTTCATGCTTGTGTGGAAGGCATTTTAGCAAATGGACCATCTAACAAGCCCCAACTAATTGATCTTTAACATTACTTGGTATCTTAGCTAGGGTTTTACCGCTATGAACAGACACCAAGATGAAGACAAGTCTTATAAAAACAACATTTAATTGGGGCTGGCTTACAGGTTCAGAGGTTCAGTCCATTATCATCAAGGTAGGAACATAGCAGCATCTAGGCAGGCATGGTGCAGGCAGAGCTGAGAGTTCAACATCTTCATCTGAAGGTTGCTAGTAGAAGACTCACCTCCAGGCACCTAGGATGAGGGTCTTAAAACCTATACCCACAATGATATATCTATTCCAACAAGGCCACACCTCCAAATAGTGCCACTCCCTGGGCCAAGCAAAAATAAAACATTACACTTGGGGACAATTAAAAAGTTCCATATTAATTAGTATAGATGGTTAGATAATAAATATTGGTAGACAATGAGGCTGCTTCTGTATGCCCAAGTTCTAATATTTAAATCAATTAAAAGTTTATAAAAATTTCTTCCTACCTGTAACTGAAATATGTGTGTGCACATGCGTGCACACACACACACACACACACGAGTTGCTAGAATGCAAGAATTGATCATTTTAGGTCTCCCTATTAAAGAGTCTTTCTACCCCTATCATGCATATCACATATAGATATGCCTACCTACTGAGGTTAGACACTGTCAGGAACTGAGAAAACAAAGGTCAAAAATGTGTGCCTAACATTTTACAAAGTTCATACATGAAAGAGAAACAGAAGAAATACAATGAACTTCTATATTGTATTAATATAGGTCATCTTGATGGGTAGTTGGTAATAGCTAACCATTCCACCTTCGAAATACAGGAAACATGATCTGGGCTCCAAGAACAACTTGAACAAAGGTGTTCAAGAGAGAAACTGACATATTTGAGGAACTGTGAGATAGAGGATAAGATAGAGAGACAAAGAGAACAGAGCCTGATAAACTATGAAAAGGAATTTGACCATTGAGGTTTTGTTCTGAAAATCATGTAGGGTCATACAATTTAACATAAATAGATATTAAACACTCTAGTTTAGGGAGACCATTGTCTGGCATTGTGTAATAACTAAGGAGAAGCACCACCTAAGTAAGGGAAGTGAGGAGAGGACCATTAGGAGAGGAGGTAGGGCAGACAAGTGTGGCTAACTCTCCTATAACGCCTATGTTAAGCAGGAGGACAACAAAAAGGAAGCAAAATAGCTTCCATGTTTTGAGTGTGTGTGTGCGTGTGTGTGTGTGTGTGCACTCTTACTTTGGTTTTGGTTTTTGTCTTACAGATTTTTATTTGTTTATTTGTTTATCTATTTGTATTTTCATGTTTTGTCTTTTGTTTCTTGATATTTTGGTGGGGAGAAGAAAGTGAAATTAGGAGTGTGTGGCGGTGGAGAGGATATAGAAGGAACTTCAGGAAAGGAAAGAACATGGTCAAGATATACTATGTAAAACTTTTTAGTTAGAAATAAATAAATAAGGGAAATTAATGAAAAGGATAAAAGCACCTTGGGCATCTGTGTGTTTTTAAAATGCAAAAGGCCAGAGCATGATTATAGGCTGAGGTTGAAGAAAACTAGTAGAGAGAAAAAAAAAACATGACTATTTAAAAAAGTAAAAATTAATAAATAAAATTTCTGAACCTGATCAAAATATAAATGTATTCCAGGTAGATTCAAATGAGCTGAAGAGGCACTACAGGAGTTCTACTAAGTTTCAGGTAGGTGACTCACAAATAGATCCAGAGGGGCTTAAGCAGAACCATTTTCATTTCAAGTCTCATTGCTAGAAATATGGTGTCTTTTTGTAGCAAAGATCACACAGACCTGGTGATGTTCTATTAGGCAGCAGCAAGTACTCCTAATACTTTATTCTCCATACTTCATACTACATCCATTCCCCTGGATCTGCAAATTTGGTGTGAAATATGTATAAGCCAATCAGGGAATTCTAAGTTAAATTACAATTAGGAAAAATGGGGTGTACCTTTTATTGTCTACCGAACTCTAGTTTTCAATTCTTGTGCTGTGGTGGTGTGAAGTCTGGAAAATTATTTATATTCCTTCTTGTACTTTATATAAGCAAAGTAAAACTGAAAGAAGCAGTTACTTAGAAAGAAAGTATCTTTCTTTTTTTTTTTTAAAGATAAAACATGTTCTTATCGCATATACTTTTCTCTTAATCTGTCTTCAAATTGAAAAGTAGGCATCTATGAGATCACCTAAGGTTACCTGAATCCATTTCATGACTCCAGCCTCCCTGTTATGAACAGTAATTTAGTTCCTCAAAGTATACTAGTAAATGTACTACCAGCACAATCAAATATTGTTTCTCTCTCTCTCTCTCTCTCTCTCTCTCTCTCTCTCTCTCTCTCTCTCTCTCACACACACACACACACACACACACATCAAACTGTAGACCCCAAATGTCATTCAATTTTTTTATTTTTCAACTAACTTTTTTACCACCTTGACATTTATAACCAATCTATACTGCTTTAATTAATTGTACAAACATGAAGAGTATTCTCTGTAAAATCCATAGAACTCTGAATACTTTTATGGAATTTGGAGATATGTAAAAGTCCATTTGTGCTTATAAATATGAAACTGCTCATTTATTTAATTATGGTCACTCCTTTTTTATTTCCTTAGTACAGCCTGCCTGTCTTAGACCATTGCAGTAGAGCTAATCTTATTACATGTATTTCTGTTTGTTTATTGTTTGCATGCACATACACACACCAAGACACATGTGTGGAGGTCAGAGAACAACTTAGAGGACTCAGAACTCTCCTTCCAGCCTGTAGGTCCCAGGTATCAAAGTCTGATCCTCAGATTTTTACAAGTACCTTCACCGATTGAGCCATCTCACAAGCCTGAGAGTATGGTTATTTTCTGTCCTTTATTAGTATATCATTAATCTTTATAAGTAGAAATAATCTTACTGTTTCAGTACTAAAATGTTTTACAAAGTCCTAGGTTCAGAGTTTAAAGTTAATCCATATTTAATTCAATTTCTTCCAATTCAGTGAGAAATAAATTATCTGTGTCTACACAAATCCACATGAGGAAGTTAAGTGTACAAATGACTGAGGATTGCATAGAAAAATCAAGTGGTGAGTTGAGAAAACAGGGAAAATGCAAATAAAACTATCATTAGCATTTGAGGTGCAAACAGTGGGTACTACAGTAGCACTAGACAAGTCAAAAACTCTGCCGCTGCTTCCTTGTCTAAGACATTATTTTAAAAAATGTCTTATACATGTCTCAACTTATCATGAGGATAAGTAGGTACAGGGTAAAGGGGTGATATGTGTAATTTCTAAGCCAACACATTTAGAGTCATTTGTTTATGACAACTAATCTGGTTAAGTAAATGATATTTCCATTCAATAATTGTTGGCTTTGAAATTGTTACTCACTTCCCCAAACTTTCTACCTAATATATGTGGTCTTACAACATGTTCCTGTAACATGTAGTTTTGTCTACTCCACTTTGTGTTCCCGGCTGGATGCATGCACTCATGCACACACGCACATGCCCAAGAGCTATCTCAGATCCACGGATGAAATGCACACACATTTTTTTATATGCTTTTTAGCTCAATGGCCAGATTCCTGGTCAAAGCATCAGAACCACCATGCTACATGTTCCTAACTGCTCTTTATTATCTCAAGATAGTTTAGATTTTTTTAACGTATTGCTTAATTGGCTGTGTAAAATTTAATGAAAACAATTATTTTATAAAAAGTAATAACGTATTACTGCAGTCAAGGTAGTCTAACAGGGATTAGAGAGACAGATTAGTGGTTAGAAATACTTGCTTCTCTTGCAGGGGACCCAGATTCAGTTACCAGGATCCACATCAGGCAGATCACAACTTCTTATAACTCCAGCTTCAGGATATACAATGCCTTCTTCTGTTCTTGTACATATGCGCGTGCACACAAACACACACACGTGTGTGCACGCGCATGCGTGTGTTCAATTGAGGGGGGGCAGGGAGAGAGGGAGGGAGCAATTATATATATATTTATATTTACATATATATTAAATATACAAAAGTAGACAAAATGATGTTGATTCCTAAGGAATGACATTTGATTACCAAGGTATGAGAATAATGAAAGTGCATGGAAAGTTTTAAAATGAATATTTTAGCCACATAATGGTCCTTTTCAGTACTTTTAAAAATCTGAGTTACTGATCTATTATAAACAGAGTTTATTTATTTCTCTCTTTTAGCCTGTGAAGATATTAATAAACTTAATCAAGAGTCTCTAATAGAAACTTTCATAGCAAGTTCATAGTGAAACAACCCCGAAAAGACAGTGGTAGAAATCACCAAGGAACCTAGATGAACCGATGAACCAGAACTGTGTAATCCATGCTGAGCACTGAAGGAATACTTGGACCACAAAGCGATGAATTTACAAGAGGTTCAAACAAAATCAAAACTAGATTTGATTCTTATTCTAGGACCTCATGTTTCCAGAGTATCAAAGTATGTTCTAACATTAGCATCTGTGTCATCACTGAACTATATGGAACATGAAAAGTCTGAGCAAAGGTGATGAGTAAGGAGAGCTCAGACACATGAAAGTGAAAGAGAGGTGTGTGACCAGAGACAAGTTTACTAGTTTGATACTAGTTTGTAAACCTGTTTTCATGATATCAAGTACCCCTGTTTTCATGATATCAATGTATTTACATGGTATCATATAAGTAAAAGCAATTTTGGATTAAATAGTAAGTGATTAGTTACAGCTTGACAACTTTCACATACCACCGTAGTTTGAATGTGAACTATTCCCTGTAAACTCACACTTGGTCCCTAAATGGTAAAAGAAGGTTGTAGGGCCTTTAAAGGGTGAAACTTTGATAGGGAAATTATCTCACTGAGGGCCAATTAGAGGCTTTATAGCCCTCGGGAGCTCTACTTCCTATTTATTTTAGACATCATAAATAGGAATGCAGTGTGAACAGTCATCTTTCTGTGTCTCCACTATTCCGTTCCTGCCAAGACCATGTCCTCTCCACTGTGACAAACTGTATCCACCTAGAGCCAAAAGCGAAAATGCACTCTTTCATCCTTAGGTTACCTTGCAGGATATTTTATCATGGCAACAGGAAATTAGCTTGCACATATATTGGCATGTATGAGTATAAATCCAAGCATAGAGAGGCAGACAAACTCCACATAAATGTGAACATGTTCTTTCTACAGATGGATGTGGCATCCCTACTGCCATTTGAAATTCTCTACATCTTCTTTGGAGTCAATCCAATATTCAGAACAAATCGGGTATTAAAGGTAAAGAAACTATATTCAGCTGGTTCTCCTTCTCCTAGTGGAAATCTTGAAGCAACTTTAGATATTCTAAAATTAACAGTGCTCAACACATTCTAAAACAGTTCTCCATTTCTCTGTCTTCATCAGTACTATATTTTAATACATAATGACATTGAACAAGTATTTTTTATAATCCAAAATGGAATGCTTTTATGCTTCTAAAGATGACTGGAATTACAAATCAATAATTCATAATTATTATTTTTTCTCTGCTGACCATTTTATCAGAGATTTGCTGAATGTCTAAAGTATCAGGTGATCAAACAAGGCAACAAACAAACAAAAATGAAGTTAAATTTCCTGAGGCCCCAAGACAATCTATGTAACAATTTACCTGGAAAACAAAGAATCATTTCTGTGTAATAATATGGAAAGAAATTCAAAATAAATTGCTAAGGAAAGGGGGAAAAGCTAGATAAAAAATACTTTACAGAACAAAATTAATTTATGTAAACCAGAAAGAAAAGCTGTTAAGTTTTCTAAATTAAAATAAGTTACTAAATACTACAAATGTTTTTCAAAACTAATCAAAGCAGTTGCCTTAGGTGAAAAGGAAAATCAGGAGGAATAGAGGCAAGCAGGACAAAATTTTGAAGTGATGTATTTAATATTGATTTTGAAACATATATTTCTATTCAAAATATCCTAAGACATACATATTTCATAAACTCAGATTTGTTGGGTAACTTGTACAAATTAGAGGCAAGTCTGAGTGAATGTTTACATACATCTTGAAGAATAGCAGTAGTTAAGAGTACTGACTGCTCTTGCAGGATCCAGTTTCAATTCCCAGCATTCAGATGCCAGCTAACCATGGTCTATAATTGTATTTATGGGAATCTAGCACCCTTTCCAGTGAGCTGTGACCATCACATGTCGAGCAAACATGCATGCAGGTAAAACATCTATACACACATACTTTTTAAAAATAACAAAAATAAATCTCTAATTTTTGAAAGAATACTAATGATAACTTGTACTTCAAAAAAAAAAAAACCAACCCGTTTGAAAGTAAATCAATATATGTTATAAATTTTGTATGTTTTGCATCCTGGGAAAACACCTTAATTATATTTCCAGCATAATCTAGCAACCATGAGATCCTACAATGCCAGCAATTGCAGTGGCTATCTTTGCTACACTCCTTTATTAAAATTGTCCTTCTTTTATCTGTCTTATTCCTCCCAACAATTTCTTGTTATCACTGAGGAAGATGAGAATCAGCATAGAGAGAAAGCCTGTCCACCCACACTGATAATGTTGCCATTACTTATCTTACTGCAAATCATATGCTATAATATTGCCAGGTAGAGCTCAAGCACAAACATCTTTCTGTGTTTACAATTTTTTTTTAGGTTTAAAAGATTCTGACCCTATATTCCCATATGCCCAAGAAACTTCTAGAGGGTTCTGGTATGACTTTGGCATATAAGTGTAAATCGAGGCAGAACGCAATGTTCTAAGCAGTCTAGCTTCAGGCTACCATCTCATCAAACCTAGATTCTCACAGGAAAGTTTCAGGGACATGTGTTCAGAAATAACTGATTTCCAAAAAGACTCAGATTCTTGTGGAATTTGGAGTTCAAATGGATTTTAGTGAAAGCTCATAAATATTCCCTTTTATACCCCATCTCTGAATCCATGTTAGAGAGCTGTCTAGAGCCAGCATTTTAATGTAGAATATTATGCAAGTCAACACTGACTTTTTTTTAACTGAATAGTCCTATCTTCCAGTTATTTATAAAGGTGTTGTTTGGATAGACAATTCTCTGGGGTAAATATTATCAGATACCTGTCTCCAGACTATAAATGGGAAAAAAAAACCGATACAAACACATTAGTTTTAAAACATTGTCCTTTCAGCAAACTTCTAGTAAAAGCCAAATAAACAAGTTATCAAAAATTGTACTTAACACAATCTGATCTTTTGAAGGATACTTTCAGGAATCTGAGAGAATGGACATTTGTATATATGTCTACCTTAAAAGGAAATATTACTATCTCATATATAATATGAATGTATTACATATAATAGTAATATATTACATATATTAGTTTTTAATCCAAAGGCTCAGCAGTTACATATAAATTGAGTGATATTTTGGAGTAAGTAGTGGCTGAGGACTCCTGTCTATAAGATCTTCCCTTTCTAAGCACATTCAGCATGTCAATGCACACTTTCACACATTCTTTTCATTATATCATTTTTAGGTAAGGAGCCAAAGTATTAAGTAGAAAATTTTTTCAGAACCATATCAGCAATAGTGCTGGAATTTTGTTCTGGGATTCATGGGGATTCTATGGTCCTATTCTGTGCCCTATGTCCTATAGAAATGCAGAGGGAGGAAAGGATAGGACAAGGGTACCTCAAGGAAGTGAGAGCTGAGACAAAACTAGAAAGGAAAGAATATACAGCATTTCTCACTCTGGGCCTGAGTTACTCCACTTGGTATTTTCTCTAGTTCCAGTCCTTTACCTGAAATGTCATGATTTTATTTTTCCTTACAGCTGAGTAAATATCCTTTGTATGCATCTGCACATTTAAGAACCTTGAGGGAAACAGCAACTCTGCTTTGATTAGATCACATAAAGCCGCTGAACCTTCAGACAGCACAGAATACAAGCCTCTACTAATGTTTAGTGGATTTTACAGTATTAAAAAAATATATAGATTTACTGCCTCTACCTTAAAAACAAAGTTAGTGTTAACAACAACATATTTTTCTTCCTTTATTTATGTTTTAGAAGTATGATTTTAATCACTGTAAAGTAGAATTTTACTATACACATTAGAAAGAAACCCATTATTGATTTTCAACATGCATCACAATTAAGACTATGATGAAATGACAGAAATAAAGTAAAACAAGCAGCTCTATATGCTTGGCATCTTGTTAAAATACTATCATTAAATATGACATGAGATTTTTTAAAGGCATGAACAAAATCATTTCCAAGAAAATAAAATCTGTTATATCCTTTTATCTAAATAAGCATTCAGTTAACTTATTTTTTTATTTCTTTTGCTTATTTTATACAGTACACTTCATTCTTCGAGTTTAACCATCACCTGGAGTCTATAATGGACAAAGCGTATGTCTACAGGTGAGTTTCATTGGTAAATTTGGAGGAAGCAGAGAAAGTGGTGGCAGAACATTTTAGAAGGCATTTAGGAGACAATAACCACCCTGCTCTAAAACATGGGCATTTTCTATCTTGTTATATAAAACGAGTGCATATTCTAAAGCAAATTGGGCTGTTTCAAGTACACTTAGATTAAAGTGAGGAAGAAAACATATCGTGCTGCAGTTTAAACAATAAGAGAGGAGTACACTCTTGCAAGTCAGCTCTCCATCCCTCATGACAATTTACACCTAGCCTAAATTTTACTCATTTGCCATTCTAAACTTCCTGAGAAGAAACCTTCAATCACAGTTTATCACAGCGTGAAGTCCTGTGAGCCTTTCTGATATCCGGGTAAATCAGCGTGGACTATTTTATGGGACTCAAAATGAAGAAGTGACCCTTGAGGCATGTCTTTCACAGCGTCGACTCACACCATCTGTGCAAAGAAATGAAGACTTTCTTTACACTCCGTCAAGCCCATTCAAGACTCCGCAGGCAGACAACATGTGGTGTCACCTTCGCTTTCTACTGCACAAATGAGAGCTGACACTTAGCAAATCTAAAGCAAGAGGGCTCATTGGAAACACAGAGAAAAAGAAAATGTTGAAATCAGCCACTTTCCAGAAACAACGTCAAGCCTTACTTCCCATCTATTCTCTCTGACAGAGTCATCCGGACAACTGGCTACTTGCTGTTCCTCCTGCACATAAATGCCTGTATTTATTACTGGGCTTCAGACTATGAAGGAATTGGCTCAACCAGATGGGTCTATAATGGTGAAGGCAACAAGTGAGTTCTAATTGTAAAGGAGACTTTTCTTTGTTCTTCTAAATTTTCAGTTTTGGTATAAGAATTTTCATAAGCCACCACTTCTCCAAGCTTTTATAAGCATATGTTAGTTGTACATGATGACTTTTAATATGATATCTGTTTGTGAGGGTATGTAATGTGTTTTAGCCATATTAACACCTCTCAATACCCTTGTTCATCCTCTTCCCACTCCCACTGATCGCTTTCCTCTTCCCAACTAGTTCCTCTTCTACTCTCAGTGTTTGCATTAATTTGGCTCATTTACAGGAGCATGAATAGGTGGTTATGGACAAATAAGCAGCCTACCAGTAGCTACATCACTAAAGACGACTGTTAGGCACTGGTCACTCATAATCAATAAAACCTCTCTTGTGTATAAGTATGATTTTAAGTGAAAAAATAAGATAGAATAGAAACTATCAGAGAACATCTGATACAGAGCAGGTGTGTGTGTGTGTGTGTGTGTGTGTGTGTGTGTGTATGTCTCTGCATATGTATGTCTGTATGTGTGTTTGTGTCAGTATGAATGTGTGTATGCATGTGTGTTTCTATATGTATGTATATGAATGTGAATGTCTATGTGTGTGTGTGCATGCATGCGAATGTAAGCATGTGCATGCATGTGAATGTAAGCATGTGCATGCATGTGAATGTAAGCATGTGTGTGTCACTGTGTGAATGTTGTGTCAGTGTGTGTCTGTGTGTGTATGTTTGTGGGGTGTTTGTGTGTATGCATATGCATTTTTGTATGTGTAAATGTGTAAATATGTTCAGGTATAGTGTATGTATGTGTAGATCTGTACATGTGTGTGTCTGCATGTGTGCGAATGTGTACATGTGTATATGCATGTATGTGTGTATGTCTGTTTCTCTCCAAGTGTATGTGTGTGAGTGTGAGTGTGTGTGTGTGTGTATTCGTGCATGTATGTATGTGTATGTCTGGGTGTATGAATGTGTATGTGGGGGGGTGATTGTGTATCTGCTTGTGTCTGTCTGTATGTGTATGTATGTGCATGTTGGTAAAGGTGTGTGTGGCATGTTTGTGTGTCTGTATGTATGTAGGAGTGTGTGTATGCATATGTGTCATATGTGTGTTGTGTTGGTATGTATGTGTAGGTATGTGCATATGTATCTGAATATGTGTGTATGTGTACATGTGTGACTGTGTGTTTGGGGTGTATGTGAGAGCATCAGTGTATGTGAGTGTGTATATGTGTATGTGGGTGTGTACATGTTTGTGTGTCTGTGTGTGTGTTGGGTGTATGTGTGGAGGGTGTGTATTTGTGTTTGTGTGTGTGTGTGTGTGTGTGTGTGTGTGTGTGTGTCTGTGTCTATATATGTATCCTAGGTTGATCTGTAAATGTGATTCCTTCTCTGAATTATACTAAAAAACTTTGGGGGGTAATGTAATAACTACAATGATAATTGTTAATAATGATTAATTTTAATTATTTAGAGGCAGGTGCAATAGCTAATTAGTTGATCACTGAAGGGTTTTTTGGATTTACGAGTTAGCTATAATCACCAACTGGACTAAATAGAGAATAACAAGATTCATAAATAGAATTTGACAATTAAGCAACAAGTGTCTAATGAATTAAAGAGATAACTTGAATTTTTAATGGAAAAAAACTAGAGTTCAGTCATAACAACTTAGTTGTTTAATAGCAAAATTTCCTTTCAGTAGATATAAAGACCTTCTATAACACAGACAAACTTACATTCTGTTCTAGTGAAATGACATTTGACACATTAGAAGGCAATGTATTCTCTAAAAAAAAATAATGTCTTAAAACTTTTAAAAGGATAATACATAGCCACCTTGGAAAGGAGAGAAAAGAGAGTAAAAATATCTCAAACATTATATACTACCCAAAGCAAGTTAGTAATGTATAAAGACTTATAGTAGTCTTATTTTTAAACAGCACTGATTTTCTAAATATTTTTGATACTACAACTACATCATTACCCCTTCCTTTTCCTTCATCCAAACAATCCCTGATACTCCTCCTTCCTCTCTTCCAAATTATATATTTTATATATATAATTTTATATATATTTTATATATATAATTTTATATATATATATATATATAAGAGAGTCTCTTTATACATTTATTCATTTTAGACCTGATTTGTTTAAATCTTATAGTCAAAGGCCACTGACTGTAAGACACACATACACACAGAGAAAACATGGTCTTAGAAATCTTAAAATCAATCCTGTAAATGTATAAACAAAATGGACTTAGAATGTGAGTTGATGTATGTACTTACTTTACATGAATATGAAATATGAATAATTTTATGGAAAATTAAGACACCAACTAAATTAAGCACATTAATACCACAGTAGCTAACAGTGAACACTGGTGATGGAAGTGTTATATTAAAGGAGCAGTATATGTTAGTCAGGCTTCATCTCTCTGGAAAATATCTGAATGAGACAACTTATTGGGAGAAAGAGGTTGTTTTGGGTCATAGCTTAAAAGGTTTCACTCCAATGTAAGCAGGCTCCAATACAGTAGACTTGAGATGAGACAGAACATGAGAAAAAACAACAGCAGGAAGAAACATCAGGAAGTGTTTAGAGCAACAGATATCATATCATGGTTGGTACCCAGGAAGCAGAAAGAGAGCAATCCTCTGAAGCTAGTGGACTTTCTCCTTTATCTCTCTCTCTTCTGCCCAAGTTCCAGTTCATGAGATGGTGCTGTGAACATTCAGGAAAGAGCCCCAGCTTCCTTAATTCTCTTGGAAATGCCACCCTAAGGAGTATGCTTTAATTATGCTTCTAGATACTTCAAAGTCCTGTAATGTAGACAGTTGTAATTCTACATCATAAGTTACAATACCAACTGCTAGAATAAGCTGGAACTATCCATTTTTGAACATTATTGGCATGGAAGTAAAATGATATAATGATTTTTTGAAACAGGGTCTCTCTACGTAGTTCTGGCTGGCCTGGAACATATTATACAGACCAGGCTGTCTTTGAATTCTTAGAGATTTGCCTGTTCCTACATCTCCAGTGCTGGGATTAAAAGTACATGCCACCACACCCAAAGAATATAGCAATTTTAAGAATAGATCAGAAAGGTTTGTTGTTTTTCATCCATTAATCACGCATTTGCCTTGCAACTTAAATTTTGCACACTTTTTTATTGAAGAGAAATTAAAATATATATCCAAGTGGTGGAAGTACATAAGAATTTTCAGAGAAACTAGCTTCACAAGAATCAGAAACTTTATATAGCCAAGGAATGTATAGATCTTTTTTAAATCTACACTATACACATACAATAGAGACTACTTAGCAATTTGAATAAACAAATCACATGAACACAAATAACTCTCAATAGACTACACAAAGCATACATACTTTGTGATGCCATTTGAATAAACTTATGGAGTAAATTATTCTATTTACAACACCATCGAGTGGAATAAAAAAATCTAAGAAGTCCAACAGAGGTATACTGAAAACTACATCATGCAAATGAAAGCATGTGAAACAGAAGTTATTCAATAAAATGGCATCTGGGTTCATGGATTGCATGAGTGATTATTGCTCAAATGTGACCAACTCAGAGCAAACTGTCAAAATCCCAGTGAAGTCTTTCCCTGTCTTACACCAACCACAAAAGTCAAGTAATTGGATTGACTACTACAAGCTATGAAACTATTAGAAGTAAGCAGAGCAAGATTGCTCTGTGACTTTTCTTGGATAATAACATATTTAATATGGCCCCTCAAACACAAAAGCAAAGGCAAATCTATGGTTTTCGATCACACTAAAAACATTCTATGCCACAAATAAACATGGGTTTTTATCACACTAAAAAGCTCTTATACTAGAAACAAAATAGTCAACAAATCAAGACTGGAGAGAATATTTACAAATCATATACATGATAATGGGTTAATGTCCCAAAAGTGAGAAATTACTGCAATTTAATAGCAAAAGCTTTTAATGAACAAGGCTTTAAATGACACTTAGAAAAATGCCTGATAAGAACATAAAAAAGTGCTCAACATCATTATTCATCAGCAAATACATATCAAAACTACAACATGGTATTATATTGACATAGACAAAATTGCCATAATCAAAAAAAAAGGAAAATAGGCGTGGAAAACACAGGCATGAAGGCAGTCAAATGAGTGTCTCTATGTGGTCAGGGACTTGGAAATTAGTATAGAAAACAAAACATTGGCATCTCACATTTTTAAAATTTCTTATTAAATATGGACATTCCGATGAGTAAGATGGTAACCTCAATATAGGTTTGATTTGTACTTTCCTGATTGATGATATTGAGGGTTGTTATACTTTTTGTTTAGATTATTTATTCAATTTTTATTTATATCCTTTCTTGAGTTTCTGATTTGTTTACAGAAGCAGAATTTCCAGTTTCATATTTCCTTCATGTTCAATATGAAATTTTATCTTATTGTTTTAACTGTAAGCTATGTGTTGTCATGCATTAAAAATTTATAGAGAGTCTATGTGTTAAATCAGTCAGATGGAATCTCCTGGAAAAGAAATTTATCTGCCTGGAGTGTAGATATTAGAGATAGACACCCTTGACTAATTAAGCTAATCCTAGAGAATCAATATGATGCCATCTAATTAAATTACAAATCTTACCTTTGGTTGGGCATGTCTTAGTGTGTAAGACATGTCTGAGAAAAGAATCCAAAAATAAACCACAAAGCATCAGGGCAGAAAATTTTCCAATTAACATAGCACACTATTTAATATTTTAAAAGTTCAAGGCTAACCCTTGAGACTTGAGAAATCAATACCAACATTTCAGATTTAGCTGTCATTTTAACATTTATAAATAAGAAAGTGAGAGTAGGTAATACTGTGTTTGTTCAAAAGTGATGTAATAGAACTGACTACATAGGAAAAAATTCTAGCCTCTTCCTACTCTTCAAGGGTATTAAATTTTACAAGCTTCTTTATGTTAAAGAAAGTCATAGATTAAGAACCTGTAACCAAAATAAATTAAGTTATGGGATGCTTAAAATTGAGACTTGAAAAGTTAAGACACAACTATAAATTTACTTTTGTCCTTTGTTTCCTTGAAATCAAGTCTGCCATTATAAGCCAAAGCCTTCTGGACATTTACTCAGTGATAGTTTTACTGTCTTGGCATGTGATTCTAAACTCTCCAAAAAAAAGTTAGTGAGGGTCCTTGTTACTAGTTTTGTTGTGATGGTTAGCCCTATGTCTACCATGTTAAAAATATCTCACATCCTATGAGCCCTGCTTGGTTGATTCTGTGGACTCACAGAGACTGGAGTGACAATCAGAGAGCCTGTACAGATCTGAGCTAGGTCATCTACAGATATGTTACAGTTGGGTAGCTTCATGTCCCTGTGGAACTCCTAACTCCTAACAGAGGAGGCATTGTCTCTGACTCTTCCACCTATTTTGAGACCCCTGTCTCCTTACTGGGTTACCTCATCTAGCCTTGATATGAGATTATGTCCTTGGTCTGATTGTAACTTGACATGCCATGTTCAATCAATAGCCCTGTACTTTTTGAAGGGCAATGGAGGAGTAGATTTAGGGGAGAGTGTAGGTGGGGAAGGGGCTGGGGAAAGTGACAGGAAGGGACACTGCTATTGGGATATAATATGGAGAGAAGAAAAATCCCATATCCCTTAAAATATATTTAATTTGAAAATTATTTACTTACAGATTTTATTCATTGAGTAATAAATTTGACACCAGCATGTTTCATTCTTCTAAAACTCCATTTCATGATATTGAAAACGATTACACTTGTTCACAAACTTATACAGTCGTAAAGATCTAAAGTGTTCCTGCCCTGTGTGACATAGTAGAACAAAAAATATACAACCTGTTTTTAACTTATTATTACAAGTTATAAGGAAGCGTGCTTGCATACACAGGGAGGGCAGAGCACAACTTTGTGGAGCTACTTCTCTCCTTCTACTGTTACCTGAAATTCAAGGCTTCAACTCAGGTTTTAAGACCTGTGAAACAAGGACTTTTCCTGCCAATCAATCTCTCAAACCCCATCCCTCAGAATGCTTTAATTTAATATTTTAATTGGCCTATAAAGGAGCAGTTTTCCTTGTGGGAGTTTTACATTCACCCTCCTCTTCATCATTTTTTGTCCCTCCTCCTCCTCACTGTACCTTTATGTCCCCAATACTTACACTTTATTATCTCATGTGTTCTATTGTCTTCACCAACACTCTCATTAAAGACTCTTTTCCATTTCACTGATGCCTTTCTAGCATCCCAGTATTTCCTATCATTTACATCACCTAGGTCTGCATGTGAGAGAGAACTCACAGTATTTGTCTTTCTGACCTTATTTTGCCTCTTTACTTGATTTAATATTTTCCAGTTCAACTAATTATTTTTAATTTTCTAACTAATTTTTCTTTATGATTAAACAAAATTTAACTGTATGTTGTATATTTTCCTTATCCATTCATCCACTAGTAGAATTCCAAGCTTACTTAGCTTCCTGTCTGTTGCATGTAGTATTGAGCAGAGATGTGTATGACAGTCTATGTAGTAGGATACAAAATCCTTTGGGAATCTACCCAGGAGCGGTACAACTGAGTCATTTGGTACTTCTGTTTTATAAATAGAAACTTAAACTAAGGCAGAATTCAGTAAAAAGTTGTAATCCACCATGAACACCTGAAACAGGAAAAAAAACTAATTGAGAACCACTGAGTCCATTGCCTATCTATAAAATATTTAGATATTTAAATTTACTTTTATTAATTCCTTGAGAATTTTATGCAATGTACTGTGGTCATTATGCACCTGTCACTCCTTTCCCTAACTCTTCACATATCTGCCTGACCTCCCTACCACCCCAAACTTAACATCTTAAAAAGAAATTAGGACTCCAATTTGTGTTACCTGTATATTCCTGGGTGTGAGACCATCCATTAAGCTACGGTCTGTCTACCAAGATGCACACACTTAAACAAAAGTGACTGTCTTTCCCCCAGAAGCCATCCACTGTCCACAGCTCTTGGGTCAGAGGTGGGTCTCTCCAATGCCTTCTCACTCTCTATCTACAAAAGTGTTAGCTGGCTTGATCTTGTGCAGGTGTTATGAGGGCATCTACAGCTGCTGAGAGCACAAGAGCTCAGCCATCCTGTCCTGTCCAAGAGTCACTGTTTTGTTCCAGTCTCCAACGCCTGAGTCTTACAATCCTTCTTTCCCCCTTCCATATGCGAGAAGATTTTTAAGGATACAGTAGGGAATGCCTGACACAGGCTGTGTTATCAGAGCCAAGTAGTTTTATTTGGTGTTCTGAAGTTCTAGATAAATTATCTATTCCATCCAAAAATGGTTTCCCTACTTAGAAAAGTGCCCTTATTTCTTTTCACATTTGCATATTAAGTAATATAATAAAATATATAGACATGGGGTGTCCACGCTCACTGATGATTTCTGTTCTCTCTCCCCTGATTTCCCTACACCTGATCCCCACGCCCCATTCCCATCCCTATCCCCTCTCCCATACAGGTCCTTCCCTTCATCTTCCACCAATATCTATTTAATTTTGCCTTCAGAGAAAGATTCAAGCATCCTCCCTTAGGACCTTCTTGTTATTTGGCTTCTTTGGATCTGTGTATTGTAGCATGGTTATCCTCTACTTTATAGCTAATATTCATTTATAAATGAGTACATACATACATGTCCTTCCAGATCTGGTTACTTCACTCAGGAGGATATCTTCTAGTTCCATCCATTTGCCTACAAAATTCATTATGTTCTTGTTTTGATAGCTGTACTAATGGGGTGATATCCATGGGGGGGGGGGCTCCTTGTTCTCAGAGGAAAAGTGGAAGAGATAATGGAAGGGGAGTTGTGTGAGGGGGACTGGAAGGATGGGGGACTGATATTGGGATATAAAGTGAATAAAAAATAAATGAAAATATATTTAGAAAAGTTCGTGAACATATTTATGTGCTCTATTTTTCATTTCTGGAAAGAATTAGATCTAAATTATAAAAAGTTATTAACATTCTCCATATGTTTCTAGTTTGGTAACTAAAATGGTATTACATTTATTTGTTTTAGAAGGGTTGGAGAGAGCACAGTGTGCAGGTGGGGTTCTCCTTTTCCGATGTGGATTCCCAGTTATTGAACTCAGGTTATCAGGTTTGTTGGCAAATATGTTCACCTGCTGAGCCATCTCATCAGCCTTGGTTTAGCATTTTAAAGATAGCCTCAAATTCTTTGCCATCACTCTTATTAAGAGATAGAGCCCAATATATCTTCTAATTAATTCAAGCCAGTGCTAGGAATTTCCTTAACAAATAGAACAAGGCAAGAGATTACGATAGTATGGGGTTTCGGGATGATAAGATCCTCTTAAGCTACATATTGGGCTATGATCAATCTAGAGAAAGCAGTTGCCATTAAGAAGCCCATGAACTATTATGCTTTGATTTTTATGTTCTTATGGTGTGTGTATGCAGGGGGTCTTCATGTGTTTGTATTTCTGAATCTTTTTCTTTTTGTTTTGTTATGTGGTGTGTTATTTGTTTTCTCTGTCTCTTTCCTTTATTTTCTTTTGGTTTGTTTGTTGGATGGTCTGTTAGTTTTTTTAAAAAGACAGAGAGAAAAGGTATGGAGTTGGGTAGGTGAAGACATGGAGAAAATCTGTAAGGAGACAAAGGCAAAGTATATAGGGGAAAATTATTTACAACTGAAAAAAAAAGTTCATATATGTTGAGACAAGCAGTGTATGAGGGAGCACAATCTAGTCTCATTAGGATGCTACATAGAAAACTATTTTTCTATTGGTATGCACTACCAACCAGACTAGGCTTAGACACATAAGGGAAGGACATACCTTGGGCATTCCAAGAGAAATTATATGGAGAAAAACATGGATACCAAGCCAACAGTAAGGTTCAAGGGACAAAGCATATGGCCTTAAACACAATTCCTAGATGTCTGCAAACATCCAAGTTGCTCAAAGTTGCTCATTCATTGTGGAACATAGAGAGTGCATCTGTGCTAGGTTTTGTACAAATCTCTCCCCCAAGAAATAGAAGCCTGATGGAAACAGTCTACCAATTTTCAGAAATAGCTAGTAAATACCCTCCTCATGTTTAAGTGTTTAGTCATGTCCTAATGTTTATTAACAAGTTTATAGTAGCACACATATTGTTTGTCAGTTCCTGCATACATGAACTGTGTGTGTGTGAGCAAATGGTGTTACGTTGGTATGTACAAGAGATTCTATGCATTTCTTTTTACAGATATCTGCGATGTTTCTATTGGGCAGTTCGAACTTTAATTACTATTGGGGGCCTTCCAGAGCCACAGACTTCATTTGAAATTGTTTTTCAACTTTTGAACTTTTTCTCTGGGGTTTTTGTATTCTCCAGCTTAATTGGTCAGGTAAGCTGACGATGTATCCCTATGTACAAAGTATATTCATTTTTAGAGGATTAACAAATATTTATAAATTTTATGTAAGAAATATTGAAATCTGTGGTCCTTTTGCTCCT
The DNA here is from genome assembly GCF_011762505.2 of Arvicanthis niloticus. Classification (NCBI taxonomy): domain Eukaryota; kingdom Metazoa; phylum Chordata; class Mammalia; order Rodentia; family Muridae; genus Arvicanthis; species Arvicanthis niloticus. The sequence goes on along the minus strand of NC_133433.1, from coordinate 13,605,173 downwards.
TTCTCTTCCTTGTTTTGCTATTTTTCACGTATTTGATGGTGTGGAATAGAGTGTACTTGGGTCAACATTGACTTTTGGTGAGGTAACAGTCTTGCTACTTAGTCTAGGCTAGCCTCAAACTTGTGGTCCTCTTTCCTCTCATTGAAAAATAGATTCAAATTCTTACTGCTAGAATTACATATAAGTGCCGCCTTACCCAGATGACTTTTCCTTTTTGGGCATTAAATCTTCCAATTTTGTTAGGATCTAAACCCTTTGAATTTACAGTAAAAACATTATAATACATAATACATAATGAAGTCTAGAACCAGGTATTTCAAAGAGCATGTATTTTTGCATAATGTGTTGCAAAGTGGGCCTGTGATGTATCAGAACCAAGGCTACAGTGAAGTTATGCAAGACAGCCTGGGCAAACTCTACCAGAAACACTTCATACTCATTAGATATTTTATTTAATTAATTTTTGGTTGTTATGAATCCAAAAAACATTTATTGACTCGGTTTTGCAGCCCCTACATTCAGTTATCCAAGTCCATATAAGGCTATAGTACATGATATAAGAATTCAAACTATATCACAAAATCAATAAACCCACTAGAAAAGCTATTGATTCCTAATACATTCACTGCAGTATGGATAAAATTCATTCTGTAACAATAAGAACTACTTATCATGATATTTGATACTACTAAAAAATTATCAGAACTCAAATAGTGCATAAATTAATGTTAAGTGTCTGCTAAACATGGCATATGGCAGAGGAGTTCAGAAGCCGTCTCCTGTTCAGTAAAGGGAAGCCTCTCAGGTTCTATGGAACAGATGCATATGAGGCATTTTCAAGAGCTAGATAGTATCCAGGTATCATCAACAAGCAGTTCTGTTGATGATAATCAGTCATGAAAATATGTCAGAAGTAAAGCACGAAATGTGTTTGACATCCAAACAGCACTGATGAGACAAAGGCCCTTTGAAAGTAAGAAGCAAATTCAAAAATAAAATATTTTAAGAATTCTGAATATTAAATCTGAGTTTTGCCTTGAACGCAATGCGAAGCCAGTCCAGGAAGGGCATTGAACAAGGAGGTTCCATGTAAATTATAATATAAACTAAATAGGATCAGCATTTTTACATATGTGTTTTAAAGATTTATTTATTTTATGTATACAAGTACACTCTAACTATCTTAAGACACACTAAAAGATGGCATCAGATCTCATTACAGATTGTTGTGAGCTACCATATTATTGCTGGGAATTGAACTCAGGACCTCCAGAAGATTATCCAGTGCTTTTAACCATTGAGTCATCTCTCCAGCCCAAAATATGTGTTTATTATTGCTTAGGTGTAGTGACTAACAGATTAAGGACAATTGCTACTGAAAAGTTGTCATAGGTCTTAAAAGACGGGAGCATTCCATACCATAAAGTTGAGGATGTTGAACAAAATAATGAATTATTGGTAGGGGAGGCACTACAGCTAGGTAAGCATCAAAGTTAGCTAATTCTGGTAATTTCATCAAGCTTTGAGATGTAGGTTTATTGTTCTGGTGCCTAGTGCTATCCTATAGAACATAACAATAAGGAGACTACATAATGGCTATAGAAAGAGTAAGAATTATGGATTAATTAAGATAAATTATGAAAAGCATTCTCAGAAGAGAGTCTCAGAGACTACATGACTATCTCTCAGAAATTGGCTACAGCTAACAGGAGCAAGCAAGTTTCCAAATACAAACACATAACAATATAGACAATAGATAGTCAATGCACAGGGGCATGTCAGCTTCAGCTTAGATGTGTCACTGGACTAGAAAGAGAAGTTAGAAAGACAACTCCATTGAGAAAACATTTAGGTATTGGAAAATGAATTTCAAGAAGTTAAACATTGTAGGTATAAACTATCACATCAATGCATGGGGAAATTTACTAACGGTTGAAATATAAAACTAGTTGGAAATTTTTTCAATTTAAATTTAAATGCAATGAAACAGCAAAAAAAAATATGCATTATGTCATAATGTACCATAATCCACATAGGGTGCATTCACTGTTTTCCCATTTTTACAAATGAGGAAACTCAAGTTTAAAGAGATTAAGAGGTTGAGCAGGATGTGGTGACACACACCTTTAATCCCAGAATATGGGAGGCAAAGGCAAGAAGATTTCTATGAGTTTGAGGCCACTCTGTTCTACATACTGAGTTCCAGGACAGTCAAAGAGGCATAGTGACACTCTGTCTCAAAAAGAGACAAGATGAAAAGCCATTGCAATTCATACTTTGAATTCATACTGTCTTTGGATAGAACAATATGTGATTAAATGGACAGTTAAAGTAAAATCCAATGCAGATTGAACACTTGGCGTGTGCAAAGCAATATTCAAAAGACTACAAAATGATGTCTCCGTCCTGTGATCTGAGCACTTTGGAAGCAGAAACAAGAGGAAAGGGAAAAAATCAAAGCCAGTGTAGTCTAGGTAGCAAATTCAAGCTCAGCCTGAACTGCATTGCTAGAATCTGCCTCAAAATCAATAAAGAGAGAAAAATGAAAATGATGTCTGCCCAGCCTGAGTGCAATGTTTTCCCTGGACAGCCACAGCTACGTTACTTGTGAAAGTCTAAATTTGAACTCTACGTTAGTCCTACTGATGTACACAGCTTACATCTTAAATAGTCTTTTGGTGACTCTTCTTTTTAATTATTAATTAATTAATTAACATCTTAAATACTGCTCTCCTCCATTTTCCCCTCCCCCTTTTCTCCAATCTGGTGGCCCTCCTGGGTTTCCCCACACCCAGGTGCATCAAGTCTCTGCAGGATTAGGCTTATCCTCTCCCACTAGAGCTAGACAAAGCAGTCTTCTGTTACATATATGCTGGGGGCCTTGGACCAGCCTATGTATGCTCTTTGGTTGATGGCTCAGTCTTTGGGAGCTCCTAGGAGTCCAAATTATTTGACCATGATGGTCTTCCTGTGGGGTTGCCATCCCCTTCAGAGCCTTCAATCCTTCCCCTAACTCTTCCATAGGAGTCCCTGACCTCCATCCAATGTTTGTCTGTGGGTATCTGCATCTGTCTCAGTCAGCTGCTGGGTAGAGCCTCTCAGAGGACAGCTATAGTAGTAGGCTCCAGTCTACATGCACAACATAGCATCACTAATAGTGTCAGAAATTGGTGCCTGCCCATGGGATGGGACTTAAGTTGGGCTAGTCACTGGTCTGTCACTCCTTCAGAACATATATGTTGAGGTCCTTGGACCACCCATAGTTGCTCTTTGGTTGATGCCTCAGTCTCTGTGAGTCTCTGCTCCAACTTTGTCCCTTCATTTCTTTTATACAGGACCAATTTTTGGTCGAAAGTTTTGTAGCTGAGTTGGTGTCCCCATCCCTCCACTGGCAGTCCCATCTGGCTACTGGAGGTGGTTTCTTCAGGTCCCATATACTGTTGAGCATTTTGTCTAAGGTCACCCACATTGATTCCTGGGAGCTTCCCCCATCCCGGGTTTCTGAGACTTCCTAGATATTCCTCTGAACCTCCATCTTGACCCCCAGCAACTGCATATTTCCATTCATTCTCCTGGCCCTCTAGTCTTCTCTCTTGTTTCTTTCCATACCTGATTCTGCCCACCTATTCCCCTTGCACTCTCCCACCCAGATTCCTCCCTCTCTCTGCTTTCTAAGACTATTTTGTTCCCCCTTATAAGTGGGATTCAAGCATCCTCACTTGGGCCTTCTTTCTTGCTTAACTGTTTTGGAACTGTAGTGTGTATCTTAGGTATTTTGTACTTTTTTGGCTAATATTCATTTATCAGTGAATACATATCATGCATGTCCTTTTGGGTTACCTCACTCAAGATGATATTTTCCAGTTCCATCCATTTGCAGGCAAAATTCATGAAGTATTCATTTTTAATTGCTGAATAGTATTCCATTGTGTAAATCAACCACATTTTCTGTCTACATTCTTCAGTTGAGGGACATCTGGATTGCATTCACTTCTGGCTATTATGAATAAAGCTGCCATGAACATAGTGGAGAACATGTTCTTGTTATTTGGGGTATATGCCCAGGAGCAGTATAGCTGAGTCTTCAGGTAGAACTATTTCCAGTTTCTTCATAAACCACTAGACTGATTTCCAGAGTGGTTATACAAGGTTTCCATCCCACCAGCGATGGAGGAGTGTTCTCCTTGCTCTGCACACTCTCCAACATGTGCTGTTGGTTGAGTTTTTTATCTTAGACATTCTGATTGGGTAAGATGGAATCTCAGGGTCATTTTGATTTGCACTTCCCTGATGGCTAAGTGAGTTGAATATTTCTTTAAGTTTTTATCAGCCATTAGAGAGTTTTCTGTTGAAAATTCTCTGTTTAACCCTAGAGCCTATTTTTAAATGGGTTATTTGGTTTGTTGATGTCTAATTTCTTGAGTTCTTTTTATATTTTGGATAGTAGCCCACTTTCAGATGTAGGATTAGTAAAAATCTTTTCCCCTTTGTAGGTTGACATTTTGTCCTATTGACAGTGTCCTTTACCATACAGAAGTTTTTCAGTTTCATAAGGTACCATTTACCAATTGTTAATGTTAGAGTCTGAGCTGTTGGTGTTCTATTCAAGAAACTTTCTCCTGTGCCAATGAGTTAAAGGCGATTTCCTGCTTTTTCTCCTATTAGATTCAGTGTATTCAGTTTTATGTTGGGGTCCTTGAGCCACCTAGACTTGAGTTTTGTGCAGGGTAATAAATATGGATCTATTTACATCCTTCTACATGAGGACAGCCAGTTAGACCAGCATCATTTGTTGAAGATACTTTCTTTTTTCCACTGTATAGTTTAGACTTCTTTGTCAAAAATCAAGTGGGTTTATTTCTGGGTCTTTGAATATATTCTACTGATTCTGCCCCAATACTATGCAGTCTGTTTCTGCACCAATACTATGCAGTTTTTATTACTATTGCTTCATAGCACAGCATGAAGTCAGGGATGGTAATTACTCCAGGGGTTCTTTTATTGCCAGAATTTTTTTTGGCTATCATCGGTTTTGTGCTTTTCCATATGAAGTTGAGAATTGTTCTTTAAGATCTGTAAAACATTGTGTTGGAATTTTGATGGGAATTGCATTGAATCTATAGATTGCTTTCAGTAAGATGGCCATGTGTACTATGTTAATCCTGCTGACCCATTGACCATGGGAGATCTTCTGGGGTCTCCTTCAATTTCATTCTCTGGAGACTTGAAGTTTTCTCATATAGATTGTTTACTTGCTTGGTTAAAGTTACACCAAGACATTTTATATTACTTGTGGCTATCGTGAAAGACGCTATTTCCCTAATTTTTTTTTCTCAGGCTGTTTATCATTTGTATAAAGGAGAGCTAGTGAGGTTTTTTTTTTTTTTTTTGAGTTAAGTTTGTATCCAATCACTATACTAAAGGTGTTTATCAGCTGTAGGAGTTCTCTGATAGAATTTTTGCTCACTTATGTTACTATTGTATCATCTGCAAATAGCTATTCTTTGACTTATTCCTTTCTAACGTGTATCCCCTTGATCTCCTTTAGAAGTCATATTGCTGTAAATAATAACTTCAGGTTTATATTCAACCACTTTGCTGAGGTGGTTTACAGTTGTAAGAGTTCTCTTCATTTGAAAGTCTTAGAGAGATCAGGGATTCAAGGGACATACATAAACATAATAAAAGCAATATGCAGCAAACCAATAACAGATAGCAAATTTAATGAAGAGAGACTTGAAGCAATCCCACCAAACTCAGAGACAAGACAAGGTTCTCCACTCTCTTTCTATCTGTTCAATGTAGTACTTGAAGTTTTAGCTAGCATAATAAGACAACAAAAGGAGATTAAGGAGATGCAAAGTGGAAAAGAAGAAGTCAAGGTATCACTATTTGTGGATGATATCAGAGAATGCATAAGCAACCCCTACAATTCTATCAGAGAACTCCTAGGGCTGACAAACAACGTCAGCAAATTAACTCATAAAAATCAGTAGCCCTCCTCCTGGTGATTCTTATGCATGTGGGAATCTAATAAGTATAGTGTACTTGCCTTTCAAATTGCACTTAAAGATGTAACCTTGGCTAACAACACTTGAAACTGTGGTACTGATATACAAGAGAAAGATTAAAGACACAGATACAGACTTGTATCTTAAGCTCTCAGAGTGATTAAGAGATGCTTTGAAGAAAAACAGAAAAAAAATAAGAGAGCCTCAAACAAAATTGCCATGTATTTGAAATCTATACATATCTATACACTGGTCATGCCAGTGACTGTGCCTCAAATTAACCGTCATTGTTTACTCCTGAATTCTAATTTCTGCTATAATCCACAAACCCTGATATTTCCTAACTCTAACCATCATATGCTTTCCTAGACTGGAAATCATTGTGGAATACATATTACCCTCAATTCCTACATCAATGAAACCCAACATTGGTGAAGGATAGTACATAAGATGTTCAGATGAATACACTACAAATCCTTTGACCTTCAAAACCATCTAATAATGTTTAACTTTATCCTTGAATCCTGGCTAACACCCTTGTTAAATCTCTCAACCCAACCTCTGATAAACCATGCCTGGTAGCCTTCACACACTGAAATAATGCTGTTTGTGGCACATGAACATGGAAAGAAAAGATCTAGGTATCGAGACCATGGAAAAATATTTGGAGAGCCATTGAAGAATAAGAACTTCTGAACGACTGACATTAAGAACTGCCTGTAGAGCTCTTTGCAAATATTTTGAAGAAGTAGTAGATTCTATTACCTCTAAAACTGTAAATTGAGGAAGCCAACATAATGTAAGGTATTTGAGCTATATTTTTAAAACATCAAGAAGGTTTTTTTTTTTCATAAGCAGAAAACACTCCACAGCTACTAGAATGAATGAGCAAAGTATTAGTGAGACCTAGCTTTCCTCCTATAATAAACTCACAGTCAAGGCAAATTTATAACCCCTTCTTCTCTCTATGTGAGAGGAAGAGCCGAGCAATATATCTTTTTTGTGCTGAGACCTTAAAGATCAGCTTTTAACCTAGAGTGGGTTTTTATGGCTGAGTTATAAACATCTGAGAACTAAACCTGACAGTTCCTTAAGGACCGTCACAGCAGCAGACAACGCTTCAGTAATTTCAGCACATTTCAACTTCTGCTGAATACTGTGCCTTGAGCATGGTAAGATTTGATTTCATCTGTCTAAACAACACAAAGGGAAGAACAGAGTCTGGAACTGCATGACAAGTTGAGCCTATAGAAGCAAGCACCCCTGGCTGATCTGTGAAAGGTACTTTAGCAGAGAGACTCTCAAAACCGACTAGCCATTCTGCAGGATAATTGCTCATCTCTCGTTACACTTCCCTTGCATCTGTGCAGGGATTATGGTTGTTTTAAAATGTCAACTACCATTTTCACAGTCATTTATAAGTATATGAAGATTGTGTGCAGTCAACTGCATTATGAGACAAAAGCCTCACAAAAATCTCAGATTATTGGTCTAATGGGCCTTATTATTGTCAGCGAGATAATCTCATTTCCAACCTTTTATTAGAACCTGATGTCGGTGTGTTAAAAATCAAGTAATCAGGGCAATAGACAGGGATATTGTGTAAGGACAAGCAATTCAGATGGAATTCCCCTCCTGGGTGTGAATGACCATATTTATGGTTTTAGATGCGTGATGTAATTGGGGCAGCAACAGCCAATCAGAACAACTTCCAAGCCTGCATGGACAATATCATTGCCTACATGAACAAATACTCCATTCCTCAAAGTGTGCAGTTTCGAGTTCGGACTTGGCTGGAATATACATGGAACTCGCAAAGAATCCTAGGTGAGCACAACCAATAGTTGCTTATATTCCTGTAAACTTATGTAAGATAAAAAAGGAAATCTTTGGATTTGAATAACAGGTTGAAAAACAAGTGTTCTCTCCAGTGTTAATTTAACATGAATACATTTTTCTTAAATTTAGAGCCATTTTCCAACGAAAGTCTTAGAAGAAAATGGTAAAATTTTGCTCAGTGCCTACCAGTTGCTAGAAATTACACAGTTTGCCTCTCTCACACACACATACACACACACACATGCATACACACACACACACACACAGGGGTACAGGCAACACATATACATACTTACATACAGACAGGTACACACATTCTACACACAGAGACAAACACATACACAAACCTGGACACATGGATGACACACACACATACAACACATACATGCATGTCACACATATCACACATATCACACACACACACATACACAAACACACACACACACATTGGAGAAATTAGGTGTCATTGACCCCTTTTCAGAGGCAAAGAAACAACTGAAGCTCCACTACAAAATTTGGCCAAGGACTTATAACTGGAACTGAGCTATGAATTTGTTGTCCAAACTCTTGTTCTGCCTGTGACAGCTCCTCTCTTTGGGAGCACAGTGTGCAGAGAAAGCTCAGGTTTTCAGACCATTTTCACTACACAGAATGGTTTGCAGTTAGTTCTAAGAGACCATTATTTATCAATATTGTCTGCTCTGCAACATGAGTACTTCAGCTCAAAAAATAATTTTTACTAAAGCATCTAAACTAAGTTATGGCCTAGTTGACAATAAATTTAATTTTTAGTTTTTTCTATAAAAAAAAGAATTAATATTACTGAGAAGTCAACAAAAGGCTACTTCCTTCAGTGAAAAAAATTTTTTCAAGTCACATTTTTTTCTAAGAGAAAAAAAAACTGTCTACTGGTTCTAGTTATAGGACTTTCCTTCACCAGTCTGCCACTGGTAAGGAACTACAACCCCCAGAATGCACAGAGCACCATGGCCCTCCTTTTTACACCTGAAAGCAATTCTAGGGGCAAAGAAACTCCAAGGGGTGGCTCTTGATAGCTGCTACAGGCAGAGATCAACTCTGGCTTACTGGGACAAACAGCCCTCAGAAATAATAAACTTATTTAATTTTATTTTTGCTTCATTTTATGTGTAAGGACCTGCATGTATTTATGTACAGTGTATGTATGCCTGGTGCCTGCATTGGCCATAAAATGGCTTCAAATCCCCTAGAACTGGAGTTACAGATGGTTGGGGACGAACATATGGGTACTGGGAATTGAACTTAGGTCCTCTGCAAGAGCAGCAAGCTCTTACTACTCCTTACTACTCAATCACCACTGTAGCCCCCAAATTATGTTTCTATATGAAAGATGGCTATATTTATGATCTATGTTGGAATCAAATTAACAATGTAGCACATAATTTTTCTTATTTACTTAAGTAGATGTAAGGAGACATCCAAAATATAGAATGAATCGATACCCAAATATCAAATGAATAGATATCCAAAATGAATATAGACATGTGTATATGAAATCCAAGCACTTTGAAAACAGAGGCAAGTGAGTCTGTGAGTTTAAGGCTAGCTGGTCCACATCGCAAGTTCCAGGCCAAACAGAACTATATAGTGAGACTCTGCCTTAAAGATTTCAAATAAATTTTTAAAATGGGGCAGGCGGGGAGAGAGTAATCCAGATAATGCAACTTCATGAACCCAAGCATACTTAATAGCAAGAATGGGCAATTTTGTTTGTGAAATATTTTGTCAGTCTGTTGTTCCATCATTTAATTCAAGTGTTAAAAATATCCATAATGTATTCAAGTTCATTACTGAGTTAATAAGCAACTAAATAACAATAATTTAAATTTACTCACTTAGCACATTTCTTCATTAGATTATATTCCCAGCTGAGATGCCTACTAATTATGCTTAACCCAGCAAGTCACTTATAGCCTCTCTGAATTTAAATTCTTTTATTATTCTTGTATCTGCAAAGTAGAAACAAATTACTGGTCCTAGGATTACTATAAAGGTCAAATAAGATAATGGACATGACAGACCTCCATATGCCTTTAAGTACCCCACCACTCACTATTTGTCATCCTTAAGCTGATGGGGCTGGCAGAAATAAGAACTAGATCATTTTTCCATCTTAGGCTGTTCACCAACCTTTATCTCACAGGTATATTTAATGTCTTAAAATTTCTAAAAATGATGCTCTGGAATATTCATTTTGCCATTTATAGTTAAAATGCTTCTTTGCTCTCATGAGCAAAAGAGCACCATTGTGATGTGTGAAGGGCCTAGTATGTCATTGCCTGTAATTCCAGCATTTGGGAGGCCCCAGTGTGAGGGGAAAATGCTGTAAGGCCAACCTGGGCTACACTGCAAGACCTGTCTCTCAAAAGAAGAGAGGGACATATTTGAAACCCAATGCAAAGAAGGTAAAGGAGGATCACTAGACCCTGTTGGTGATTCAGACTAGACAGAGGTCCAAGATCAATGAGAACCTCTATCTCAAAAATCAGAGTGGAGAGTAACTCCACTCTGACACATGAACACACATGAACTAAACACACACGTGCACATGAACATACACACACACACACACAGCCTTGATGGTAGGTATATAGATCTAATATTCATAACAAACACGCTATTTTTAAGATATACTTGTTTATAAAAACATTTGTATGTTGTTCATTTTCAATTATTTTTCTACTTACTCTTTGGTGAATTGTTTTACTAACTATTCAACTTCGGAGACTGATGTATTTATTTTTAAGATGAGTCCGACTTGCTTGAGAACCTCCCGACAGTGATGCAGCTGTCTATCGCCATCGACATAAATTTTAGTATCATCAACAAAGTGGAGTTGTTCAAGGCAAGTATTTTTAGAATGAATACAGCATACAATATTAATTTCTCCAAAAAATCTCAGTTCTTGCTTTATATGGAATTTGCGAGTTTTTTCTTATCTTTCCATTTTTATTGTATTTTATTGATTTATTTGTTTTGTGTGTATGTGTGGAAGATTCAAAAGAACACACATGTGCTAAGGTGTGCATGTGGTTATCAGAAGGAAATTTATAAGAGTCAGTGGGTCGAACTGAGGTCACCAGATTTGGCAATAGGTGCCTTCACCTGCTAAGTCATCTCACTGTCCCTGCCTTATGCTTTAACAAAGTCAAAATAACCTGGACAACTTATAAGAATCAGAAAGATTATGGGTCCCTGCTCAACAGACAATTTGCTCTTTAGAAGTCTCTCTTTTCTAATTAGTGTCAAGGAAGAGGAGTTATTCAGACAAGTTCTTCAGACTCTTCTTGCATAAATTTAAATTTAATTAAACCCCACTGTTCTGTTTTTACTAACAAAAGCATCACCTTCCATTATGAACATGCCTTGGCAACATATGATGAAGTTCCCAGATCAGTTCAGTATCAACCTACTCATGTAACTATTACTAATGTTTTAGATGTACCTTTCTTTCTTTAAGAAAAAGTCTTTCAATATAGTATTGGTCTGCCTAGAATCTGTGATATTAAAAGTAAACCAACTCTAGTATGGTTTGGATGATAGCATATCACCAGAATTTATGCTGAAATTCAATTCCTGTATTAAGAAACTGAAGGGCTAGTAACTGAGTCAAAATCTCTATCTTCTTGCTGATTGTCGTTTTCTATGGAGGCATGGATGGTTTATTCACTCCAGACAGAGCAATGATGACAAAATGATTCTGCTCAAGTAAAGCAGTGAGTGTATAAGATGTGACTACAGAAACACAGGTCAAGAGTTACCTACAGAAACATGGGTAACTCAAAGGCATGGCAGGAAAGTCCAGCTCAGCATCCGTGATGGCTCACAAAAGCTGTATCTCTGCAGCTCCAAGCTCATCTTTGAAGCAGCTCCCCTTCCTCAGCAACTGCTTACTGCTTATGTAGCCTTACAGACAGGCCTTGTGAAGCTGGCAACTTTCTGAGCTTCCTGGGTTTTAAAAGCTCTGTGACTCTCAGAAGTTTCATTACCTTCTTATAAGTACCTTCCTCTCTCAAGGAGAGACTGTCTGAATTCAGAGGAAAGAGCTATACATCTCCTGAATATGAATGCACAAACTAAGATGTGTTAGTTTGGAGTGATAAACCTACTGTATGGAAATGTCATGTAAATAATTTGATTTCCAATTCTTCTGTTCCTGGGAGAGGTTGATGTTCTAACAATAGTTTAGACCTCTCCATTAATTGATGTATTTTAAGCCATGGCATTCGTATGAACACCAAGTTTCAGCAAAGACCAAAAAGAAACTGTAATCCATGAAGAAGCACATGACTTGAAATACGTAACTGCCACCACTGGGCTGTAGGCAAAAAAACTGAAGCTGTATGGTGGACTGTTAGGCAAAATTCCTCCAAATCCTGGGCCAACCGCTAGCTGACTCCTTATGCTACTAGAAGCAAGTCAATATCCAAGAATGCTTGATTGTGTGCTGATCAGATTTTCACCAGGATGTTGATAAAAGTATAAAAAGTCTGATATTCGTGTTGCCAGAAGACATAAAACAGAATTAGTCAAGAAATAATATTGGTTTCTTAATACAGGAATTGTGCTGATTATAAATGTTTAAATGAAATATTTTTAGACAGTGAATAAAGCCAAATTAATAGCACCAAGTAGGAAAGTCAAATATTTCAATGTTTAGAAGAATGCTAGTTTTTTAAAGAATTCTTTTTAGACCTAGGATCTTTACTGACTTCAAACTCTGCAAACCACAGTTAGAGATGAGATTTCTCTAAATTTTTACCTAATATAGGTTTTGCTGATTACTTAAACTACATGAAGTCTAACATATCATGTCATGAATAATAAGTTTTAAGAGTGACACTGAATTCAAATATTTTCTTCAGCTAACTTCGAGAACCAAGATTGAGTAATAGGCCAACTGACAAGGCAATCTGATCAACAATTGCTTCTAGAGGGGAGTAAGGAGTTGAGATATCAAAAAGGAATTTGTTTGTAGGACTGAGTACACAGCAGCACAGTGTGGCCCCAAAACAGCTATGAGATTCCCCCACCCCCTGCAGTTTTAAGCAGTTAACAACTGCTATAGGAAGGAAGACTACTTAGAGTTGATATACTTGATCCTATGCAATGACTCAACTAAGTACTTCCCTAAGTAGCACAGCTCAATTGTGGACCTGAGATCCATGTGTCCTCCCTAGACCCCTCCTCTTTACCTAACCTCTCTGCATCCACATATTATACCTGGGCTATCATGTACTTAATGGCTAATATCCAAGTAAGAGCATACCATGTGTGTCTTTCTGGGTCTGGGTTATCTCACTCAGGATGATGTTTTCTAGTTCCATCCCTTTGTTGCAAATTTCATGAAGTACTTTTAAAAAACAACAGTAATGTAATAATTCATTGTGTAAATGTACCACAGTTTGTTTATCCATTTTTCTGTTAAGGGACATCTAAGTTATTTTCTTTCTAGCTATTACGAATTAAGCTGCAATGAACATGGTTGAGGAAGTGCCCTTGTGGTAGATTGGAGCATCCTTTGGATATATACCCAAGAGTGGTATGCCTGGGTTTTGAGGTAAATCGATTCCCAGTTTTCAGAGGAATGCGATATTGATTTCCATAGTGGTCATACAGGTTTGCACTCATACCAGTAGTGGAGGGGTGTTCTCCTTGCCCCCTATACTTGCCAGCATGAGGTGTTACTTGTGTTATTGATCTTTGCCGTTCTGATAGGAGTAAATGGAATCTAAAAGTCGTTTTCATTTGCGTTTCCCTGGTGGCTAAGGTTGTTGAACATTCCTTTAAGTGTTTCTAAGCCATTTGAGATTCCTCTATGGAATTTAGATCTGTATCCCATTTTTTAAATTAAATTATTTAGTTTTTTTGATATCTAGCACTTGAATTCTTTATATATTTTGTATATTAGACACCTATCAGATGTGGAGTTGGTAAAAAAAAAAATCTTTTCTCATTCTGCTACTTTGTCCAACTGATAGTGTCCTTTGCCTTACAGAATCTTCTCAGTTTCATAATGTCTCATTTATTAATTGTTGATTTTAGGGCCTATACTATCAATGTCTTCTTCAAAAAGTCATGTCTTGTGCCAACGGGTTAAAGGCTATGGCCTACTTTCTCTTCTATTGGGTTCAGTGTATCTGGATTTATTCTTAGGTCTTTGAACCATGTGGATTTGGGTTTTGTGCAGTGTGATAAATATGGTTCTGTTTGCATTATTCTACATGCAGGTATCCAGTTTGATCAGAACCATTGTTAAAGATGCTGTCTTTTTTTCAGTGTGTGTTTCTGGCTTCTTTATCAGAGATTAGGAGTCCATAGGTATATAGATTTATATCCCATTTCTTCAAACTGATTTCACTGATCAATGTGTCAGGTCTGTTTTTATGCCAATACCATGAAATTTTTATTACTATGTTTCTGGGTGCAACTTGAAATCAGGGATAGAGATACCCACAGTAGTTTTTGTATGGAAGAAATATCTATTGGTGAAAGTGAGATACTCTCAGTGTGTCAGGGTCTATATGTGATTTAAACTACTGTAGCAGTGTTTCTTCAAAAGACTTGTTTGAGGCATCCATGTTACGGATTGAAATACTATCTTGGTAGCTTTTTCCTTCAGTGAGTATGTAGTGTCCTTCCCTATCCCTTTTTAATAGTTTTAGTTTGATGTCTATTTTGTTAGCTATTAAAATGGCTATACCAGCTTGCTTCTTAGATCCATCTGCTTGGCATATCTTTTTCTAACCCTTAACCTGAGGTAAGGTTTATCTTTGGTGCTGAAGTGTTTTCTTGGATATAGCAGAAGAAGGGGATCCTGTTTTCTAATTCATTCTAATATTAGACTATTTCTAATAGTCTGTGACATTTTATTGGAGAATTGAGACCACTGATATTGAGAGATATCAATGACCAATGATTGTTGGTTCCTGTTATTTTGTTGTTGGTCATGATGGTGGTGGTGATGGTATTGGAGTGTGTGTGTGTGTGTGTGTGTGTGTGTGTGTGTGTGTGTTTCCCTTCTTTTGGTTTTGCTTGTGAGATTATTCATTTCCTGTGTTTCCATGGATATAGGTAGCATCTTGAGGTTGGGGTTTTCCTTCTAGTTTTTTCTGTGGGGCTGGAATTGTAAATAGCTATTATTTAAATTTTATTTTTAACATGAATTATGATAAAAAATTTTTTCCACCTATGGTGATCAAAAGTTTTGCTGGGTATAAGTCTATGCTGGCATCTGTATTCTCTTAGAATCTGTAGCACATCTGTGCAGGTCCTTGTGGCATTTAGAGTCTCCTCTGAGAAGTTACATGTAATTCTAACAGGTCTGCCTGTATATGTTACTTGGTCCTTTTCTTTTATTGCTTTTAACAGTCTTTATTTTTTTCGGTGTGTTTTGTGTTCTGATTATTATGTGGTGAGGAGATTTTTCTTTTCTGGCCCAATCTATTTGGTGTTCTGTATTCTCCTTTTACCTTTATAGGCATCTCGTTCTTTAGGTAAGAAAATTTTTTTCTTTGACTTTGTTGAAAACATTTCCTGGGCCTTTGATCTGGGATTCTTCTCCCTCCTCTGTATCTATTATTTTTAGGTTTGGGCTTTTGATACTGTCCCAAATTTTGTAAATGCTTTGTGTCAGGAATATCGTAGACTTAACATTTTTTTTTTTGATCAATGTATCCATTTTTTCTCTTGTAACTTCGGTACCTGAGAGTTTGTCTTGCATGCTTTATATTCTGTTGGTGAAGCTTGCCTCTGTAGTTCTTGCTTGAGTACCTGAATATTTCATTTCCAGAATTCCCTCAGTTTCTGATTTCTTTATTGCTTCTATTTCCATTCTCAGCTCTTGAACAGTTTTATTCATTTCCTTCAACTATGTGTTTGTATTTTCTTGGCTTTATTTAAGGTATTCCTTCATTCTCTCCAATAGTTTGTTTGTGCTTCCCTAGATTTCTTTAAGGTATTTTCTCTTTAAGGACTTTATTTTCTTCATATGATTAACTTTAAGGTCTTTGTCTTGTACTTCAGCTATGTTGGAATATTCAGAGCCTGCTCTGGTAAAGATAGCTAGGCTCTAGTGGGCACATGTTGTCCTGGTTGTTATTGATTATATTCTTATGCTGGCATCTAGACATCTGGGTTTGAGATGATTATAGACCTAGGTGCTGATTTTTGGATTTGACTTTGTTGAGTGAGTGTTTTATGCCTTGGTTTCTGTTTCTTCTCTGGATTTTCATAAAGGGTGGTGGGCTGTGTTGCCCGTCTTCCTGGCTTGCTCAGCTGGTGCACTCATAGGGAAGACCTGCTGCTGATGGAGGCTGGGATTCAGCCACAAGTTGGGGGAGGAGTGTTAGGAGGTGATGGTCTGTGGGATCCACAAGGAATATGGGCAGAGGAAATGGAAGGCTGCAGCTGGTGAGCTTCTCTTGCAGCATTAGGTTTAGGACTCAGGGGTTAGGTGTAGGTAAGCAAACACCAAGAGGACTGTGGGCAGCCTACCTGGTTTTCTGGCAGATGTAGCATGTTGCTAACTAATACACTTGGAAAGAAAGCTTAGTAAGCACTATCTATGTTTTATGGGGTAGTAAACAACGTAGCCAACTGGGGTAATGCCCAGAACTCTAAGCAATGCAGCAGAGTTTAAGCACAGCTTCTTTATCTTACAGACTGAACTTAACCACTGTGGGATACTACATTTCGGTTTCCCTCCAAGCCTACCCTAATTGATAAGTAATTGATAAGACAATGAGTGCCTCAGTCTGCCTTCTGTCACTGAAATAAACTTAAAAGGCATACCTGTGCTTCCGGTTTCAGTAGTGTGGCTTTTTGGCAATGTTACTGTGCACTTCTGTCAGCCAGTACAATACATGATAGTGGATAGGAACACATCGGAGAGAGGGTGATTACCTCGTGGTAGCTAGCCAACAGAGAGTAGAAGAGTCATAGCTTGGGTCACAATATTCCCTTCAAAGACACAGCCTAAGTAATCAAATAGTCTTCCATTAAGCCCTAATTACTATAGGGCCCAAAAACTTGGATGTCTCTGGCATACTATCATCTGGGGACCAGCTTTTAATATGTAAGCCTTTAAATGCATTTCCAATACAAACAGCAGTGGTAAGGATCTAAGAGAAGTTTCTGGAGAGTGCAAGCATTAAAGTAATCCTTCTTCAGCATTCTCCTGCTTAGATGGAGTGTACCAGTCAGAGATGAAGCCACGCACACTTCTCTAATAGGTGGGTTACACCTGGAACCCCAGCATGTAGGAGGTAAAAGCAGAAGGAAGGATCAGGAGTTGAGGCTAGCCTCAGCAACACAGTAAGTTCTATACTATTCTATTATGCAAGACTCTTTCTCAAAAATAAATTAAATAAATAAATAGACAGATACCAGATGTTATGTAGTTTTTCCCCTCTTAAAGAAGGTAGAAAAAATTAAACACACTGGTGTTTCTAAACCTTTGGTTCATTCAATCTGAGTTAGCCAGTAAGGTTTGCTACTTTGGCATAAAGCTGTTCGATTTAACATAGCTTAATGATGAATTGAGCATTTTTCCCATTACAATGGCTCCTAGAAGAGTCTTTGTTATTTCAGGCCCAAGAATGATTATTAATCTTATCAAGAGCGATTCATTTTCATTGTTTTGGGTATTAATTACCAAAAATATTAATTATTCACTCTTTTGTGATGACTTACTATTCTTATTTTGATTTTTTTAAATGTATATATTTTATGAAATTAAGCTAGGAAAATCACACTTTGCCTTGGCAATGAAATTTCCAGAAATGGAATGAAATTTAATAAAAGATCTGCCCTGCCACCTAGTGGCTAGAATTAGAATCTCGTGCCAGAAAAAAAAAAAAACAAAAACAAAATTACTGAGACCTTGAAACACCAAAAAATGAAATCTGGGTATCTACTATGTGCCAATCAAAGGAAACATAATATGTCTGAGCATTCCCTACTCTGAAAAAAGTACAGACTCCATCCTTTGTTGAAGACTGTACTGTGACAAGTGACTCACTTATGACTAAAGGCTTCTCAAAAATCTGTGGCTTCCTCTGTAGGAAACAACATGTGAGTGACAGTCACACCAGGAATAGAAGGGGAAAGGCAAAGTGACAACCACACTCACACTGAGATCCCAGCAGTGGGGGCCAATTCAGAGATGCCTTCCTGCATTGCCTCACCAGGGCCTGAAATCTGAGTGCTACAGTAAAGCTCTCCAGCACTGTTACCACCTTTGCTGTTATAGCAGGTGTGTCAGTCAGGAGGTGCTGTGACTAAGCTTTTCTCAAAGCTTTTGAACAGCTAGCTTTTAAATGAATTCCAGTCCTTCACATCCTGAGCAGTTTCTCTGAGGAAGGCATGAGCTGGGCAGTAGGGAGAGCACCTCCTGTGGGGGTACTTCCTGTAGCTACACTCTTACTGTCAGCTCCTAAGGGTCCCCTAGGGTGAGTAGATTCTAAGTAAATATAAAATTGTGTGTGTGTTTCCTCTGTGTGTGTGTGTGTGTGTGTGTGTGTGTGTGTGTGTGTGTGTTGTGGTGATTAACATATAATCTATATCAGTATTTGACACCTAGGAAAGTATCACCAGGGAATTTTCACACAGTTTTTACATGGCCCTCCCTGATCCTAGAAGGATGAGTTAGCTTCACCCATAAGTTCCCACCTCACTGAGAACTCCTCACTTGGGCCTTATAAAGTTCCTGGAAAAACATGCATCTATATTCCTAGAGCTATTAACAGTTCTCAAAGAAAGCTGATGAAGAAACCTATTATGGGTTTTTGAAACATTGAGTCTATGGCTAGGTCTGATGGGATGAAAGACTCAGTATTGATAAGCTGTAAACCTATAACTCAACATTTCCTTTTTTTAGTGGGAATGAAGTTTACGATGAAACAAAGCATCTCCCTTTAAAGTAAGCAAAATCAAGTTGGTAAAAGTCCTGAAGACTATTGTTTGTTCTTAGGAGTCACTTAAATTCACAGTGAATTATAAATCATTGATAATATCTTAAGGTTTCTTTCAAAGAAAACACACAAAAAAGGCGGGTGGGGAGCCTAGAAATAGAAATGGATAAGTCCCACAGAGCTAAAAAAGGAAAAGACACGAAAGATAAATTTTATCAACTTCACAATTGTGTTCTACATTTATAGATGTTCTTAAAAAAATGACTTTCCTGGAACCAACACCCATCAATTCGGTTTTGAATAAAAATGGAATTTCCCACAACTCAATTCAGATCTCCAGAATCTTTATGCAAACATTTAATACAATTTTTAAGCAGCACTGGATTTCTCGTTATCTAAAGTGAAAGCACTTCTACCAGTTTTATTTCATACATCAGCCCATAATCACTGAGAGTCTAGCACGTCCAGAGCCCTGGTAAGGAGAAGAGAGTGGATTGTGCAGGCACGTTAACCCGAGAGTGCTCAGGAGGTGACACCATCTGTATGGGTGACCTATGAAAGAGTGAAGAGGCTTCCTGAACTTCCACACCTTTGCCTAAAATTCAGCATTAACTCCTAACCTCATAGGGGTGTTGGAAGACAAACTAAATAATAAAATTTAATATAATTGTTATGTATTTCTACAACAGTCCTGTTTATGTCTCAGCAGTTACTTTATTCCCACTGTATTATAGAAAAGGAGAAAAGCCTACATGCTTGCTATTAATCTATACACTGGGCAACTCACATCCTACATACTGCCAGGGATGGATATGCTGATATCCCTGAGAGAGGTGTCTCTCTGGGATTCCTTGTGAGAATGTGGCTGGCTAGCAGGCAGGTTGGTTTGGTTCCTCTGCTTTCTCCCTGAACCATGGCAGATCTGACCCATATCCATCACTGGTGACCAGGTCAATATGTAAAGGAGGCAAGCAGTCTTGGACTCTGCCCAGTAACACTATTTGCCATGTTTAACCAGTATGGTCATGCTAGAAATCTTGTGAATCAAGGAAATGGGAAACAAATCAGATGACCCTGTGTTGGGGTGAATGAAACTAAAGACATAAATTTTCCTTCATGCCAATCAGATGGAGAATATTTTCTCCATTGTGATTCCATCTTCTCACAGTGAAGAGGTCAGCTCGGGAACTTTGGAAAGAACGTGGGACACTTGCTGGATGGGAGAGGCTAATTAACATTCCTCAGTTAGTGGATACTAGCTCCCTGGGAAGGAGCTTCCCTAGAGGTGGGGAAGGCCCAGAGCACATAGACACATTTCTCAGGACAGACCAACCCTTGCCACTTACAGACACACGAGGTCCTTGCCGCCTCATTCCCTAAAGACCAATCAGTTTAAAAGTCACACTGCTCTGCCAATCGTATTGTGCCTAGTCTCTGTTTCTCTATGCTACCCCTTATACTGTATAAAACTGACCAAATGGGCTGCCCAGTGCTGCCTCTGCTTCGGGTGCAGGATAACCACAATGCATTAGATCATTAAAATTCTTCTTGCATTTTTGCATCGATTCTTGTCTCAGCGTGGTTCACTCAGGGGGTCTCCAGTAAGCTAAGGCTTCCCTAGAGTCTTACAATAGCAACATTCATGAACCGATAATACCCTCTGCTTCCTGGATCCAAAGAGATGATCAAGAGGACTGAAAGAAGCTGTAGGGAAAGTCAGGTTGCCTACACTCTTCCCCTGGGGTACATGAAGTAGAAATGTCAGCCACTCAGCATTTTCTTGTACCACCCAAGAAAAATAAGACTTAAAAAATTGTAAATGCTTTTTTTTTTAAGTTACCACATGTGCTTGTTAGTTGTTTTGTCAAACTGACACAAGTCATTTGAGAAGATGGAATCACAACGGAGAAAATATTCTCCATCAGATTGGCATGAAGGAAAATTTATGTTTTTAGTTTTTAACTAATGATTGACAGGAGAAGGTCCAGCCCAGTGGGGGCAGTGGTACCCATGGTGTACCATGTGACAGAACACTGAGTCTGGCATGTTGTCCTCTGACTTCCACACACCTGTGAACACATACACATAATTAAACAAATTCATGTAGAAAAAATAATTTTTGTAGAGAATAAAAAAGTGTAGTAGTTCTCAAACACACTGTAAAATAGAATGAATTCACCATGCAGGTATCATTTCCCTAAGCTGAAATCTAGATGGGAAAGACTGAACTGTAATGCACCGGCACGCAGACCCAGGATACGTGACCATAAACAGTCTCTCAGAGACAGCATTGCTTGGTTGGTAGAGCAAATCTAAATGTTTATTCTTTTTAGATTTTATGTTGAGTGTGCATGATCTAATTCAGGTTGTGTCCAAGTGTGTTAATAAAAAGCCATATTTCAAAGCGTCCCAATGTTCCTCTCTGGGAAAAACCTAACCAAGACTTGTAAACTATTGATGTGAGTGCTGTGAGCCTTCCTGCTGAGGAGAGTGATAGTTGTCTGCTTATCTATTTTAGGGCTTATCTCATAGGTTGGTCTAACAGCTCCCCATTGATTTGTTCTCCTTTATTAGTGTTTTCTTCTGTCAATGAGCTCACCTGATGGCTAGAAGAGGAATAGTGAAATGCATGTCTCCACAAAGAGACAAAATAAGAACAATTATTGAAGTTCCATGTATTCTCACAGCTAGGCTCCTTCCTCCTTCCCCAGACAGCACTACTAAAATGAATATTTTTAAGATATCCTTACAGAGATCATTTTCTAATAATTCTATTTGTTACACATGAATCATAAAAGATGTTATTTTATATGTTTATTTTCCATAATCTAATAGTATATTTAAAATATTTCCATCTTGCTTTTGTGAAAACCACATAATTTAAATAATTATATATAAACATATATGTAGTTTATTGCAACCCTTTTTTATATTTAAGCCTAAAAAACACATGATATTTTATTTGCATTACTTTATCTACATTATGGTGTTGCCTTTCTAGTCAATAATGAAAACAACAGTCCCCATTTATCAACAGGGGAAATAGTCTGTGGCCTTAAGCTGATGCTTTAAATTCTATAACTAATGCCTTTTCTGTGTTGTATAAGTGTCGTAAGTTTTACCCAACAAAAGAATTGTCATGAGTTTGTTTTCACCCTTTCAGTTTTGTAAATTAAAAAAAATATATTTTTATTATGGCTCTTAGAAAACTCAGTGTTTTGTTTTGTTTCTTATTTAAAGGTAGCATCCCATGGCTTTTTGTTTGCATAGCCAAGTTTCCAATGCCACTAGCCTTATATTTGAGAACCACCATTAAATAAAATAAGAACCAAATGAGCATAAGCTTCACACATCACCACTGTCAGATAGCTGAGATGGCTACTCAGTGACGAATGGGAAGGTATATATTCACTGACTAGACTGGAGAAAAGAATGATTTGTGTTCTGAGCAGAATGTTGCTAACGCAAGATTCCCTCTCACTACTCAGAATGATGTGCAACTTAAAACCAATGTTCATTTCTACACTTGGTATTCTCATAATACATCATGGTAGACCACAACCAATGACCAATGTAGAAAACTTGTATGCAAGGTTGACCTACTGTAGTGCCATATCAGTGTGGTTTCCTCGGACGTAACATTGTAGTATGTGTCCCTAAAGAGGAAGTACAAACTCTGATTGGATACCAGGGAAGAATGTGGATTTTCATCCTGCATATTTAATCGACTGTGCCTTAATTCTGAAGGAAAGTCTAATGCCTAGGTATCCAATTATAGCTGAGATGAAACTAGATTCCCTGCCCCACAGGGAATTTAACGAGAACCTATGGTGAGGAGGTGGCGAAAGAATGAAGGGACAAGAGACAGAAAGAAGAAGCGCAAGTCTAAAAGTCCTAATCAAGCTCTTGAACTTTTAATTTCAGGCAGCAGGTTATAAAGACGTGGGAAAATGGGAAGTTTAGGCAAGGATCATTTCTTAAGGCTATCCCACTATCATATCCTCACTGCCTGAGACCATCCCACTGTCTTAACTGGCTCCCAGGAAATACCAGACGTTATTTAACTTCCTGGGGGCTGAGATCACAAACGTCCTTTCTTAACCTTGTACTTTAACTGACTAGGTTCTTCCAGAACAGCAGGTAATTTCATGGTTTTGGCTCCTGGCAATTCCCTTCTCGTGGGGAATTTTTCTATATAGATACCCTTGCAGCTCCATCTGTCCTGTGCTTATTTTGTCTATCGTGTGTGTGTGTGTGTGTGTGTGTGTGTGTGTGTGTGTGTGTGTACACGCACATGCACACACACACACACAGAGGGGGGAGGTAAGAGAGAGGGAAAGGGAGAAGGGGAAGGGAAGGGGAGAGGCAAGGAGAGGGAGAGGGAGAAGGAGAGGGAGAGAGAATGCATGCACACCTACCTGGAAAGAAGTTAGCTTGAGGGCTATTCACCATATAAAACAGAGAAGATCGAACAAAAAGAGAACTTAAAACACTGGAGGCAGCTGCATTACTTACAAATCCCAGTGTGAAGGAAGAACAACTTACAGGACCAATGGGAGCTGCCTGGTTCTCTAGAGCTGATCAGTTAGAACATCATGGAGGAGGAAGGCCCACGAGCCAAAGTGGGTATACTGCAATCCAGAATGTTACCAGGAAGGTTTCTCACAAGAAGTTCTAACTGGTTGTTTTGTAGCGAGCAGCTATGAGTTCCTTGCAGTCACATTTTAAATGAAAGTCATAATCTGAGAGCTTCTCCTATCACGCTGATATGTCAAATCCAATCCCCTTAAGTCTCATCTCTAGTCCTACAACAGAATGCCAACTTCAGCCTCCTGTCCATCCCCTGTACCCTAGTCCACATCTCTTTTGAATCACAAGAGATCATCTCTAGATTTGCTGTGGTCTCCTTATGCCCTCGGACCCCATTCTCAATGGATCACAAAGACCTTCTCCAAACTTCCTTCTCCCAACTTATGCCATTTGTCCAGGACCCAAAATCACAGCCATTTCCTAAGAACATATGAGCTGAATGGGCCAGGAAAACAGACAGCATTCAAACACAACACTCTCTGAAAATCTAGAAACCAAGGGAAACAGAAACCAAGGGAAAAAACACCCACCCTACCAAAGTCAAATCCAGAAATGAACACAGACCTATCATTATCCCAAACCCAGATACCATTGCCCACTTAAAGGCAACAGTCATGGCAACTTGTCTCCACTAGAGCCCAGTTATCCTACTACAGCAGGCCTTGAATAACATAGCTAAAGCACTAAAATAAACACATTAAAACAGCCTATATGAATATGATAGAGGTCCTTTTTATTTTATTAAATATTTTCTTTATTTACATTTTAAATGTAACCCCCTTTCCCATTTTCCCCTCCAGAAACCTCCTATTCTATCCCCTCTTCCCATGCTTCTATGAGGATGCTCCCCCACCCACCTACTCACTCACTCACTCACTCCCACCTCCATGCTCTAGCATTCTCCTACACTGGGGCATCGAGCCTTCCCAGGACCAAGGGCTCTCCTCCCATTGATGTCCGACAAGACCATCCTCTGCTACATATGTGGCTGGAGCCATGGGTCCCTCCATGTGTACTTTTTGGTTGGTGGTTTAGTTCCTGGGAGCTCTGGGTCCTCTGGTTGGTTGACGCTATTGTTCTTCCTATGGGGTTGAACCCCTTCAACTCCTTCAATCCTTTCTCTAATTCCTTCACTGGGACCCATGCTCAGTCCAGTGGTTGGCTGTGAGCATCTGCCTCTGTATTTGTCAGACTCTGAAAGCCTCTCAAGAGACAGCTATATCAGGCTCCTGTCAGCATACACTTCTTGGCATCTGCAATAGTGTCTGGATTTGGTGTTTGTATATGGGATGGATCCCTAGGTGGGGCAGTCTCTGGATGGCCATTCCTTCAGTCTTTGCTTCACACTTTGTTTAGATATTTCCTCCCTTGAATATTTGTTTCCCCTTCTAAGAAGAACTGAGCATCCACACTTTGGTCTTCCTTCATCTTGAGCTTCATGTGGTCTGTGGATTGTATCTTGGATATTCAGAGCTTTGGGGCTAATATCCACTTATCAGTGAGTGCATACCATGTGTGTTATTTTGTGACTAGGTTACCTCACTCAAGATGATATTTTCTAATTCTATCCATTTGCCTAAGAATTTCACAAAGTAATTGTTTTTAATAGCTGAGTAGTACTCCATTGTGTAAATGTACCACATTTTCTGTATTCATTCCTCTGTTGAAGAACATCTGGGTTTTTCCAGATGCTGGCTATTATAAATAAGGCTACTATGAACATAGTGGAGCATGTGTCATTGGTATATGTTAGAGCATCCTTTGATAGAGGTCCTTAAAAAGGAAAATAATAAATTCTTTAAGGAAATAAAGAAAAACACAAAGTAACAGTGTAAGGAAATAAATCATTCAATACCTGACACTGGAAATGGAAACAATGAAAATAAAATCTGGAAATAAAAAATTTAGGAACTCAAACAATTACAAAGGCAAGCTTCACCAGGAGAATATATGGCATGGAAGAGAGAATCTCAGGCATTGAAGATATAATAGAATAAATGGACATATCAGTCAAAGAAAATGGTAAAGGTAAAAAACTCCAGGTACAAATAATCCAGGAAATTTGGGACACTAAGCAAAGATTAAACCTAAAAATAATAGGTATAGAGGAAGAGGTATATTTGAATCCCAGATTAAAGACCCAGAAAATGTTTTCAACAAAATCATAGAAGAAAAATTTCCTAACCTAAAGAAAGAGATGCCTATAAAAGTAAAAGAAGTATATAGAACACCAAATATATGGACCAAAAAGAAAACCCTGTCACCACATAATAATCAAAACAAAAAACATACAGAAGAAATAAAGAATATTAAAAGCTGCAAACAAAACAAGTAATATATAAAGGCAGACTTGTTAGAATTATGACTGAGTTCTCAATGGGGACTCTGTAAACCAGAAGGGCTTAGAAAGATGTGCTGTAAACAATAAAAGACTACAGAACCCAGCACAGACTACTATACCAGGAAAACTTTCACACATCATAGGTGGAGAAAATAAGAAATTCCATGATAATGACAACTATAAACAATATCTATCTATAAATGCAGCCCTAAAGATATTGGAAGAAAAACTCAAACTCAAAATTTACTACACCCATAAAAACACAGGAAATGAATAATCTCACACAAGCAAAACCAAAAGAATGGAAATACACACACACACACACACACACACACACGCTCACTCACTTCAATACCATCACCACCACCAACAACAACAACAACACATAACAGGAATCAACACTCATTAGTCATTGATATCTCTCAATATCACTAGTCTCAATTCTCCAATAAAATGTCACAAACTAACAGAATGGATTAGAAAACAGGATCCCTCTTTCTGCTATATCCAAGAAAAACACTTCAGCATCAAAGATAAACGTTACCTCAGGTAAAGAGTTGGAAAAAGATATGCCAAGCAGATGAACCTAAGAAGCAATCTGGTGTAGCCATTTTAATAGCTAACAAAATAGACTTCAAACTAAAACTATTCAAAAGGAACACTACATGCTCACTGAAGGAAAAATCTACCAAGATAACATTTCAGTTCTTAATATCGATTCCCCAAACACAAGTGCAACCAAGTCTGTAAAAGGAACACTACTACGGTTTAAATCAATTATTGATCCTCATACACTGATAGTATGAAATTTCAGTATCCCACTGTCACCAATGGACAGGTCATCCAGACAAAAAAAAAATCTAAACAGAGAAATATTGGACCTACAGCTGTGACAAATAAAATGGACAGTATTTACAGAAGATTTCTCCCAGACACAAAAGAATATACCTTTTTCCAAGAATCTCATGGAACTTTATCCAAAGTTGACCACATACTCAGGTATAAATCAAGTCTCCACAGATACAAGAAAACTGAAATAATTGTCTGCATTCTATCACTGTCATAGAGGAAATTTGTTTACCAATGACAGAAACAACAAAAAGCTTACAAACTCATAGAAACTGAACTTGGAAATATCAGTGTGGGGAAAAAGGGAGGTTGGATGGAGGGATAAAGCACAGGGAGATTTGACTGAAATTGGGAGGCTATGGAATCTATGAAGGTGATCCTAATGAAGACTCCTAGTAATAGGAAACACAGTACCTCAACTGATCATCTCTAGTAGTAAGACAAGGCTTCCAGTAGAGGTACTGGGTTGCATTCAATTGAGTTGTTGGCCAAGGGAGTACCATAGAAAGCCCCATTACCTAGAGCAACCTCCACACAACTCATTAAACATGGAGACATCAAACTGGTGCCTACATGGAGCCTTCACCCTTAAGTTCTGTACAGGCTACTAAAAGAGACACCTAGACACAAACCCAGCCACAAAAACTTTGACTTACAATTTGCTCTTCCTGCAAAATATGCTAGATAAATGATGACTGAGAACTAGTTGGAATAGCCAGCCATTGTCTGATTTGACTTAAGTCCCATTCTGCAAGAATCAACCCATATCCAACATTACTTGGGTAACCAAGTAACAAGGACTGGATACCCTGGAGACCTAAAGTAAAACCGAACAGGACTGGTCAAATAAAGAAAAAAAATTAGTAAAATGATTCCTAATGATATTCTACTATACTCATAAATCAGTGCCTTCTCCAATCATCATCAGAGAGACTTTCTCCAGAAGCAGAGGAGATCAGATGCAGAAAGCCATAGCCAGAGAGTATACAGAGTCTAAAGTGAAGATCTGGATCAATACCCTCCCATCTGAGCTCAAACAATCTTATGAAATTGATGGAAAATATGTAAGAGCTAGGAGAGATAGAAAACACCAGGAGAACAGGACCCTCTGAGTCAACTAAACAAGGCACATATGAGCTCACAAAGACTGAAGCAGCAAGCAGAGGGCCTTCAGAGATCTGAAACAGATATTCTGTGTGTGTGTGTGTGTGTGTGTGTGTGTGTGTGTGTGTGTGTTAGCTTAATATTTTTATAGGATTCCTGACTTTGAGAACAACTGGGTCTCTGACTCTTGTGGTTGTTCTGTTGGGTTACTATGTCCAACTTCAATATGATACTTTTTCCTTTACCATATTGTATTTTATTTTGTCATGTTTGGTTGTCATCTCTTAGAAGTCTATTATTCTCTAATGAAAGATGGAAAGAAAGGCAATGGATCAAAGCAGAGGGAAGGTGGGAAAGAAGTGAAAGGAACAGAGGTAGGGAAGTATAATCAGGATATATTGTATGAGAAAAAAATCTTAGAATCTATCTTCAGTGAAAGGAAAAAAAGGTCACAGATCATATAGGGCATAAGCGTGGGTGAGGCAAATAGGTTGTATTTAGGCGGCTATCATCCTTGCAGCCATCTTGAGCCATATACCCTGACAAGAGATTTGATTACAATAGCCTACAACAGCTGAGCACACTCTGATAACATCTTGTTTTAGATACCCAGGATCTTCCCTTGGGTGTGTGAGACTTAGAGATCAGATTTAGAGCCAAGACTTAAGGGTGTGACTTAAGGTGTGATTTAGAGATGAGACCTAAGGGCATGACTTAAGGGCATAACTTAGAGGCATGGCTTAGAAGTGAGACATATAAAAAGCTAGAGGCAGACAGAAGAAAACAACAGATTGTTAGGTATTAGGCACTTGGCACTTGGAGGAAAAACTTAGAATTAGACATTAGGCACTTAGCACTTGGAAGAAGTAAGTTGGAACTTGGAGGCACTAGGGACTAGGAACTCGAGACTTGGGACTTGGACTAGGAAGAGAGACTGAAGAATAAACAGGATTGAATCACACTCTGGTCTCCATTCTTAGTGTCCATCCTCACTCACTCTCTTGCTGAATCCCGACCTGAGGACCTGAGCAGCTTGGGGCAGTGCAGCCTCTAACAGTTTAGCCCCCAAGGCTTTTGGCAGTGCATGTTTTAACATTGACAGAGCGGTCTGAGACATTTTGGTCCCCAAACGTGGGCCAGCTCAGTTCACAACATTTTTGGTGCCCAACATGGGGCAGAGCAGCTTGGGCCGCAACAGTCACCTATGGTCCCTAAAAGGTGACTATTTGAAGGAGCTGTCCCACCCAATGCTTTAAATATTGCAGATACTTCTTTGATGTGTATTTTCCTACTTTTATGAAAAAAAATAATTATGTTGGAGAAGAACAGCACATACAAGTTTAGAGTTAAGTAATATCAAATTCTTTATTCATGATATTTTACAAAAGAAAGCTGTTATCAAATACTGTGAATTATGTTAATCCAAACATGTCTAAACATTATAATTAATAGCTATCATTAAGCGCCATGTAAAGCTTCATTTATGATTATTTTTATAGAAATTTTATAGTTTAGAAGAATGAGAACACAGATGAATAATAATAGGTGGTAGAGACAGGACTCACTCCACACATATTTCTTTATCGAGTGCCAAGCTCTTACTATTGCTATCATCTTTCTATATAGTTTAGACCAAGGCAAGTTCACAACTGTTGTAAGTTAGCAATTGCAGATGAAGACAGGTGTCTATTAATGGTCTTTATTGCTTTGCTGTGTCTGTAAAATTATTGTTCTTCTTTTCAAGGGCTGTGATACACAGATGATTTATGACCTGCTGCTAAGATTAAAATCCATTATTTATTTACCTGGTGACTTTGTCTGCAAAAAGGTGAGTGGACAGTTAATAATGCATTGGAAGAATTTGGTCATAGGTCAATAATGTATTTTAAGTAAAATCTGTCTAGAGTAACTTCCATATTATAAAACACTGTGACATATACTTAATTCTACAAAGTGACAATGAATGCTTGGAGTGCAAATGGAACAAAATAATATAGGTGCAATTGCATAGATCATAGAATAGACATTGTAGGTAGTCCAAAAGGTCTTTGTATAAATGTAAATTACCAACAATACACCATTAAATTTAAATATTTTAAATGAAGGATAAAATGTAGATGTGACATGTGCTTTTGCCTTTTCTGTGCCATCAACAAGCTATCTGTTACTTCTATCTGGCTCACAGTAAATAATCAATGGTAATTTTAAAAATCTTTATTGTGAATTTAATAACTACAAAAGTATTACGTGTTTATTATTTCTTAAATAGAAAACATATAAATGACAAACATAAAATTCACCATGATAAAAGAGTAACTATTCCCAAATATTATGCCTGTTATTTTTATACAGATTAATGGGTCTCATCCTGACTGCCCTGGAACCTACTATATAGACCAGGTTGACCTGCAACTCATAGAGATCTGCCTATCTCTGCCTCTCACATATTGGGATTAGGGGTGTTTGTCACCACACCCGGCTCTGATCATTATCTTAAACATAACTAAGAATATGTCTACAATCACAGATCTCAAGAGAATCACAAGTTCAAAGTCAGTAGGAACAACATAGGGAGTTCTACAACACCTAATTTACACAGCAAGTTCTTGCCCAAAAAAGGAGAAAGAGAATGAGAGCCTGAATTTTATATCTAGAGAATCTAACTCAATAATAAAGCTAATAATAATCAAAATTATTATTATAATAATAAATAATAAAAGTATATGTTTATGTGACATTAAAGTAGAAGTAAAAATGTGTAGGAGAACAAAGGAGACTAACAAATGAGGTTTAAAAAGGAAAGGTAGAAGGGTATTGTGGGATATGTTCAACATACAATATATGCTTGTATGAATTTCTAAAAAAAATTCAAATAAAATTTTAAGATAAAGGAAAACGTACAATACAAAAAACATGGAGATGACCTAAGACCTTGAGGAGTTCACAGATAAGTGTGGATGAGAAACACAAGCTTCATCCTAAAACAGTGTGGAATAAACACTATGTTACTATGTTATAGGACATAAACAGCTGGAAGACTTACAGAAGAAGAAGGCTGTAGTAAGTCTTGAGAAATAAACTGATGTGAACTCAGTGTTACTTGAGTATGGAAAAGAACTAGCTTTAGCCAAGGCAAATAGGAAGAAATTGCATCTGCAGCAAGAATGCTGAGATCTATAGTAAGACGTGTTAAAACAGTGTCAACTTGTTTATTTCATAAGCAAAAGGTGGTTTTGAACACTCTAGGACAGGTGCTAGGCAAAGACAATGCCCTATCCTTCTAGGGTTTTATAGTTTGGTGCTTATGCAACAACTCACATATGTCAGCATCATATGAACACAGGAGACTGGGCTCCACACTTGATCCTGAGGAAGCCCACATATTAGCATTTAAAGAAAACCTATCTGATTCTAAACTACAGCCATAAGAAGGGTAGAACTGATGGAAAAGAAAGGAATCAAAATTTAAACAATACATAACTGCCAAATGTGCAGTTATATAAGTAGAGACAGAAGTTGTTAGAGGAAGGCACTCAGTCATATTGGAAGTTGGAAGAGAGAAGCTGTCAGTTTGTCAGGTATGACCTTTGAAAAATCTAAAGATAAATAGTCCTTTAGTAAAGAAAAAGAAAGGAAAACAGTAGGCTAATACTTTTTATGAGAAGTTGCCCCCAATGATCCGAGAGGCAAGACAGAGCCTGTCATATTCAAGGAATGGAGCAAATGAGTGAGCAAAAGAGAGAGAAAAGAACATCACATGAGGTGTGAGACACTTCAGATACATCAGATGGAAACACTAGCTTATAGGTGAAACCAATCAGATAAAAGAAGGAAAAAGGGAAAGTGAAGGGCTTGTAACCAGAATAGAATGAACGCTGGCTTTAAGAGTTCAAGGTGTGTTATGAGAAGGAAGGCTGAGGCTGTAACTCTGAAGACACCAATAGTATGAAGGAGATCAATGAAGGTTATTATGAAAAGGGACAACTAAGAAGGAGCCATCAAAGACAAAAGAGAATTCTGGCATTCTAGAAACAACCAAGCATACACATCCCACATAAACTCACGCTGGAAAGATATGAGCTGTTCATAAGTGAAATCAAACCATGCTCATTTCAATGTGACAAAAGAAACAGTTCAATTCAAGAGTTCCTTTGGGTCAGTGATGTGCTGAGATGACATAGACTTAATGCACTAAAATTGACCCAAGTTGTTCCAGTCACTGAAGGGGCTGGTTATTGAGATAAATCTGACTTTATCGGTTTATCAAATTAATCCAATAATAAATAATAAAGGTGAGGAAAGGAAAGACATAAGTAGACAGAAGAATTGGTGGAGCAATGAAAGTCAATGGTGTTTGGTTCTGCTTTAGCTTTTAGGTTTGCTTTATTTCTAAGTGAAGAATTTCATGATGCTAGATATTGACAGAGAAGAAAAGCCTGATCAAACTTTAGGTAGCTGAATTCAATTAGATATGCACTTACAATTTCCACAAAGACTTGCAGGGAAGGGGAAAGAAAAACATGCCCTGTTCAATTAGACATTACCAAAATAACTGAAGCAATACAGAGGTCTGATATTCTGAACTGCTTAGGGAAAGCTGGTGAGGCTTCCAGAGTGCTTGGGAGTTTTCTTGTGATGCTGTGTCACTGTACAGAAAGTACCCACCGAGCCTTTTAAGGCTTGGATTGAGAGGACTTAATTTCCAAAGATTTTCATGCAATATTTCTGCAGTAGGGAGTTTTGCCTACCAAAAAGCTCTTCTTGATGCTAATGGTTCAGGAGCCACCCTGTATCATCTTTCTTCTCTGATGAGATACCCTGAGTGCTGTGATGCCTCTTACTAGCCTTGGGAATAGATAGCACAAGAATCCTAATACTTTTGACATGTATGTTCACTCAGAGTTATCTTGTTCTACCTGAAGTGCTTGCCTTTCAACACTTTCTCCAAATTAGCACATAGAACAGTCCTAAGTTAGGCTCAGTCTTGTTTTGCACATGTTGTCAGCCACTATTCTCTTAGAGTGATGTCTACTTCATCTGAAAGCTAATTAAGCTTCCAGAAAAGGCTTAAATTAACCCAGAAATATGCAAGACGTAGTGCAAGTTTGGGTTCGTTGATTATGCCTCATCTCCTTGGGCAATTATCAAAATGATCATTAAGAAATAATTAGTACCCATCATGCACTGCTACTTCCAGTCAGTTGTAATAACTACCTTTGAAACATCATTCCAGTTCCTTGAAATTAGTTCATGCTTTAAAAAGTAATCATAATAGGAATATGACCCTAACCTAATGATCACTTCCTAGAACAAAAAAAAAAAACACTAATTTTCAAATGACTTACATTATTTTTGAATTGTTTATATTATCTCATTCACTATGAAGATATCAGTCTTGATACCATGTTCAATGTTAAATGTAGTGTATCTGTATGTACTTCAGGTGATATTGTTAGATTTAGAGTATCTGTATGTATGTCAGGTGACATAGGTGCTTGGATTTTAATGCTGACACTTGCCAGCCTTGTATTGTTGCTTGAGACACTTAGCTTGCTTAGCCTTTATTTGCAATTTTCTTAAAGGGGGGAAATAAAAAAGATACCTCTTACTGGAACATGTGCAGGAAATAAATAAAGTACTATGTACAGAATGCTTTCCAGATAAAATGCAGTATGCTCTGATAGAACACATATGTGGTTTCAAACAAGGAGCTATGCAAATATCCACTGTCTTGAAGATTTTTTAAGATTTATTTTTGTTTATGTGTGTGTGTTAATATATGCTATATGCATGTAGATTCTCCAAGAACCAAAAGAGGGCTTTAGATCCCCTAAAACTAGAGTTACAAGCAGCTGTGAGCCACCTGGTGTGAGAGCTAAGAATTAACTACTGACCCATCTCTTCAGCTCTCTATTTCAATGAATTTTCAAAGCACTATACAAATGCAAAATATTATTGCATGTTATATAAATAACTATAATAAAAATCCATATATATTACAATTTCTGTTTCAACCTACATTTCATATAAATATATGTTCAGTATATTTTTTTTTTTAGTTTTTCATGTATGTATTAAGAGGTAAAAGCTAATAATTATATACTCCAACCTGATAGGTAATTGTAAAGTGTCTGAAGTTCAGAAAAAGAACCCTAGGTATCAAAGGACTTTAGAATGTTCCTGAGACAGTTAAATTATATTTCTATTACTCATAAATGAATGCTTTTTATACAGCATGCTTTGCACTCAGCACTGAAACAAAGTAGACATTGTCTCAATCATGAGAGAATACAAACTATAATCAATGCAGTTGAATTTTGAGTTTTTAGTGTATTCTAGCATATTGAAAGTACAAGTAATGGGAATATTTGATAACTCATCCCAGTCCACTCATAAAGCAAGAGTTACTTTTCTGTATTGTTATATTTTCACAAGTTAGCTCATTTTGTTGGTATGTGAGTATATCAACAGACTAGGTAATTTATGAAAGATAAGGGTTGATTTACTTCATAGTTTTGTGGTCTAAAATGTCCAAGCTAATGTTATCAACACTTGGTCAGGGCTTTCCCAATGAGTCACGATGTGGCATAGTACAGCACCACATGAAAAAGTAAATCAAATTTATCAGAAAAATCGGATTTTATGAAATAACCGCTCTGATAAACCAACCCATTCACAAAGGCCCTATGGTCTTCTATAGGTTCTAACTACAAATACCACTAGCCTGTGAATATTTCTCTTTTTTTTCACTTTATATCCAGATTGCTGTCCACCCTCCCAGTCCTCTTCCCAGACTTCCTCTCCTCCTGTCCCCTCCCCTACCCCTCTGTGATAGTGGAGGCTTACCCTGAGTATCCTATCACTCTGGCACATCAAGTCTCTGCAGGGTTAGGTGCTTCTTCTCCCACTGAGGCCAGACAAGACAGCTGAATTAGGTGAATAGATTCTACAGACAGGCAACAGCTTTACGGATAGCCCCTACTCCAGTTGTTCAGGACTCATATGAAGATCGAGCTGCACATCTGCTACACATGTGCAGGGGTTAGGGGCGAGCAGAGACTAGGTCCAAACTGTGTATCCTCTTGGGTGGTGGTTCAGGAATCCAAGGGTCTGGGCTAGTTGACTCTTGTTAGTCTTCCCGTGGAGTTCCTATCCCCGTCGGGGTCCACGGAATCCTTCTCCCAATTTTCCATGAGTCCCAGGCTCTATCCAGTGTTGGTCTGTGGGTCTCTGCATCTGTGTGACTCAGCTGCTGGGGGAACCAGCCATGTTACTCTCCTCCTGTCTGCAAGCATAACAGAGTATTATTAGATTCAGGGATTGGTGATTGCCCATGAGAAGGATCTCTCATCGGGCTGGGTATCGGTTGGCCATTTACTCAGTCTCTGCTTCATCCCCATCTCTGCATTTCTTGTAGGCAAGATAAATTTTGGGTAGAAAGTTTTGTGGGTGAGTTGGTGTCCCTGTCTCTCTACTGGGGTTACTCCCTGTCTACAGGAGGTGGCCTCTTCAGGTTCCATATCTCCATTGCTAAGGTCTCACCTGATTCTTGGGAGCCTTTCCTATCCCAGGTCTCTGGCATGTCCTTGAGATGCTTCCTACCCCTTCCACTCCTGCCAGCTTCAGATTTCCATTCATTCTCATAGCCATCTGGCCATCTCCCTGTCTCTCCACACCCCTGATCCTGAACCATCCCCTCTTCCTCTCCACAACCCATCTCGCACCCAGTTCTCTCCCTCCATCTGCATCCTACTTCTATTTTACTCCATGTTCTAAGTGAGATTCAAGCATCCTCACTTGGACCTTCTTGTTTAGCTTCTTGGGTCTGTAGAGTGGAGTGTAGATATCCTATATTGTATGGCTAATATCCACATATGAGTACATTCCATGCATGTTTTTTAGGAGGGGTCTAGGTTACCTCACTCAGGATGATATCCTCAAGTTCCATCCATTTGCCTGCAAAATTCATCATGCCTTTGTTTTTAATGGCTGAATAAGTATTTCACTGAATAGACGTACCATATTTTCTTTCTTATCTAGTCTTCAACTGAGGAGCATCTACATGGTTTCCAGTTTTGAACATAGATGAGCAAGTGTCTGTGTGGTATAGTGGGGCATCTTTTGGGTATATGCCCAGGAATGGTATAGATCTTGAGGTAGAATTATTCCCAGCATTATGAGAAACAGCTAAATTGATTTCCAAAGTGGTTGTACAAATTGGCACTCCCACCAGGAATGAAGGAGTGATCTCCTTGCTCCACATCCCCACCAGCATATGCTGTCTTTTGGGTTTTTTTTTTTTTTACCTTAACTATTCTGATGGGTGTAAGATGAAATCTCATAGTGGTTTTGATTTGCATTTCCTTGATGACCAAGGATGTTGAACATTTCTTTTTAGTACAATAAACATTTTATTACATGGAATATTTAAGCCCAATTTAATACTTTAAAGTTTTTGTTTCAGGTGCCAATATCAAGATGATTTCCAGCCGTAAGATATTTATTCAATCTGAAAATAAATGTCTGTATTCATGTCAAATTAGAATGTGTTATATTTTCCACAAAAGGCTGGTTATTCCTCAGTAGTGGTTACAGAATTCCCCTACATTAAACGAAACTTATACAAGAACCACAGTGGCATATGATCATTCTAGTTAAAGAGGGCTGGAGAGATGGCTCAGTGGTTAAGAGAATATGTTGCTCTTACACAGGACCTGGGTTCAGTTCCCAGCACCCTGACTCACAGTCATCTATAACTTTAGCTCTAGATTAAAGCACTTCATGCTTGGTGCCCATGAACATTTCATTAAGTGCTTCTTGGACACTCAATATTTCTCTGTTGACAATTCTCTGTTTAGCTCTGTACCCCAATTTTAATTGAGTTATTTGGTCACTTGGAGGCTCATTTCTTGACTTCTTTATATATTTTGGATATTAGCCCTCTATTGGATGTAGGGTTAGTGATGTTTTTTCCCAATCTGTAGGTTGCCATTTTGTCCTATTGATAGGATCCTTTGCCTTAGAAGCTTTTCAGTTTCATGATGTGCAATTAATCAATTGATCTTAGAGCCTAAGTCATAAGTGTTGTGTTCAAAAAAAAATCCCCTGTGCCAATATGTTCAAAGCTATTTCCCACTTTCTCTTCTATTAGATTCAGTATATCTGGTTTTCTGTTGAGGTCCTTGATCCACTTAGACTTGAGGTTTGTGCAAGATGATAAATATGGATCAATTTGCATTCTTCTACATGCAGACTGCCAGTTAGACTAGCACCATTTATTGAACATGCTTTCTTTTTAACTGTATGGTTTTGGCTTCTTTGTCAAAGATAAAGTGTCCATAGGTATGTGGGTTTATTTCTGGGTCTTTGATTCTATTCTATTGTTTGACTTGTCTGTACCAAACTATGTAGTTTTTATCACTATTGCTTTACAATACAGCTTGAGGTCAGGGATGGTGATTCTTCCAGAAATTCTTTTATTGCTGAAAATTGTTTCCACTACCCTAGGTCATTTTTTCCCCTGTGAGATTGAGAATTGTTCTCTCAAGGTCTATAAAAAAATTGTGTTGGAATTTTGATGGGGATTTAGATTGCTTTTGGTAAGATGGCCATTTTTACTATGTTATTTCTATCTATCCATGAGCATGGGAGATCTTTTCATCTTCTGATATCTTCCTCTATTTTCTTTGACAGAGCCATGAAGTTCTTGTCATATAGGTCATTCACTTGGTTTGGGAGAGATACACTAAGATACTTTATGTTATTTGTGGCTACTGAAAAGGGTATTGTTTCCCTAATTTTTTCTGTCTATTTTTCATTTGTATAAAGGAGGGTTACTGATTTCTCTGAGTTAATTTTCTATTTAGCCACTTTGCTAAAAGTGTTTATCTGTTATAGCAGTTTTCTGATATAAAATATCATCCACAAATCATGATGTTTTCACTTCTTCCTTTCCTATTTGTCTCCCCTTGATTTTCTTTTATTGTCTTATTGCTCTAGCTAGAACTTCAAGTACTATATTGAATAGATGAGATTGGGCAGCCTTGTCTTGTCCCTGATTTTCATGGAATTGCTATAAGTTTCTCTCAGTTTAATTTGATGTTGGCCATTGGCTTGCTATTATTATTATTATTATTATTATTATTATTATTATTATTGTTATTATTATTGTATTGCTTTTATTATGTTTAAGTACAAATCTTGTACCCTTATCTCTCTAAGACTTTTAACATGAAGGGATGTTGGATTTTGTCAAAAGCTTTTTCAGCATCTAATGAGATGATCATGTTTTTTTTTTCTTTCAGTTTGTTTATATGGTGGATGACATTGATGTATTTTTATATATTATACCATCCCTGAATCTCTGAGATGAAGCGTACTTGATCATGGTGGATGATATTTTTGGATCCAGTTTGGGGGTATTTTATTGAGTATTTTTGCATCAATCGTTATAAGAGAACTTGGTCTGAAATTCTCTTTGTTGAACATTTGTGTGATTTAGTATCAGCATGACTGTGGCTTCATAGAATGCATTTGGCAGTATTCTTTCTATTTATTTTTTGTGCAATAGTTTGAAGAGTATTAGTGTTAGCTCTTCTGGTAGAATTCTGCACTAAAAGCATCTGGCCCAAGGCTTTTATTTATTTATTTATTATTTTTTTGGTATGGAGATTATTAATAACTGTTTCTGTTTCCTTCTATTTCCTTGGGGGTTATAGGACTGGCTAAATAGTTTACCTGATCTTGATTTAATTTTGGTAAGTGGTTTCTGTTTAGAAAACCATCCATTTCACTCAGATTTTCAATTTTGTGGAATACAGGCTTTTGAAATAAGACCTAGTGATTCTTTGAATTTTGCCAAGGTCTGTTATAATATCTCCCTTTTCATTTCTAATTTTGCTTATTTGGATACTATCTCTCTCTCTCTTAGTTTGGCCAAGGGTTTGTCTGTCTTGTTGATTTTGTCAAACTAGCTCTTTATTTCTTGAATTCTTTGTATTGTTTTCTTTGTTTTTTACTGACTGATTTCAGCCTGGTTTTGATTATTTTCTGCCTTATAGTCCTCTTTTATGTGTTTGCTTTCTTTTTTCTCTAAGGCTTTCAGGTGTACTTTTAAATTGCTGATATGAGAACTTTCTAGTTTCTTTATGGAGGTACTTAGTACTATGCGTCCTCTTAGCACTGCTTTCATTGTGTTCCATAAACCTGGATATGTTTTTTGAATAGCTCCCACTCCAGTTGTTCAGAACTGACATGAAGACCACACTGTATGTCTGCTATATATGTACCAGGAGACCCAGGTTCTGGCCATGTATGTTCTTTGGTCAGTGGTTCAGACTCTGAAAGCCCCAAGAATTCAGATTAGTTGACTCTGTTGGTCTTCCTGTGGAGTTCCTATCCCCCCTGGGGCAATCTTTCCTTCTATTTTTCTTTAAAAGTCCTCAAGCTCCATCCACTGTTTGGCTGTGTGTGTCTGTTTCTGTCTGAGTCAGCTCCTGCCTTTACATGTGATATGTTCTTCTAACTGGGCTGCCTTGTCTAACGTCAGTGAGAGAAGAAGTACCTAGTCTTGCAGAGACTTGAAATGCCAGGGTGCCGGATACCCAGGGGGCTCCACCTGCTCAGAAGCAAAGGGGAGGGGAAATGGGGGCAGGATTGTGGGACGGGTGATTACCCAGCACAGGAAACCAGCTGGATGTAAAGTGAATAAGTCAAAAAAAAAAAATAAAATAAAAAAAAAAAAGGATATGTTGTGCCCTCATTTTCATTAAATTCTATAAAGTCTTTAGTTAATTTTTTTCCCTGACCCAGAGATCACTGAGTAGAAAGTTGTTCAGTTTCCATGAGTGTATAGGCTTTCTGGTGTTTCTATTGTTGAAGTCCAGCTTTAATCCATGGTGGTCTGATAAGATATAAGGCATTACTTCAATTTTCTTGTATCTGTTGAGTTTTGTTCGTGACTAACTATATGGTCAATTTTGGAGAAGGATCCATGAGATGCTCAGAAAAAGATATATACTTTTATCCTTGGGTGAAATATCCTATAGATGTCTGTTAGGTCAGTTTCATTCATAATGTCTGTTAGTTTCATTGTTTCTCTCTTTAGTGTTTGTTTGCTTGATCTGTCAGTTGGTGAGAGTGGGTTGTTGAAGTCTCCCATTATTAATATGTGGGGGTTTGATGTGTGACTCAAGCTTTAGCAATATTTCTTATACAAGTGTGGGTGCCATTATGTTTGTGGCGTAGACGTTCAGAATTGATATATCATCCTGGTAGATTTTTCCTTTGATGAGTATGAAGTGTCTTTCCCTATCTCTTTTTATTAATTTTAGTTAAAATTAATTAGATATTAGAATGACTACTCCAGCTTTCCTCTTGGGTCCCTTTTCTTGGAAAACTCTTTTCCAGCCCTTTACTTTAAGGTAATGTCTATCTTCATTTATGAGGTGTGTTTCTTATATGCAGCAGAATGCTGGATCCCATTTTTTTTTTTTTTTGCATCCATTCTGTTAGCCTGTGTCTTTTTATTGGGAAATTTATTCCATTGAGAAATACTAATGACCAGTGATTGTTACTACCTGGTATTTTGATGTTGGTCTTGTTTTTGCTGGTATGGTATTACTTATTTCCTGTGCTTTCTTGTTTGAAACTTTCCTTCTTGTATTTTCTGCAAGGCTGCATAGATATTGTTTAAATTTCAATTTGTCACATTGCCCTGGGTTTTGTTGATTGTGTTCTTTAGAGGGCCTTTCACCATCTGGATGGCTTTAGTCCCTGGATTTTTCTGTTGTAGTAGATATTGGGAGGGGGTACAACCTCAATGATCCTGGTGTGGCAGGCCTCTGATGGGTATCCTTGGGCTTTGGAAGAATGGGAGTCCAGTGGGGATAGCAGGTGGCTCAGAGCAGCTGGGTGTGTCCCAGATGACTCAGTGGGCAGGGAAGATGGGTTCCAGTGTTCCTTCAGACCAGCAGATCTAGTGAATGTGAGCAGGATCATGGAGTGAAGATTAAATTATTAACAATTGAAATTTGAGGGAGATATTTAAACCACAACAATAGCTCAGAAAATTATTAAAACCCTACTTATTTTGACTATTGCCCAAATAATGCCCAGTGTTATGCAAACTGTCCTTTTTAGAGTTTAAATACCTGTGCTGAAGAGGTGACTTAGCAGTTAAGAATGTTT
The DNA here is from genome assembly GCF_011762505.2 of Arvicanthis niloticus. Classification (NCBI taxonomy): domain Eukaryota; kingdom Metazoa; phylum Chordata; class Mammalia; order Rodentia; family Muridae; genus Arvicanthis; species Arvicanthis niloticus. The sequence goes on along the minus strand of NC_133433.1, from coordinate 13,564,299 downwards.
GTTGTGCAGTCATGGGGACTGGAGTTCAGATTTGAGCACCCACCCATGCCTTTATTTTCAGCCCTGAGTGGAAGTGGATACAAGAGGACTTCTTGGACTTATTAATTTCCAGTAGTACAGAGAAAAGCCTGAGCCCCAGGTTCAGGAAGGTACCTTACTTCAAAGGAATACATGGAGAGCAAAGATATTCAAACCCTTTTCTGGCCGCACACACACACACACACACACACACACACACATTTAAGTAAATAAATAAACAAACAAACAAGCAAACAACTGTAGAAGTTAACAACCTACCTTGACTTAAAATGTCAGTGACATTCTTATATGGCATGTTTTTAGTAGGTAGAGATTGGAATTACTTAACATTATTTAATCTGACACTATATTTATAACTTTATTTATTATATAACAAAGAACACAAATAGGGATAGTGATAAAAAAAAATATGTGTAAAAGACTAAAGAAATCAGGTACAGTACTACACCTCAAGGATTACATGGATACACTTTAGTCAACCACAAAGACAAGAACAAAATATCTCCATAAGATAAGTCCATCTGTGACTTCAGTTCAGTGTTGGTTTCAGGTTGGTTTTCTTGGGGAGAGGGATCTGGGAGAGTAGAAAAAAGGTGTATATGTGAGTATGCATGCTGCTGGGTGTGGTTTCATGTCTACAGGTGAGCCTACATGCATGTATACACGTATAAACAGCAAAAAAAAAAAAAAAAGTCTCTCAGCGAACATGGAGCTTATCAACTCAGGTTCCCTAGTTACCCAGGTTGCCCAGGAAAACTCTTGCCTCTACTTGCTGAACTGGCTGGTTATAGCCACGCCATCATGCTTGTCTGGCTTTTATGTGAGTGTTGGAGATCTGAATTTCAGCCTTTATGCTTTCACAAAGAACACTGTATCCACTTGAGGCAGCTTCTCAGCCTGCTTATCAAATTCTTAGATGGGATTAGACATATGACTACAGGATCAGCTGTGGCTCAGATTCTAATTTAAGCAGTAGGTACATATCAAAAAAATCATTGTATTTACATTAAATATTTAAATTGGCTACCCATGTTCTTGTGAACTTCCCCACTTTATTTTATTCTATTCACATTTGAGTATTCATACTGCCTCGGGTGTACAAAATCGCATGATTGATTGGTAACTATGTGAACATTCCAAGAGGTAAATTGTTAATAATTGCTCGAACTTTGAGACTCATCAAATACAAACAGGAACTTAATGAGAATTGCATTGGCATGGTGTTTCAATATGGTATAAGTATGTCTCCTGTTTCCTGGATCATACCTCAGTGATAGAGGTAGAAGATAGGTTTGACTTTAAATGGCTGATACTTAGGCTCTTTTGTTACACAAAATACCTTCTTTAGACAGGAGCAGTGAAGACCAAAGTGAGAACACTCAGCCATCTATGTGATCAGTTACTTTCTCTGCCCATATCCACTCCTGAAATAATACATTGACTGGTCTATCTTCTCATGTTTTATGATGGTTTTCAGGGCTCATGTGGTAGAAAGCACTGACTTCCCAGTCATTTTGCTTTATGAGATATGTCTAAACAACATTTCAAAACTACCTCAGGTCTTAAAATAATTACTTTTACAAAGATATTCCCTACTTTCTTTATTTGTATTTTCTCCTCTAGAAGACCTTAGATTGCTTCATGTGGGTCATAATCATTTTTTTAAATGACTATAGTTCCCTTTCTTCTGTATGGCATTTAGGGAGAAATTGGAAAAGAAATGTACATCATCAAGCATGGAGAAGTCCAAGTTCTTGGAGGCCCTGATGGTACTCAAGTTCTGGTTACTCTGAAAGCTGGGGCAGTGTTTGGAGAAATAAGGTATCTGAAGGACAACTTGTAAATGTCTAAGCTCATTATTTCTCATAAAACAACAACCAGAGGTTATAAAATATATAAATTTCTACTCAAGCTATCAAATGCCTGATATGCTGCTGAGAGCATTAGAACGTTAAGGATATTTGCATTTCTTTCACTTTTTTATCCTTTCCTTCAAAAGAACAGATAAGAGAGCAAGTTGTTATGTTCTTTAGTACTAGAACCTAGGTCAGTACTTAGCTTCTAACTGATACTCAACATATGGTGAATTAATATGCATATTCCTAAATGAATAGAAAGAAGAAAGAGTAGAAGTGTTATCTAATTGTTAGAAAACATTTGTTAGGCTAACAAACTGGTTTTGAATAGGTTAGTAATGCTATCATGAATAGGGACCAAGCTGCCTGAGTCTAAACCCGAGTTTATCCACTTGTATTTGTTCCTTACTTGACCCTATTCTTCTTCAGTTTCAACATCTTAATAGTTAGTTACAATAGCATGTATCAAAGAGGTTAGTAAATTAGCTTAATTTCTTTAAAATATTTTGTGTTTCTCATTTAATTTTTTTCTAAAGGAATATCAACTATTATTATCTTTATTTCCTACTGGTCAGAAGACTATAAGAACAGAACAGAATGAATAGAATAGAGCAGTTTCCAACAGCAAGGATATAAGCAGCAAATTTAAATACTATATGCACTAACATTTCCATAAATTATTGCATTTAAATTTATTCATTATTTATCCAAAAGTATTTACTAAGTGCCTAGCTCATGCTAGATTAAGAAGAACCCCTCAAAACTCTGGGAATACACTCTAAAAAAATTAATTGTTGACCTTCATAAAGTTTACGGTAAAGTAGAAAGAAACAGAACAGTTACACAATTAATGAACAAAGTAAGTTCACACTATGATGTTATGAATGCATAAGATTGTAAGAAATTGATAAGGGATGCTACTGTAGATCCAGTAATTGAGGATGAGCACTCATTATAAACTATTTGCACTGAGGTTTAAGTCAGTAAAGAAATATGGAACCATTTAGAAATAGGCAATTGAATATTCCTCAGTTGAGAATTCTTTGTTTAGTTCTGTATCCCATTTTTAATAGGGTTATTTGATTCTCTTGGGTCTAACTTCTTGAATTCTTTGTATATATTGGATATTAGCCCTCTATCAGATCTAGGATTGGTAATGATCTTTTCACAATCTATTGGTTGCCGTTTTGTCCTATTGACAGTAATTTTTGCCTTACAGAAGTTTTGCAATTTTATGAGGTCCTATTTGTCAATTTTTGATCTTAGAGCATGAGCCATTGGTCTTTTGTTCAGGAAAATTTCCCCTGGGCCCATGTGTTCAAGGCTCTTTTTCACTGTCTCTTCTATTAGTTTAAGTGTATCTGGTTTTATGTGGAGGTCCTTGACCCTCTTGGACTTGAGCATTGTATAAGGAGATAAGAATAGATAAATTTGCATTATTCTATATGCTGACCTCCAGTTCAACCAGCACCATTTGTTGAGAATGCAGTCTTTTTACCACTGGACAGTTTAAGTTCCTTTGTCAAAGATCAAGGGACCATGGGTGTGTGGGTTCATTTCTGGGTCTTCAATTCTATTCTATTGATCTTCTTGCCTGTCTTATGCAGTTTTTATCACTATTGCTCTGTAGTATAGCTTAAGGTCAAGGATGGTAATTCCCCCAGAAGTTCTTTTGTTGTTGAGAATAGTTTTTGATATCCTGGGTTTTTTGTTATTTCAAATGAATTTGAAAATTGCTCTTTCTAACTCTATGAAGAATGGAGTGGGAATTTTGATGGGGATTGCACTGAATCTGTAGATTGCTTTTGGCAAAATGGCCATTTTTACTATATTAATCCTGCCAATCCATGAGCATGGGAGATCTTTCCATCTTCTGAGATCTTCTTCGATTTCTTTCTTCAGAGACTTGAAGTTTTTGTCATACAGATCTTTCACTTGCTTGGTTAGAGTCACACCAAGGTATTTTATATTATTTGTGACTATTGTGAAGGGTGTCATTCTCTAATTTTTTTCTCAGCCTGTTTATCCTTTGAGTAGAGGAAGGCTACTGATTTGTTTGACTTAATTTTATATCCAGCCACTTTGCTGAAATTCTTTGTTTAGGTTAAGTTCTCCAGTGGAATTTTTGGTGTCACTTAAGTATGCTATCATATCATATGCAAATAGTGATATTTTGACTTCTTCCAACTGCTCTGTTTTTAAATATCTTCCCCCTTCTTAACAACTAGATGGGCACACCATTGACCTGTACTGGAGTAGTGGTAGAAAAAATCTTTTTAAATGTCCAACACCTGTATTCTTAATCTGTTTCCTGTTATCTCCTTACAGGAAGTACTTTCAAAAGTAATTTAATATTTCTGTAATTTCATCATTTCTGTTATTATCAAGGCTATAAAATATACAACAAATCTAATCTGAAACATTATAGAAATTAATTAACTGACCTTCCCAAAGGCTTTATTCCCTGAAAATACAAGTACATTAATTGCTGATATTATCATCACAGGAGGAAACAGCCTAAGAATAGAATGTAGGTGTTGCTGAGTTAGCACTAAAAGGAGCCCTGCATCCCTGACTTCAGTATCTTAAATAAATCCCCTCTTTCCCATTTGGATTGAGGCCCTCGTTCTCTAAGCCTGCAATAGTCTCCCTAATTCAAGCAAAGAAGAGGTTTTTGCCTTAATTCACTTCTTGGCTATAGCTGAAAAAAGAATAAAGAGGGGAAAAAAGGATGTGTTTGCCTGTTCCAGATGCTCATGGACTTCACAGACCCACATCTGTCTCACAGCCCTAGGCTCTAGTCATTTCTTCCAAATGGAGGCATGTCTGCCAAACATTCAGACACTGGAAAGACCTTGTAATAGTGTTTACTACTCAGAAATGCTGTGACCTTTGTTAAAATGAGCTAAATTTAGCACTGTCACATAGCTTTTAACAAATTTCTTTTTTCTTAGACGAAAACATAAGAAAGAAAATGGTGAAGAGGTTTCAAGGGCATTATATTTTAAAACAAGAGTGCACAGCTAAAATATAGAAAACCAGACTACATTCCTAATTAACATCCAGAAAGTACTAACACCTTATTCTAAAGGAGAAGAGGAGGAGGAGAAAGAGGAGAAGGTGGAGGAGCAGGAGGAGGGGCAGGAGGAGGAAGAGGAGGAGGAGGAAGAAAGCTTGAGGAAGAAAGGAGGAGGAGAGGAAGAGAAAAAGCAGGAAGGGGAAGAGGAGAGGAGAGGAGGAGGAGGAAAAGGAGGAAGAGGAGGAGGAGGAAGAAAAGGAGGAGAAGGAAGAGGAGGAGGAAGGAGAGGAGGAGGAGGAGGAAAAAGCCAAGGCGTATTCTGACTCTATTCTTCTCACAAGTGCAGAAACTTATACTTCAAGAACTGATTCAAGTGCTATCTTTTTAAAGCCATCTTTTCACCACCCCCCACTCAAATAGTAGCTCCTTGTTCTTTGCTTCCATGGTATTTTATGCATTATATTACAACAATTACTACTAATTTATGGTTAATTTGTTTATTCAGCTTTTTAAAGAAACTGTATATCATTAAAATGTAAAAATTAGTAGTTATTCATATCTACAATACCAACAACCACATGTAAATTATACAGTAATAATAGTTTTTATTTATATCCTGCCTATATTAAAAATAATGACAGTTCCAACCAAGCGATCAAATGTTCAAGTTCAACTTTAAGACTATTCGCAGGAGGGTATTGAATACAAAACAAGTACAACACAGGGCCAGTATGTCTTTCAGATCTGGCAAGTGTTTGAGGCTACACTTTGTGTTAACTAATACTTTAACAGTGACAGAGGTAATTAACTTATAACAAGAAAAGGTTGGGTTAGGCTCATGGTTTGGGAGTTTTATTCCATGATCAATTAGGCCTGTTGCTATTATTAGCCCATGTTGAGAAAGCACAGCAGCCGGGCGCACGCCTTTAATCCCAGCACTTGGGAGGCAGAGGCAGGTGGATTTCTGAGTTCGAGGCCAGCCTGGTCTACAGAGTGAGTTCCAGGACAGCCAGGGCTACACAGAGAAACCCTGTCTCAAAAAACCAAAAAAAAAAAAAAAAAAAAAAAAGCACAGCATATCAGGATCATGTGACAAAGCAACATTATTTACTTTGTAGCCAAGGTCAAAAGAAAAAAAAATAATCAGAGAAGGAAGAGGTTACATTTTGAAATCCCCTTCAAAACCACAACCCTAGTAACATGAAGACATCTATCCTGCTGCATCCTAAAATTTCTACAGGGCCCCCATAAAAGTGCTCTGAAAGTCAAGTCTTTCTTGTGTAGATTTCTGAAGGACAGTTAGGATCCAAACTACCAAGGGCTAAAGACAAAACTTTCACTACTGTTCAGCAGACTATGGAAACAATTGTGTATACAATCAGTCAGTCGTGAAGTTCCTACTGTGGGGTAGGAAAAGGGTAGTTACCTTGAAGTTATAGTGTGGTAAAGGGTAGCCTCCATAAAGTATGTCCATGTGCTAATCCTCAAAATCTTTGAGTATGTCCTTACTTGGAAAAGATATCGTTGAAGATATCCTAGAGATGAGGAGCTTCCTGGGCACGGTGGTATACTGTGTTAACCTCAGTATTTCAGAAACAAAAGGAGAAAGATCTTTATGAGTTCTTGTCTAGATAGTGAGTTCCAGAATAGCCAGGGCTATTTAATACAAAGACTCTTTTGGCAAAAAAATAAGGGAAGGAAGGGAAAGAGAGAGAGAGAGAGAGAGAAAGAGAGAGAGAGAGAGAGAGAGAGAGAGAGAGAGAGAGAGAGAGAGAGAAGAGAGAGATTATCCTATATTATCTGAAGAGGTCTCTCTGTCCTGACTAGTTTTATGTCAACTTGACAGAAGCTGTCATCACTGGGGAAGAGAGAGCTGCCTCAATAAAAGCAGGCTCTAGGCAAGCCTATATAAAATTTTCTCAATTAGTAATTGATGTGGGAGAGCCTAGACCATTAAGAGTGGTACCATACCTCGGCTGGTGGTCCTAGGTTCTATAAGAAAGCAGGCTGAGCAAGCCATGAGGAGTGAGCCAGTAAGCAGCACTCTTCCTTGGTCTCTGCATCAGCTCCTGTCTCCATGTTCCTTCCCTGCTTGAGCTCCTGTCCTGACTTTCTTCAGTGATTGATTATGATATGGAAGTATAAGCCAAATAAACCCTTTCCTCCTCTGGTTGCTTTGGTCATGGTTTTTCATCATATTGATAGAAACCATATCTAAGACAGTCTCCAATCCAGTAACAAATATCTTTATGAAAGATGAGAGGCAGTCTTAAGACTGTGGCAACAACTGCAGTCATACAGTCACAGGGAAGAAATGCATATGTGTTGCATATACAAGAAATATTATTCTAGTAGAGTCATTGGAGAGAGCACACCCTAATTCACACAACTTTAACCATAAGTTTGGCCTTACTTTGTAAAGTAAACTTTTGTGGTTATAGGGTATTGTTTGGTGGTAATTTATTACAGTAGCTGTAGGAATTTAACATAATACCCAAACCTTTATAATTTAATATTTGAAGATTTAGTGGAAACAGAGAAAAGTGTACCTGAAATATCCTTGTGCTTCACCTGCCTTGACTATTCTACACCTAAGACCTATTCATCTTATCTCCCAAGTGTGCTTTAAATCACTGGCATCTTACCTTCAACACTGCTTCCATCTTGGGTAGTCCAAACCTCCTCCACAGCTAACGAGACATCTCCTAACCACATTCTTCACAGCCCAGCCTCTAATCTGCAGTTGAGTGATTTCAGAAAGCACCGATCTGAGCAGATCTGTGTTTTGCTGTCTAAATGTGTCTCTGCTATTCTTAAGAATAAGTGCAGAGGTCTTATACAAAATCCTGCAGCATCTGACCTGGCTACCTGTCTCCTTCAGGTTTTATGTTTAATCCATATGTCCCACTAATCTCTTCTTGACTGTGCCACACTCTAGTTACAGGGAATTTTTTTGCACTGGTTGTTACTTCTGCCTGCAAACTCTTCCTGCCCACCTCCACCACCACCCTCCTTCTCTACACATCTCCATGTTTGGAGTCTTCCTGGATTCCCCACTGTGAGGACCTTCCAAGTTTTCTTGCTGTATTTTCTTGTCAAACTATATTCACATTTTTGGACCACTTATCTTTGTAGCTGGATGTTTATTGGTATATTTCTTCATCACCCCTTCCAATCAGAAGTACCAGGATAGCCAGTTACGACTGCTCCCAATGTGTCCCTGCTTCAGAAGTCCTAAAGGAACTAAGAGAGCAAGAATCCAGCACACACTGCTGTAGCCTCCTGGGCTATGAGCCCTGGCTTCCATGCTCGGTCATGTCCATGGTTTTATCTTGAAAAAAAAAAAAAAAAGGTACTCTTTTGCCTAAGATTTCTACCCTCGGTACGGCCTTTCCCAGAAACACTGCATTTCTCTAGTTTACTCAGACACTACACAGGCTCCCAAGGTCCTATCAGACACCACATGTAGTTTGTCTTACATTTCTTGGTTGGCCCATAAGACAGCGTTTGGCCCATGAGTGTATCAAGAAATAGTTGTTAGAGTCAACGAACCTGGACCGTGGGAGCTCTCAGAATCTGAGCCACCAATCAAAGAACATACACTGGCTGAACCAAGGGCCCCAGACACATATGTAGCAGACAGGCAACTCAGTCTTCATCATTGTTCTGTCTGACCTCAGTGGGAGAGGATGTGCCTAATCTGACAGGACCAAAAGAGGAGAAGGGGATGGGGAGTGGGAGAAGGGACTCAGTGAGGGTGGAACCAGGATGAGGAGCAGCATTTAGATAAATAAATAAATAAATAAATAAATAGGAAAAAAAGAGATAGTTGTTGAATACATAAATAAGTACATAATCTTTGTGTAGCAGTGACAGCACAAATGCCTATCATTTTGGTCGTGACTATTCATAGTTAGCCCTGGGGCCTCTGCCATTACTAAAAATAGCACTGCTAGATTTATCTTTGTAAAACTACTTCATTGTTCTTTGAACTCATTTCTTTCAGGTTTATTCCCCAAAGAGAAATAAGTAGGTCAAAAAAGTAGAAGCATTTCTGTAATTCCTCAAGTATATGAGCAGATAATTTTCAAAAACAATGAGCACATGTGCAATCCAATTAACAGTGTATAGCTCTTTTTCCTCAGCACGGCTGACCTTGCTTTATTTTTTCCAAATTGTTTTGCATTTTAATAGATTGTTCCAATTTGCATTCCTCTAAATATAAAAACAGGTAGTCAATAAATACTTGCTAAGTGAATTCCTTTCCTCGGAGCCATTTCATGTTCATAAATGTGACAATTTACCTTCTATATTTTGCTCACTCTCCAGTCCTTTTACAGCACACAGTATGAGTTATTCAGTAGAACCCCAAGGCCTACACTTGGTTTTCAGCCACAATATTTAAGAACTGACTTTTTCTAGCCAAACTGTATATTCTGATGAATTCTTTTCATTTATATTAACTTCATATCACTGTGAAAGGGTCAGACATTTCAAAAACTACTTTTGAATTTTTCTCTTCACTCTGTCTTTATTTTTCTAGGACAGTTTTTTAAAGAGGCCTACCAGAGAAACAGCTAGTTCTTTACACAATTCTGTTACTCTTTTTTTTTTTTTTTTTGTAATTTTGTCTTCCTTTTATGAAAAGTAGAAGTAGTAGGTATGTGAATTAGCAAGAATGGGAATACTTAATACTAGGTAATAAAGCCCTACATTTCCATATTTCAAATGGGAACAAACCCTGAATTTAAAAATCCACTTACTACTGTCACCATGTCCTTTGTAGTGTGGCCTCTGTCTGTACAGAGCCCTTTTTACCTCACTATATGTCTGCAAACAATTATACAATCAATATCATTTTTACACATGTGTTTAAATAGTCTTAAGATCCCCTTGGAAATAACTCAATGTAATGCTAAAGTAGGTTCTTTACTGTCATTTGAAATACCATACAGGGAGCATAATTATTCTTTTATTTGTATGTGTGTGTTTATACATGTAAGCAAGTGCCACAGAAATCAGAAGATTCCCTAGAACTGGAGTTACAGGTAGTCATGAGCCATCTGACATAGAGGCTGGGAATCAAAGTCAGGTGTTCAGAAAAAGCAGCAAGTGCTCCTGACCACTGAGGGGACTCCTTAGCACCAAGTCAGACCTTGACATATGTTAATAAAAGAGCCTGATTTTTTTCTAATGCCTATTGACATATATTTGTGATTAAGAACAATAACAATGGTATAATTAACATTACTGTAATTTTTATAAAAGCACAGACCCCTTGACTCAAAATTTGCTCTCATTTTGGATTTTGACTGTTATGAGAAAATTCATGGTGCGTGTGCATGCGTGTGTGTGTGTGTGTGTGTGTGTGTGTGTGTGTGTGTGTGTGTGTGTGCTGTGATGACACAGACACACAAGTGTGTAAGTGCATGCACCCATGTGTTGTCAAACAGAGCCCAGAACAAGACATTAAGTATCTTCCTTAGTCACTTTTTCCCTGACTGCCTTGTCACTTCCCCTGACAGTATGTTTCACTGAACCAGAAGCTTACAATTTCAGCCAGGCTAGTTGGCCAGTGATCTGCCTATCTTTTGTTAATCTTGTCAGGAAACACTTTGTTCCCCGACAACTTTGCAACTCGACTAAGACTATGTTCTCACAAAACTTTTGCTGGTGAGCAAACATCTTTTGGGATCTGCCTATCTCTGTACCTCAGTGCCAGGGTTACAGTCCCTTCCAACCTTGCCTGTTCTTGCCTTAGGTTTTTGTTTTGTAATGCGGATGCTAGGTATTTCAACTCAGGTTCTTATATTTTCAGAACAAGCCACCTTCCTAGCCTAATTTATTTTACGAATCCTGACTATGGTAAGAAACTACTGAGCCAAATTAATGATATCATTAATCAAGAAAACATAGTAGCTTAGTTTTTAAAAGAAAAGCACTTTTAAAATTAAAAGCTTTATATGAATAAATGAAATTGTTAACCACTGTGATTCCAAAGGAACAGACTAATATACTCACATTTTCTTACCAAAGTTGGCTTGTAAAGTATTCCATTGACACTCAAAAGGAGATTAATATTCAAGACATAAAGTGATACGTGCATCTTGCTCTCTTTCTCTCTGCATGAACCTTCACCCAGAGTCTTCATTGCTCATCTACTTGTCTATGGCCAGTTCCACTCTGAAACCAAAACCTAACCAAAAAATACAACCAGACATTTGACAGCTGTGAAATCTAAACTCTGACTTTGTTAAAAATTCAAGTGTACAGAAGTTCTTCAAATATTTAAAAAAAAAATCTAGGCTACTATGTGCTTGCCATTTAGCATGCACTTGATAAATATCAAAGCATCTGCAAAGAGCAAGACACCCTGGCAGAAGTGACCCCAGAACATCCTCTGATGTTTGCTCACCAGCAAAAGTTTTGTGAGAACATAGTCTTAGTCGAGTTGCAAAGTTGTCGGGGAACAAAGTGTTTCCTGACAAGATTAACAAAGTCCTGGGAAAAGTCCAGAGGTGACCTGAGCTCCTGTCCCCAAATATAGCCCAGCTGGAAATTTGCTTAATGAGAACAAATATTTGAAAGTTTTAGTCTCTCAACAATGGAGATGATGCTTTCCTACAGACGACATTTAAAATTAGTCTTACTTCTATGGTAGGAAATACATGAGAAAATACATTTAAGACTGGAAAAGGCTGTATTTTAGAAACATTTCTAGTTCCTGTAGTTATCAAAGCATTAATAGTTCTGAGTTGTATAAGAGAGCAGACTAAATTTACACCACATGCCAAGACTTGTGGGTAAGTCTTCTCTGAAAGTACTTGGGCCTTTTGCCTCTTCCCAATGTGACTAGTGATGCATAATTATCTTACAGGATTCTAAAACAATAATTGGATTAATTCACACAAATAACTCATGAAACTCTCTGGCTCACTGTAAGCACTGGATAATGTTAACTAGGAATGGTAGTGTTATCAATAGTATTAATATTTGCTAGTCCAACTGTCTTTATATGTACTTACTCTTCTCCTAGCTACAAATAGCTTGAGGCTGTTATTAATCATCTTTGTACCTTTGCAACCAACTCATTATGGTGTATGTCACATCTACATATTCTTTCTGTTTTGGGTTTTTTTTTTTTTACACATTCTTCATTTATATCTGTTTTTCCCTTTTCAATTTTATAGTGAATTCTGTATTATTTCTTGAAGGATTACACACAACAGAATAATTATTTATGTATGATCACATACCTACTTATCAAAGCCCGACAGTGAGTTGGATCTATAGTTCAGAGGTAGATTTCTTACTGAGCATTTTCAAGGTCTTGGATTCAATCTCTAGAATTGCACTAATAAAAAGATAAACCCATCCAAGGAAGGAAATGCTTGAGAATTATTAGTTTTCAAATATTGTAAGTGGTCTCATGAATAATTGCAGAGCAACATAAAGAGAGTTGGGTTTCTAGAATGTACTGCACTGAGTGACTGTGCTCTACCTAGCATGATACTCTTATCACGTTTGAAAACACACACACACACACACACACATATGTATATGTATATATATATATTACTGTATTCTAAACTTTCCCTTGTCCTGATTCAGAGAATATGGCTCCTTCCATCACTTTTTTTCTTTTCTTTTATATTGGATATTTTCTTTATTTACATTTCAAATGTTTTCCCCTTTCCGGCCCCCCCCCCCCCCCCCCCCCCCGCCACCAAAACTCTATTTCCTGTCCTTGTAGGAGCGATATTTAGAAAACGGCACCCAGACCGGCTTGTGCCCAGACAGCCACCATGTTCCCACTGCTCCTCGGCTTTGACCTGGGCTCCGGCTAGCTAGATGCACCCACGAGATTCAAGAGTTGGGAATGGCTCTGCCAAGTCACCATGTTGCATCCAGAAAGCTATGCTAAACCCCGGACAATATCTGTCATCCTTGCAGTACCCGGTAGAAGTGAGGCTTTTAAAGCTTAATGATTATCTAAAGAATTTATATATTTAGAAGTGCTCAATCAACAAGATGACCACACAATTAGAGTTGTTACCCAATATCTAACCTTTTGATAGAAGTTGCTACCCAGGACAGCTTTAGACCCATAAGTGGTTCTCCACGGCTGATAGCCTCCTTCTTCTACTCCCCTTCCTCTTTTTTCCCCTCCCCTTCCTCTCTTTCTCTAACAGCTCCACCTCCTCTTCTACTGCCTAATCGCTAAGCTACACTGTGAATACAATGTAGCAGAATAAGGATCCTGCTACACATCGCCCCTCATCTGCTACTGTAAGGATGTTCCCCCGCTGACCCATAAACCCACTCAAGCCTTCCAGCTCTCAAATTCCCCTATACTGGGGCATCGAGCCTTCATAGGACCAAGGGCCTCTCCTCCCACTGATGCACCACAAGGCCATCCTCTGTTACATATACAGCTGTAGACATGTGTACTCCTTGGTTGGTAGTTTAGCCCTGGGAACTCTGAGGGTTAATATAAGTGGTTAATATAATTGTTCTTCCTATAGGATTGCAAAACCCTTCATCTCCTTCAGTCCTTTCTCTCTCATAGGGGACCGCATTGGGAACTTCATGCTCAGTCCAATGGTTGGCTGTGAGCATCCTCTCTGTATTTGTCAGGCTCTGGCAAAGTCTCTCAGGAGACAGTTATATCAGGCTCCTGTCAGCCTGCAATTCTTGGCATCCACAATAGTATCTGGGTTTGGTGTCTGTATATGAGATAGATCCCCAGGTGGGGCCGTCTTTGGACAGCCTTTACTTCAGTCTCTGCTTCACACTTTGTCTACATATTTGAACCCATGAGTATTTTGTTCAACTTTCTAAGAAGGATGGAAGCACCCACACTTTAGTCTTCCTTCTTCTTGAGCGTCCTGTGGTCTGTGAATTGTATCTTGGGTATTCTGAGCATTTGGGCTAATATCCACTTATCAGTGAGTGCATACCATGTGTGTTCTTTTGTGTTAAGTTACTTCACTCAGGATGATATTTTCTAGCTCCATCCATTTGCCTGAGAATTTCATGAAGTAATTGTTTTTAATAGCTGAGTAGTACTCCATTGTGTAAATATACCACATTTTCTGTATCCATTCCTCTGTTGAATGACATCTGAGTTCTTTCCAGGTTCTGGCTATTATATATAAGGCTGCTACGAACATAATGGAGCATGTGTCCTTGTGATATGCTGGAGAATCTTTTGGGTATATGCCCAGGACTAATATAGCTGGATCCTCAGGTAATACTATATCCAGTTTGAGGAATTGCCAGACTGCTTTCCACAGTGGTTGTACCAGCTTGTAGTCCCACCAACAATTGAGAAGTGTTCCTCTTTCTCCTCATCCTTACCAGTATCTGCTGTCACCTGAGTTTTTGATCTTAGCCATTTTGACTGGTGTGAGGTAGAATCTCAGGGTTGTTTTGATTTGCATTTCTCTGATGACTAAGAATGTTAAACATTTCTTTAAGTGCTTCCAGTATTCCTTAGTTGAGAATTCTTTGTTTAGCTCTGAACACCATTTTTACTAGGGTTATTTGATTGTCTGAAATCTACCTTCTTGAGTTTATTGTATATATTAAATATTAGCCCTCTATCTGATGTAGAATTGGTAAAGATCTTTTCCTAATCTGTTGGTTGCTGTTTTGTCCTATTAACAGTGTCCTTTGCCTTACAAAAGCTTTACAATTTTATGACGTCCCATTGAAACATTACCCCTGTACCCATGTGTTCAAGGCTCTTCCCTCACTTTCTGCTCTATTAATTTAGTGTATCTGGTTTTGTGTGGAGGTCCTTGATCCTCTTTGACTTGAGCTTTGCACAAGGAGATAAGAATAGATCAATTTGCATTATTCTATATGCTGACCTCCAGTTCAACCAGCACCATTTGTTGAAAATGCTGTCTTTTTACCACTGGACAGTTTAAGTTCCTTTGTCAAAGATCAAGGGACCATGGGTGTGTGGGTTCATTTCTGGGTCTTCAATTCTATTCTATTATCTTCTTGCATGTCTCTGTACCAATATCATGCAGTTTTTATCATTACTGCTCTGTAGTATAGCTTAAGGTCAAGGATGGTAATTCCCCCAGAAGTTCTTTTGTTGTTTCTAGCACCTCATGGTACCATCTCTAAAATTGACCATATAATTGGTCACAAAACAGGCCTCAACAGATACAAGAAAATTGAAATAATCCCATGCATCCTAGCATATCACCACAGACTAAAGCTGATCTTCAATAACAACAAAGACAACAGAAAGCCCACATCCACATGGAAGCTGAACAACAACGCTCTACTCAATGATATCTTGGTCAAGGAAGAAATAAAAAAATTAAAGACTTTTTAGAATTTAATGAAAATGAAGGTACATCATACAAAAACTTATGGGACAAGATGAAGGCAATGCTAAAATGAAAACTCATGGCTCTAAGTGCCTCCAAAAAGAAACTGGAGAGAGCATACACTAACAGTTTGACAGCACACCTGAAAGCTCTAGAACAAAAAGAAGCAAATACACCCAACAGGAGTCAATGACAGGAAATAATCAAACTCATGGCTAAAACCAACCAAGTAGAAACAAACAAACAAACAAACAACCTATACAAAGAATCAACAAAACCAGGAGCTGGTTCTTTGAGAAAATCAACAAGATAGATAAACTCTTAGTCATACTAACCAGAGGCCACAGAGACAGTATCTAAATTAATAAAATCAGAAATGAAGAAGGAGACTTAACAATGGAAACATTGAAAATTGAAAAAAAAAAAATCATGAGATCCTACTACAAAAGCCTATACTCAACTAAATTGGAAAATCTAGATGAATTTCTAGACAGATGCCAGGTGCCAAAGTTAAATCAGGATTAGATAAGCCATCTAAACAGTCCCATAATCCCTAAAGAAGTAGAAGCAGTCATTAAAAGTCTTTCAACCAAAAAAAGCCTAGGACTACATGGGTTTAGTGCAGATCTATCAGACCTTCAAAGAAGACCTAATAGCAATACTCTTTAAATTGTTCCACACAGTAGAAACAGAAGGAACACTACCCAATTCGTTTTATGAAGCCACAATTACACTCATACCTAAACCATACAAAGACACAACAAAGAAAGAGAACTTCAGATCAATTTTCCTTATAAATATCAATGCAACAATACTCAATAAAATTTTTGCAAACCGAATCCAAGAACACATCTGTAGCGCACAGCCTCGCCGATAAGGAGAACACCACACTCAGGATTCTTCTGACAGCATTTATTGAACAGCTCTTCAAGATGGAGAAAAGGGGAAGGACGCCGAGCTCAGAAAGCCCGCTGCTTAAATAGAGCTTTGGGAGACGTGCAGATCCCTCATTGGCTCAAATCTTTCATCCAATTGTCATACTCGGTTTTCGCGCCATGTGCAGGCGCATTCTCAAGTAAAGCTTCCATGAAGAACCAGGAAGCAGAAGCCTGCGCCATCTTTTAATGGCAAATGCGGCTCCTCACATCTCCCCCTTCCTTATTAAACTGCAACAACAATCGAGGACTGTTAGGTTGCCCATCTTGCCCACCATTCTACCAATAGGCGTTCAAGGCAGTTAAACAGTACAAGACCCTCCACACCTTTTATCCCGTGCAATGGGAACCTGAGCCCTGGGAAGTGTGGAGGACCACCACTAGGATACCTGGTGCAATGGGAACAGGAGCCCTCAGGATATCCTGTTAAGTGATGGTGTCTCACTGTTTAAGCAGATTCAACCAGGCTTGAGGGGATGTTCCCTGCTCCACGGCAAGCAATGCTTGCATGATCACCACCTTATCCTTTTGATGTTGTTGTTTGAATTTGCAGAGCAACCAGAGGGTAAGCAGCACTCCCCCAAAGATCATGCAGCCAAATAACCCTACCCCCACCCATTCCTTAAAGTAAGAAAAGATCGAAGAGATCCACGAGGAAAGTCCCTGGGTCAGGGAGAAATCCAAGCGAGTAGAATTGATCTGGACGATGGCAATCCACAATCGTCGCATGGTCTCATCAAAATCAGCCGTCCAATTCTGCAATAGCTGCTGAGATAAGATTCTTGAAAGGTTAGCTACCCGAGTAAAATTTTCATATTGAATGGAGGTAACACACAGCCCCGGAAATTTACTAATAATTGGTTGGGACTGCTCCAAGATGTAGTAAAACAGAGGCTGCCATTCAAAAACATTGATCTGTTATCTTTAACTGAGGTAACATTATCATCCATGGGTAAAAAGGGCAAACCCAAGGAGTCATTTGTAATAAAGAATCGAGGAAAAACCTGTGCATCATACATTACCGGCATAGGCAATGGGAATGTTGACATAATTCCCCATCTGGTCACCCCCATTACCACCGTTATCAGTATCTCCAAAAGCACTATCTTCAATGGAAGAGACGAGTGCTTCATAATCTTCCACTGTCCGAGTTAATCTTGTGGGGATCCAAATGGGATTCTCTTGATCTTGCAGAAAAACACAAACAGCTCCCCTAGATCTTACCAAAACTGGATCCGGGCCCTTCCATTGATTAGATAAGACATCCTTCCATTTAACACTCTCTTTAGTAGTGTGAGAGGGCGTAACATGTCTGTCAGCTGCAGACCGCCCATCAGCATCCAAATTTAAAAAATTTAATGTAAATAAGGCAAGGGAAATAGAAGTTTTAGGTCCCATATTGGGACCTATTCCTCCCTTTTGCTTTTGTAAATAGGTTTTCAGCGTGCCATTGGCACGCTCCACAATTCCTTGTGCCTGAGGATTGTATGGTAGGCCAGTCACGTGGCGTACACCAAGTTGTATACAAAATTGGTGGAATGCTTTTGAAGTGTATGCTGGTCCATTATCAGTTTTCAACTGAATGGGCTTTCCCCAAGCAGCCCATGCCTCCAAACAATGAGTTATGACATGGGACACCTTTTCTCCTGTAAGGGGGGTGGCATGAATAACTCCAGGACATGTATCAACAGAAATATGGAGAAATTTCTGTTTCCCAAAGACATTATAATGCGTGACATCCATTTGCCAAACATGAAGAGGTTGTAAACCTCTAGGGTTAACTCCTATAAGTGAGGGAGGTCTAAATTCCGCACAGGAGGCACATTTAAGAACAATATCTCGTGCCTCAGCACGCGTTAGCTGGAACTTCAACCTCAAGGTATTAGCTGGAACATGATACAGCTTATGAAATTCAACTGCATTTTCTAAGGGCGAGCTTGCCCAATATAATTCTTTGGTAGCATTATCAGCAATTGCATTTGCATAAGACATGGGTCCGGGGAGCAAGGTATGTGCCCTCATATGCTGAATAAAAAATGGATACTTCCTATTCCTGATACATTTTTGAATACTCTTAAAGACCTCTACAACAGTGCTTCTAGGATGAATAAAATCAGTTACTTCAAGTTGTCTAACAGCTGTGACAACATAATGTGAATCTGAAATAATATTGATAGGTTCAGAAAATTTCTGTAACACCACAGCCACAATGGCGCATTCTACTAATTGTGGTGATGTATAACTAAACTTAATCTGAGTAGAGACTTTATTAACCACATAACTACCAATGCCTGTTTTTGACCCATCTGTATAAATATCTAGGGCTCCTGCAATAGGCATACTTTTGGTCACTTTAGGAAAAATAAAGGCATTATTAAGAGTAAACTGTAACAAAGGATGTTTGGGATAATGATTATCTATATCTCCTGGAAATGAACACCTCAAAATTGCCCATGCATCTTGTGAGGCACACAACATTTGAACTTGATGCATGGTATAAGGGCATACATCGTATCAGGGTATCGCCCAAAATGTGTTACAGCTAGTTGAAGTCCCTTCAAAGCCAATTCAGCTACGGCAGTAGGATAATATTCAAGTATTTTCCCAGGAGAATTGTGTGGATGGATCCATAACAATGGTCCCTGTTGCCAAAGCACAGCGGTAGGCTGTTGTGGGGAAGAAATAATGCATAATTGGAAAGATAATTTAGGATTAATCCTGTCTAACTGAGCCAATTGTATAATGGATTCTACTTTATCCAATATCTTTGATGCTTCAGGAGTTAACTCTCTTGATGAGGTGATATTAGGGTCCCCCTCCAATATCTTAAATAGGGGTTGAAGCTCAGTTGTAGTCAGCTTTAGATAAGGGCGAATCCAATTAATATCCCCTAACAATTTTTGAAAATCATTTAGGGTTTTCAACATATCTCTCCTAATAGTTATTTTTTGTGGTCTCACATAATCAGGAGTAATCATTGCTCCCAGGAATTTTCCTACCTCTCCCTCTTGAACCTTTTCAGGAGCTATGACTAAGCCTTTCTGTCGTAAGGCAGTAATTAACATGGCAAATGCTTGTCTTAAAACCTCTCCATTGTTGGCACACAAAAGTATGTCATCCATGTAATGACAAATTCTAAGTTTTGGAAACTGTTTTCTTACTGGTTCAATGGCTGATGAAACATATATTTGGCACATAGTGGGGCTGTTCGCCATGCCCTGTGGCAAGACCTTCCACTGATATCTTTGATCTGGTTCTTCATGATTAATACTGGGAAGCGTAAAGGCGAACCTGATTTTATCTTTAGGATGTAGGGGTATAGAAAAGAAACAATCTTTAATATCCACTATAATAATTTCCCAATGCCTGGGTAAGGCGGCCAACAATGGGAGTCCCTTCTGGATTGATCCCAACAACTGCATTTGATTATTAATAGCTCTAAGATCATGCAGCAGCCGCCACCTGCCTGATTTTTTCTTAATAACAAATATGGGCGTATTCCATGGGGACCGGGAAATCTCTAGATGTCCTAATTGTAATTGCTCTTGGACTAAGGATTTCGCTGCTTCTAATTTTTCAGAGGTTAACGGCCACTGAGGAACCCATACAGGTTCCTCTGACAACCAGGGTATAGGCAAGGCATCCTCAATGGCCCCTAGGAAAAATCCAGTCCTTTCTCGTCTTGTTTTTCTACAGCATTGATTGAGTTGGTTCTGCCCTGTAATGTCTTTCCCAACTTTCTTCCTGGAACACACCCCATGTTCTTAATCATATCTTGACTCTGTACAGAATAATTATTGGTAAGTCTAAAATCCATTTGTTTAAGAATATCTCTTCCCCATAAATTAATGGGTAGTGGTAGGACATAAGAAATCACGGTTCCTTGTCGGCCTTCAGAATCCTCCCAACACAATGTTTTCACACTAATATCGGGGGGGGTAGACTCATAGCCCAGACCTTCTAAGGTTCGAGAGGAACGATTAACAGGCCAAGCCTTTGGCCACCAAGTGGTGGATATAATGGTAGTATCTGCTCCTGTATCTAGAAGTCCTGTAAAGGATTTGCCTTGTATTTTAAGTTCTAAGGTGGGCCTTTTATCTAGATCTAAGGAAATAAAAACATTTTGGCCTCCGGATGAACCGGATCCCTGTTCTCCTATAATTACATTTTTGCTAGGGAATAAAGAATGGAGGCTGGGAAGAATCAAAAGTTGCGCAATTCTATCACCAGGGCTTATAGAACTAATTCCCTTTGGCGAAGAGCACATGATTTTTACTTGGCCAGTAAAATCTTGATCTATAACTCCAGGGTGAACAACTAATCCTTTTAAGGTTGTTGATAATCTCCCTAACACCAGTCCTACTGTATCATTAGGCAGAGGGCCTGAAAAATCAGAGGGTATGGGCTGACACCCCATGGTGGGTGTTAATACTGCTCTGGTGGTGGCACAGAGGTCCAATCCCGCAGAGCCTGACGTGGCTCTCTTGGCTGATTCTTCTTTTATTGCAGCGAGGACTGGTTCTGTACTTCCTTTATTGCCCCATACATTTATGGGCCCTGGGGACGTGGGCCCGGCTGCCCGTTTTTTGGCTGAGAAGTGAATGGTCGGCCTTTGTAATCTTTGACTGATCTACACTCATTTGCCCAGTGTTTCCCTTTATTACATCTAGGGCACATCCCAGGCTGTTTAGGGCTAGCCTGGCTACTGGGGTTAGAAGCTCTGCATTGTCTCTGTATATGTCCCATCCTCCCACACTTAAAGCATTTAATATTAGAGGCCCTTTGCACTGTTAAAACAGCAGCCGCTAATCCAGCATTGGATAAGGGTCCTCCTATCTCCCTGCAAGCTTTCATCCAGGCATTCAATCCTTTTCCTTTCCAAGGTGTAATAGCATTTCTACATTCTCGAGTACATTGCTCAAAAATGAGTTGTTCTATGAGAGGCATAGCCGTCTAAGCATCTCCAAAAACTCTCCCTGCTGCTTCCATCATTCTAGCCACAAAGTCTGAAAATGGCTCATTGCCCCCTTGGATAATCTTGGTCAGGTTCCCTGTAACCTGACCTTTATTAGGCAGACTTTTCCACGCCTTCACAGCTGCTTTATTGATCTGCTCATATACCTCTATAGTGTAGGCGGTCTGATTAACTGTCCACTGTCCCTGTCCCGTAAGCATGTCAAAATTCCACTGTGGATGCCCCTGGACAGTATTCTGTCTTGCCTGTAAGGCACAATGTTCATGAAAAATAGACTTCCAATCCAGATACCATCCCATGGTTAAACAGGCCTTAACTGTATTATACCAATCTGGTGTCATGGCATTGGCTGTAAGCCTGTCAATTAGGGCTTGAGTAAAGGAGGCATTAACTCCATAAGTCTGTACTGACTCAGCCAAGGCCTTTAATTGCTTCAAATCCAATGGAGAGTGGTGTCTAGCCTGATTGGCATCCTCCCAGACAGGAAAGGCTACTCTTATCCTTTTAATCTCCTTGGCAGTAATAAGAGAATTTGATGATATCTTTTTTAGTTTCTCTTTTGGTCCTTTCATTTCTATCTTAGCTACCTCCTTTAGGGGCAGACGGAACATACCCTGGCGCGTAAGGCGGGTCCCACCCGTATCTCTCAGACTCATAACAAGCCGCCTCCTCTTCTAGTTCCCTCTGTTCCTCCAAATTGAGAGGCTCAGGGGAACTCCCCTCCAATGAGGAAGTTGATGACGTGTCCTCCTCCTCCTCCCCCGAGGATGTCTCCTCTGAAGATGAGGAAGAGGACGAATCTATTCTCAAGTTACTAAATTCACTCAAAACAGGATATAATAATTTTGCATGTTTTTTCACTTTATTATGAGGATCCCTTTTTGGGGTATCCTCCTTTTCTGTTTTCTGTTTATTTGGTTTCTCATTCTTAGTTTTCTTCTCTATCCTAGTTTTCTTTTCTATTTTATTAGCACTCTCTCCCTTTTCTGCTTCTGATAGGCTATCTTGATGTTCCGCCAGAACTCTCTGTCCCTCTTTCACCTTTTCTTGGCAATTAACGTCTTCTATGCAAGCTCTAACCATTTTATATATTGGCCATGTCCCTGGTCTTAACTTCCCTTTTTCCTTTTCACTGATCAAGTCAGCTCTGAGTTTATCCCAGGAGCCTTTAAATAAGAATCCAGTAGTGACAAACCACGGAGCAACTCGGTCCACTTCCTTTAAAAAATTGGTCAAAACCCTCCCCGGAATCTTCAAACCACGTTCCTGCAGCAACGCCTGCATCACTGCGAGAAGCGGCTTTATTTGCTGGTTGCCCATGCTTCCTTTATCTATAGGAGTGGGCGAACTGGCACAGTTATCTACCTGTGACTTACAGTTCCTGTAAACACGGGGGGGGGGGGTAAGTGCACTCTTTCCCCTCTTGATGACAATTAAGACACAAACAACAAACAAGGACTATCACCACCCAAACAGAAAGAGCAACAAGCCAAACAAGATCCGCCATACCTTGCAGAAAAGCGTCTAGACTCTCCGCGCCGCCAGTTCTGAATCCTCTGCGAGCCAACAGGGTCCTTTGTGACTGGTCAAAACTCCGAGACGTTCGGCTCCGCCCAGGTTTCGGTACCAAATGTAGCGCACAGCCTCGATGATAAGGAGATCTTCTGACAGCATTTATTGAACAGCTCTTCAAGATGGAGAAAAGGGGAAGGACTCCGAGCTCAGAAAGCCCGCTGCTTAAATAGAGCTTTGGGAGACGTGCAGATCCCTCATTGGCTCAAATCTTTCATCCAATTGTCATACTCGGTTTTCGTGCCATGTGCAGGCGCATTCTCAAGTAAAGCTTCCATGAAGAACCAGGAAGCAGAAGCCTGCGCCATCTTTTAATGGCAAATGTGGCTCCTCACACACATCAAAATGACCATTCACCACAATCAAGTACGCTTCACCCCAGGAATGCAGGGATGGTTCAATATATGAAAATCCATCAATGTAATTAAGTACATAAACAAACTCAAAGAAAAAAATGCATGATCATTTTATTAGATGCCCAAAAAGCATTTGACAAAAATCAACATCCTCTCATGTTAAAAGTCTTGGAAAGATCAGGGTTTAAGGCCTATACCTAAACATTGTAAAAGCAATATACAGCAAACCAGTAGCCAACATCAAACTAACTGGAGAAAAACTTGAAGCAACCCCACTAAGATCAGGGATTAGACAAGCCTGCTCACTCTCTCCTTATCTATTTAATACAGTACTTGAAGTTCTAGCTAGAGCACTTAGACAAGAAGAGGTTAAAGGGATAAAAATTGGAAAGAAAGAAGTCAAAATATCACTATTTGCAGATGATTTGATAGTATACTTAAGTGACTTCCATCACTTCAAAGGGTAGCCTGTTCATTAAGTCCTTTAGGATATAGCTCTGCCTATAGTCAAAAGATATTTTTATAGTATGAATGATTTAATGTGAAATTTTAAAAAATTCTGCTAGAGCGAGCTGAGTAAGCTGTGCACTGTACAAATTCGAGGGTCTCCAACAACACTGGACTTTGTTTAGCACACAATTTGTAATTTCATGTGTAGTAGCCCTGATACAAAGCTTGAAAAAAGTAAATGACTAGGGACTATCCGCATATTATAGCACTTCCAGAAAAAAATACTTTTACACACATACATATGCACAATATATATGCCAAGACTTCTTACACTTTTTTTACCCTTTAGCCTGTGACTTTTTACATCACCAAATAGATGCAGGTATACAAAATAAGTATACAAATCAAATTATTTTAATCATAAACATTTTAGTTATTGATTGATTGATTGATTGATCAATTGATTGATTGATTGAGACAGGGTCTCACTTTGTAGTCCTGGCTAGCAATGAATTCTCTCTGTTGACCAAGTTGGCCTCAAATTCATAGAGATCCGCTTGCCTCTGCCTTCTAAGAGGTAAGATAACAGGCATGCCCCACCATTCACAGCCACAAACAAAAACATTGTTTGGATGCAACTGAATGTCTTTATAATGAGTATACTAATTCATCATCTTTTTGGCTATCTGCAATTGTACTTTTCTGTAAGAATATCTTGAGAAAGCCAAAATAAGGTTAACTACATTCAAATAATGTGGCTTATTTGTACGGATATAACTTTGGCCTATGTATGTATTGAGTCTCCCTGAGTCTTGGTTACCTAATGTTTAAATATGGTAAAATATCCCCTGTGCTAAAACAAACAATTCTTTGTTATACATATAATGTTTACCATGTATAAAGGTAGAGGCACATTTTCACATTTGTGAGGTAAACGTTCTTGTTCTTGTTTATTCCTACATAACATTAAGTCCTGGCTGAATATTTGATACCTTAACACAGAAAGCATCTATACTGTTTTCAGGTTGATGAATATTGTAATTTTATATTCATCAGTGCTTGAGAGTACAGATTTGCAGCAACACATAACATAAAAAGACAGAACTGTGTTTATGAATATTCCAAGAATTATTGAAAAATTTGTCCAATCTGATTCTAAAATTCATTCAACGATTTTATACAACTCAAAGAGCAATTTTTTAATCGAACATTCCAATGTAATTAAAAGATAGTACTAATTTGATTCTTAGACAGTGAGGAATGATGGTAGTAATTAATGATGGTTAGGTCTTTGTCTTCTGGGTTTAAATCCTTATGTTTGACAGATGCATAAAACTTTGAACAGTTAAAACGTGCCAATTCACAACATACAATTTCACTTTGATTCTGGCAGAGATGTTTCTGTCAAGCACTTGTCAGTGTTGCATGGCCTGACCAGTAAAGTCATGATGTGATTGATACACTTTTGTGTTTGATTTTCAATTAATTGATGTGTGGTCAAAAAACTGTTCCTGTTACCAAATTTTCCCAACCACTCAGTTCAGTTGTGTGACCAAATATAGGGCCATAGGCCACAGTTTAAGATGCTAGGCTATATACCAAATGCATATGTAAATGTGAACATATTTACATATGATGTAACGATGAATCTTAGTCTTTTTTTTTTAATTGTAACGAAATATCCAATCCTGGATAACTTGCAAGGAAGAGAAATTCATTTTGCCTCTCTAAAGTTCTCTAAAGTTCTTCCCAAGCAGTGAAGTCTAAGTAGCAGCATCTGCTGAGAACTTCTTGAATCATAAGGTGGCCAAGGTGTCACATGAGACAGCAAGCATGTTGGTGCTTCTTAGAAACTAACTTTTTTCTTGTTTCCTTTTTTTGAGACAAGTTCTCACTATGTAGCGATGGCTAATCTTGAACTCACTGTGTACAGCAGGCTACTTCGGAACTCACAATGCTGTATCTCCCTAGTGCTATTTAAGTGTGTGGAACCACACCCTCCTGGATACTCCTTATTTTAATGGAGACCCTGCCCTCATGACCTCATTTGCTCCCCAAGGCTTCAGTTTCAAATACTATTAACATATCAATTTAGGAATGGTTTTCTAATACATAAATGTCAGGAAATGGACAACAGGTGTGTGTGTGTGTGTGTGTGTGTGTGTGTGTGTGTGTGTGTGTCCAAGTTGGCAGCTGACTTTTCTCTGAACACACTGTATCTCTGATATGCTCACAGAACTACTTCAGTTCCTGCACCCAGCTCTGAGAGCATAATCACATACAACAAAGAGAGTTAAGAATTCATTAAGGAGGTGAGAGGGAGGGACTGGAAAGACAGGAGGGAGAGGAAGCTTTGATGGGGATATAAAATAAATAATTTAATTCATTTAAAAAATAATTAAGATTCTTCCTAGTTGAGCCTTTTTCATAACTGAATGTCACAAAACCACACAAATCCAGTTCTTTAATGATAGTCAGTCTCCTGCAGCAGATAAAACGAGCTTTCTGTTTTCAGCAAAAGTGATTAGTAATATTTCATAAATGGGTATATAAAATGGTGATTTAGTTCCTAATCCTGTAGCCTTTTCACATTAATGATAGCATGCTTTGATGATATGTCTCTTCCATTTCCTCTCACCATCTGAATACATTGTGGGTTTTAATAGTTCCATGGATGCACAGAAAATTTAAAAAAAAAAAAGTCCTTGAGCTATCTAAGGTAACAGCAATGAATGGGTCCAGGATTAGAACAAATCCCTTTATTTCCTCAACTATTACTCAGTACAAGCTTCTTTTTAATCCAAAGACTTTTAACTGTAGTATCAGCTATTTGTCCTGTGGCGTGGAGTCTTTGGGAAACTCTACATGAAACTGTGGATGTGACGGGAGGGGCTTCTTACTAAGCAATTTAATGAGTAAAACTTTCCACCCATAGAATGCTGGGGAAGCATTTTGTGGATAAGAAGAGGGGAAAACGATGCTATTTAAAACATTGCTGAGAGAGTTTGGGAAAAATCCATCTGGCAGACAGACTATTTCTTCCGTTCAGAAACTCATCAAGCACTCCAAACGTGCAACCTGTAGGCAAGTTTAATTAAAGCTTGAGAAATCTCAAAATAGCCTGACATTTAAATATGTTATTTCCGCTCTTGCATAGTTTGGCATGCTCACAGAGGTTCTCTGGGTGTAGATTAAGCTCCCCAGTGACATCCTGCCCTGCCTCCTAACTACTTGATTACTCTGTATTAAAAAAAAAAAAAAAACCACAGGAGTGTGAATGAAAACTACCTTATCGGACCCATGTACTTCCACTTAACAGACAAACAGGAAGGCAGATAGAAACTTGGGTGGATGAGTTAGTTAGAAAATAATAATTGTACATGATAGCTGAGTAGCAAGTTGGATTGATCATACATACACACACGTATGCATAGAATGCTATATAGATATGGAGAAAGATGGAGTAAAATGTGTTTCTTTTGTCTTCTTGGGCAAGAGCAGACACTGACTAGTAACTATGTGCTAATGCAGTCACAATGAAGGATTCTAAATACATATATTCTGTCCTGATGGAATAGTTTAATTCTTCAGTGGTTTGGAGACGCCTGACCTTCCTTTCCCAACTCCCATCTTCCCGGTTAGGTGGGGATAAGAGCCCAGCTTAGCATTATGTCCTCTTCTTCGCCTTTTTCTTTTGCTCTAGTATTTGCTTCTTGCTTTACTTTTGGGTGTTTGTTTGTTTGTTTGTTTTGAGACAATGTACTGTTATGTGGTCCAGGCTGACCTGGAACTCATGACCCTGCCTCAGCCTCCCAAGTGCTTAGATTATAAATGGTGCCACAGAACCCAATACAGCTCAGCTTCAACTGAACACTTTTCATGATGAATTTTTCTCTCCTTTCTTAGCATAATAACCATTCTTAGCCTGGTACAGTGGCATTCATTCATGGTGCAGGAGAAGGATAGTTTCAAAGCCAGCCGCAGGTACCCAGTGATTCCCAAACTCAAAAATGAAGGGCAAATGATCCTTAAAAAAGAAAAAACAGTAATTCTTTCCCTAAAGTGTTCATGTACATTTTAAGCTAGGTCTAACTCTATCTTCAGCTAATACTTCGTGTGCAGAGTGCCCCTTATCACAGTTCCTCCCTACCCACCCTGTGACACTACCATTCACTTGCCCATATTCTGTTATTAAACACACACACACACATACAAACAAACACACACACATTGCCAGTTTGTCACTTAACAAACCCTGCAACACTACCATTCACTTGTCCATATTCTGTTATTAAACACATACACACACACACATACACACATACACACACACACACATTGCCAGTTTGTCACTTAAACAAATCCTGAGACACTACCATTCACTTGTCCATATTCTGTTATTAAACACACACACATACACACACACACATTGCCAGGTTGTCACTTAAACAAATCCTGAGACACTACCATTCACTTGCCCATATTCTGTTGTTAAACATCTACCTATCTACCTACTTACACACACACACACACACACACACACACACACACACACACACACACGCCACACACACACACACACACACACTGCCACTTTGTCACTGAAATAATCATCTCCTAGTTAAAAAGAGAAATATGTTTTCTTTCCCTTCATTTATTCCTCTCCCGGTGTTCTCTCCTTTTCTATGGAGACCTGAGTTTCTGATCTATGCTTTGTTTTTGTTTTGTTTTGTTTTGTTTTGTTTTGTTTTGTTTGTTTTGTTTTGTTTCTCTCCTTGGAAATTCTTTAAACATTTCCTGAAGGGCAGGTCTCTTAAGAATGTATCACCTCAGTTTTTGTTCATTTGAGGAAATTTTTGTGTTTCCTTTACTTCTGAAGAATGCTTTCACTAAATACAGAATTGCAGGTCATAGACATTTCTTCTAGCATTGAGTATTTCGCTCCATTGTCTAGAAATGAGATTGCTTTTGAGTAAGAAATCTACTGTGGTCTGGTCTATGTGTATCTCAAGTATTTCCTGACTTACATCCTTTTAAGATTCAGTCTTTGTCTTTGGTTTCCTGTAGTTTGAATATAACATGCTATGAGAAGTTGAGGGGTATTTGCTAATTCCTCTGTTATATTTATCCTTTATTTCCCCTTTTTTATTGTTTAAATTTTCATGCACGAAACATGCCTTAACCAAATTAACCCCTATCCAGGCCCCTCTCCTACAGCCCTCTCCATTTTCTACTTCCAAGTTTATGTTTTAAACCTGTTTAAACCTGCTCTGTTTTAAACCTGCTCAGGCCACTTACTGCTGCCTGTATGTGCATGAGTATGGGGCCATCTACTGGAGATTCTGTAAACTCTCAGAGACTACACACCTAAAAAAAAAAAAAAAAAAAAAAAAAAAAAAAAAAAAAAAAAAAAAAAAAAAAAACCTGACTCTTCTCCACCACGAGGCATCACTTGCCTATAGGTCCTCATCTAGGAGTGAGGGTTCATGAGCGCCTGTTCATCCAAGCTGAGATTTTTGCTAGTTTATGCATGCAGTCAGAGCTACATGCACTGGTCCTGTCATGTCCTCCAAACAGTTTTACTAAAAATATTCACTACATTTGCCTCTTCTTAATCCCTAAATTTAGGGGTTATATATTTACAGGTGTGTGGTCCATAGTCTCTTAGTCCCTGTACACTGACCAGTTGTGAATCTCTCTACAGACAGCCATCTACTACAGAAGAGAACATTTCTGGTGAGGACTGAGAGATGCACTAATTATTCATCCCTTTTGTTGTTTTCCAGTCTCTCAACTTTTGTGGTTCAGATATTTGGCATTAATTTTGGAAAGCTCTTGAATGATATGCTTGAAATGTCTTGTATTCTCTTTCTTTTGTCTCCTTCTGGTTTTCCAAATAGGTATATGTCTCATCTTTCAAAGTGATCTCTCGTTCTTTGTGTTCCCAGTTCAGTTCTGCTTGTTTCTTTTGCTGTCAGTCTGGAAAGCTTCTATTAAATTATATTCAAGTTCACCGATTCTTTTCCAGGCCAACGTGGTACTGGGTCCATTAGAAGCATTCTTCCTCTCTTTTACAACATTTTTTTTATTTCTTGCATTCTTTTAGATTCTTTGAATTTTTGTCTGTTTATATTATATACTTGATCTTGCACGACTCCCCTTATTATTATATTCCTTACTGTATCAATCACAGTTTTAAAATTTCTGTCTATGAATTCTAACACCTGTGTCATCTCATCTGTTTCTCACATGTGCTCTGGTATGTAATTTGTAATTGCTTCATCGTCTCTGCTGGAAGCTAGAAATGAGGTACCGAGGTAGATGAACACTTAGCATTAGGTTTCACGCTGCTCTGACAGGGAGCTATGGTATATATATTTGTCAGAGCTGCAGGTGACAAAGGCTCCATACTCCATTTGTGCTCTCTCCTTTTTCTCCCTTAATGACCACACTTCCTTAAGTATTTTTCTTCAGAGGAGTTATCTGTTTCCATTGCAATTCACACTATGACATAGGAGTCCTGTTGGGATAAAGAACAGAGGAGAGGAAATCATGAAAAGTCATAGGATCGAGTCTCCACCTTTTGAAGTACGTGTGAGCTATGACCCTTGCTTTGCTTTCCACCCCTGGGATAAATGGAAAAGGGCTGGAAGGGCTGTACTAGGAAAAACCTCCTTCCTCGGCAGAGGTATGGTTCTAGCAAAGTGTTTTCTCCTAAATAGGAGAACAGACGAACACTGGACATGAATGGTTATAATCATTGTTATCTATTTAAAAATATTTTGAAAGTATAGGTCTCAATAGGAAAAGTATGCAATACAGCCATCTTCCAAAATTCCCTCAGGAAGAGAGCATTTCAAATATTTGTGGTGGATGATTATATCTTTAAGGTAAGTGGGGGTCTTTAGTGTTCAGAGTGCTTAAAATGAGGTATTTTCTTAGTTTTGCTTCCTGTTATTGTGACATATATCTTGTCAAGAGCACTTAGTGAAGAAAGGGTATGTGTGCTTCACAATTCCACACAACAGCTCATCATTTCCAGGAAGTCAAGGCAGTAGGAACTTAAAGCAACTGGTTATATCAACTCTAAGGTCAAGATTAGAGAGTAATAAACACATGTATGTATTCAGGTCTCTTTCTCCACTCTTAATAAAATGTAGGATCCGATGCTCAGAGAATGGTGCCGCCCACAATGGGCAAGTCTTCTGATCTCTATTAACATAGTCCTTTTCCAGGTGACTCTAGATTGGGTCACAATGACATTTAAAACGGACCATGTGGCAGTAAGCACACACAATTTGCTAAAGATTCTGCATTTCCCATTAGGAAGGACTTAGAGTGAGTCAACATCTTGCAAACGTCCCAGTGATACCAAGACTAAAATGTATAACTGAATAATTAAATTTGCCATTCTGTTTGAGATATAAAAGGAAAACAAATGGAGGGTAAGTGAAACAGGTGACTGACCACCTGCTTCTTGTGTCTCACAGCCTTCTAGCAAAAGAAGGGGGAAACCGCCGGACAGCCGATGTGGTGGCCCACGGGTTTGCCAATCTTTTAACTCTGGACAAAAAGACTCTCCAAGAAATTCTGCTGCACTATCCAGCTTCTAAAAAGCTCCTCATGAGGAAAGCCAAGTATGACCTCTAAAGGCCTAATAGAAGCGGGTGTGATGGGGCACACTTGGGTGTCCCAGCACTTAGAAGGCTGAAGCAGGAGGATTGGACTAAGTCCCAGGCCAAATCAAACTACAGAGTGAAATACAGTATGGAGAGATTAAGGTGGAAAAAGTTGGGTTTGCTCGATAAAATCTAAGATGAGGATAATTGTGTTACATGAAGTAAGTTAAAACAACTTTCTTCATAAGATACACCTCAATGCCTAGCCTCATAGAGACTTGAAGTGCCAAGGTGGCCGGGGTGGGGGGAATACCCAGGTAGGCCTACATTTGCTTAGAGGAGAAGGGGAAGGAAGATGAGGGAAGGATTGTGGAATGGGTGACCTGCAAGGGGAGGGAGGCAGTGAGCAGGATGTAAAGTGGATAAGTAAAAAAAAATAATAAAAATAAAAAAAATAATAATAATAAAATTTTAAAAGTTAAATTTAATTTAAAAGAAAAAATACACTCTAAACTGAAAGTAAGTATCCATTGAAATCCAGAGGCAGGAGAATGTATTACTTTTCAGGGAGACTCTGGGAGTTGTCACAAAACTACCCAAAACAATATCTTTCTCCTGTCACCAGAGTTCTTTTAAGCCAGAAGGGAAAGACCGCACAGGCAACCCCTCCAAGAACAAGACCTGCCTTTCTTTTCCCACCAAAAGAAGAGACACCCCGAATGCTTAAAATTCTTTTGGAAAACACAGGGAAGGTGGACCTTGGAAGACTCCTTAAAGGAAAGAGACAACAAACCTCTGAGGTAACAAGGGCAGCCTGAGGCAGTGACTGGGAGGCTGGCAGGAGGAGGGAGTGTCACATGGCACATTCAGGCCAGCTCTAGTTTAGACATGGAAGTAATTTGGATGAATCCAACACTAACAACTGTGCTTTATATTGGCACTTATGGTTTAAACGTTATCTGCTTTTCATCATTACATGAAATCACCATTGGTTCAATTTAAGTTGATGTATACGTTCGTAAATATACTCAAACTTAATTGTTCATGAGCTCTATATGTGTGAATAGCTTTACTTACTATAATTTACTGGTACCCACCCCCACCCCCCCGCAATCAACACATTTTTGCGCCAGTCATGACAAGCAAAATGTATAAGAAAAAAATAAAAGGAGGAAATCTGGTAGGCGTACCATCTGCTAAGTTTACCTCAAGTTCATACCTGCTTCTTGTTCCAGCTCTTATGCAAACAAATGACCCAATGCCATCTGTTTGTTGCCATGGCTTTGTTTGTTTGTTTTAGCTTGTAGCTCTAAATTTTTAGTGTAATTTTTTTTCCTGACCTTTTTGTACTAAGTCTAGTACTCTAGTACTGTCCAGATTTCCTAAGTACCAAATTTTACAGTATCACCGAGAGAGGAAGTATAGTATTATATAATCTTCACACAGGGTACTAGCTATAGTTAAATTATATATGAACTCAGTATAGGAATGCATAATTCATTGGGTTCATTTGCTACATTAAATAATGAATTTCTAAAGAAAAACATACAATCAAAAATTTATATATTGATTAGCTAATAAAAATGAAAAAAATATCTGATCTAAGACTCATAGGAAGTTGGCCAGGTATTTCCCGAAGAAGCCATGGTTGTATTGGCTAGTTCAGTGTAACTTGATAACACAAATACCAATAGTAAAAGCATGGTCATAAGAATTGATAAGAACCATGGCATTTTGGTTACTTTCAAGTTGATGTGACAAAATACGTAACAAGAAGCAACTTCAAGCAGGAAGAGGTAATAGTGGCTTACAGGGGAAGGGGTTACCATCCTGGACAGTAGGGAACTCACAGTGGCAAGAGCAGGAGAGCAGATGGTCACAGTATATCCACAATCAGGAAGCAGAGAGTAAACAGGATGAGGAGCCATGTAAAACAATGTAAACCAAGTGAGTGCCTCATTTATAGCAACCTAAAAATAACAATTTGTCCAAGAAGCAAAGGTGCTAAATATGTGATATTTCTACAATAATACTAATAAACAGAACTAGTTTAAAACCAGTAGCTTGGGACTGAAGACATGGCTCAGTAATAAATGCACCTACCTCCCAGCCTGCTAACCTGAGTTCAGTCTAGTACTCACATGGTGAAAGAATGAATCCACACCCTCAAATTCTCCTCCACCTTCCACATGGATGCTGTGGCATATGCGCCCCCCCCCCCAACACACACACACACACACACACACACACACACACACAATGTGTAAATTAATGTAAGTAAGGTAATGTAAATTAAGAAACAATACTCAAGTACTTATGAGACTAAGAAGACTAAGCAAGAAAAGAAATACAAGTTTCTTCCTGAGGTTCTGTTATGACTGCGAAAGGTACCAAACTTTCTACTGATTATCATGTATATTTTTATTAAAATTAAACATTTAAAATAAATACCAACTCCATAAAATGAGCATAAAATACAAACGTTTAAACAGAGGAAACTTGGTAAAGAATCATAGTGAGCAGCAAGGCAGACACAATTCCCGTATTCATTCATTCATTCATTCATTCATTCAGACAGCGTCTGTTTGGTGATGGCCCCAGTATCTCAATTATGATTTCAATACTAATTCTTTGTTGTGTCTTCTTTTAGAAATAAAGATGAAAGTTCCAACGGAAGAAAAAGAAGAGGAAAAGAATATGAAGATAAAGGAGCAGAGTTAGTAGGAAAAAAACAAAAAACAAAAAGCAAAACACAAAACAAAACAAACAAACAAAAAAACACTGGACAGGTCCAAAGGCACAATAAGTACTATTTCAGTGGAGGAAATGCCCCAGTCAATTAAGTCAATTTTTTTCCAAGGGACCTGCCTATCAATCATTCATCAGCAACATGGCTCCTGCTACTGAGACTGGGGAAGAGATTCTGACTATCAAAGTCAAAGAAAAGGCTACGCAATAAGTGTTTAATTATCTTTAAATGTAATCTAGCTCATTCCCAAAGAGATTCCAGGAAAGTGTAGTTTAAATTAATGAAGGAAACTAACCTCACTGGGACCCTGGGAAACTCCAGGCAAATCCTTAGCTTCATTTCCAGGAGTTTGTATTCATCAAGATTATTAAAAGACCATCCTCTTATCCACTGTCAGCAGATTTGAGCAATTGCTATTTCTTTTAAATGTCTGCAGTAGATGATTTTTTTCTTCTTTCCTGATGAGGTTTCCTTGTTTGGTAAACTTGATTTTAATGCTATTGTGATTTACTGTCCTTTCTGCTTACATTTTTGTGGTACATAATTTCTGGCAAAACACTTTGGTCAAATGTCTAAAGTAGACTCTTCTGTCATCTTACTTCTTATATATAGTAAAAGGGTGTGAAATTTTAATAAAATAGGTCATAAATCAAGTGCTTTCTATTTAAATAAGGGTATTGAGTCATGCAATTTAGCACCTGACGTTGACACAGGCTGACATCATGAAACTGTCTAATGAGAACTCTGATTCTCACTCAACGCCAATGTCAGTTAGCAAGATTAGCAAGCACGTAGACAAAAGACCAAATCGAAAGCAAAGTTTCCAAATAAAATTTAATGTTTTCCCTCATTAACTAACTTAAAGGACATCAGATTAACTCTGCTGGACCAACAGATGCAGAGCAGAGTCAGGCTGTCTCCATTTTAATTCAGGCTAATGCGACATTTACCAGAATCTTTCTTAAACAGTTGCTTCCTTCAAAAAGCTGGTACCAGATAGGAATTTCTATTGCTTAAAGCTTTAGGATAAAGTGATAAGATTAGGAATGCATACTGTATACATCAGATCCACAGATCCTCATAGTTATCAGGACTATATGTACAACAGTTTACAAAACCTTCAAATTAGTTGAGTGTACTTCAGGAAGTTGTCCTGAGGCTTCACTTAGCACTGAGACAATTACCAAAGTTGCATGCTGGGAAGAAGCCAAAACTCTAGGCTGGTATTGAAAGTAATCATACACACAAAATTTCCTTCTAATGCATGCCATTAGGATATAATGTTGAATTCTATGTAATGCTGCTGTTTCCAAGTCCCAGAAGAAGGCTATTGTAATGGCACATTGCAAAGAAGAGTTCAATAAATTATATTTACTCAAAACTTTACAATATGGATGCATTTAACATGCTTTGAGAAAATCAGAAATTGTTTTCTAAAAGGTATTGTTTGATAGAGTTACCATTTAAGTTTTGGAGAAGGTTGGTTGATACTTTTCATAATTGGAAGGAATATGATCAAATTTTAAAATAACAGTTAATATCATGAACAACAGATCCTGGAAAGAAATTGCGCTTATAAAAGCTAAATGACTGATTAGCAATTCAATAATTGTGGAGGGTTTGGAATGGTGCACATCCAGATCCTAATTACAAACTGTCTGGGCTACCTTAGCCTCCGTGATACCCATTCACTACCCACCTCTGGGTCTGACCTATTATCCTTATGGGTATTACGCAAATCCCTTTGGGATGTATGAATAGGTTCTTTTGCTTCCACAAGCCCCAAAGCTAAGAATGTGGTTTGATAGTACCTAGGAACGTCAACAGAGATTCCCCTCTTCCGTTGTAATCAATGTACCTTATATACTCAGTAATGTATGTGAAAAGCATGTTGATTTACAACTTTCTTTGTTATGTCACTATAAAAATTTCATAAACTACTGCCACCTTGGAAAATAGAATTTGAGGTGACCTATACCTGGGGCCTGGGACCTCATATTTCCCTCCAGAATAAATCCATCTCTTACCCTTTTAACACAAGACTTGTGTTTTTGCATTGACAATATGTAGGAGTTAGGGTACGTAAAAGTGATATCGGAAAAAAATAGTCTGATAACAAAAAAAGAAAAACGTGGTGAAATTACATACACTGTAGTGCTGACTTTTTCAAATGAAAGTTTAAATACCCTATTGCAACTTATACTCCTCATTTGTGCACACCTTTAATCCCAGCACTCAGGAGACAGAGGTTGGTGGATCGCTTTGGGTTGGAGGCCAGTTTGGTGTACACAGTAAGTTCTAGAACAGTGAGGGCTGTTACACAGAGAAACCCTGTCTTCTGTGATAATCTCTAAGCCTTGTAAGAGATGGTATAGATATCCTGTTTATGGATAAGCATTCGACAGTCATTGATTCTCAGTTTTGATCAAAGCTGAGCATAATAATTAAGGAGTGGTTGCTTACACCCATAACAGGCTTGCCACAGTTGCACCAGTGGACACGTGTTTCCTGACCAGTTGTTAGTATAGCATGCATAGTTCACAGTAACACTAGTGATGGGATTCTAATCTAGTAGCGTGCTTAGCAATTTCACACATTATGAGAGTTTGCAATCAGGGAAGAAGCTTCTCTTTCAGTTCCAACCTGATTTCTCTATGTCCTAAGATCAGAGCATATAGTGTTCTTTTGGAAAAATAGCCACAGTGGCAATTAACTGGATAGTTTTGGGAGCCTCAAGGGTTACATGATCAAAACTCATAAAAAGTAGTCCATCCTGCCACTGAAATTTTCATCTGATAAGGCCGTTTAAAAAAAGTGTATCAAGAGGAAGAACCCTGGATGGTATTGCAGGTCCAAATTACACCCCTGAACTGCTCAAAACTCCAACTCAAAACTCCACACAAGGATTGAACACACTGCATTGGGATTCAGCCACCAAAATATGTGCAAGGAATTTAGACTTTAAGAATACATGGACCTCAGCTATATAATGAGATGAACTGACAAACCATCTAGTTCACTACAAAAACTTCAGTTCTGAAACTGACTCTAGAGCCACCCGATTTAGCACCTTGAAGGCCATACCATAAATCCCACACTCAACTTGACAAGACTCAAAATGCAGATATCCAAATTCCCCCAAAGATTTTTCATTCTTTCTTTACCACTGACCCACATGGCTGTATTTTCTGAACACCCGAGGTCTGTGTTCATTAATCATTTGTCTAATTAACAAGTAGTTTGCTGACTCACTGGATAACTGAAGATATATGAACATATAGATAGATGATAGGCCTTCCCACCTGCACTCAGACCTGACCTCAGTAATATAATGCAGAATGGGTTAGTTAACTGAAACTGATGGAAAGATTTTCAGAGAGAAATGAAAGCAATGATGTCCTTAGCAGATTTTAAGCATGAAAAGACTACAGAGGCGAAATAATACTTTTCAAAAAAAGTTTTAGACTTATTTTATAAGTATGTATGTGTTTCTGAGTGTATGTATGTATACTATGTGCATGTAGATGCTCACGGAAGCCAGAAGAGAGTGTCAAATGCCCTGGAACTGGAATAGCAGGCAGAAATGATATCGGTGATAGTACTAGAACCCCTGAAAGAACAGCAAGTGTTCTAATTGCTGAGCCATATCTCCAGCCCCTATAATTTTTTTTAAAATTTACTTTGAATACAAATGTTTATTTCAACAAGCAATTTTCTTTGATTTACAGATGCTACTTTCATGATCTTTGCACAAACTTATAATAAAGACTTATATCCAATATTATGTTCATCTGCACCCCTTAATGACATAGCATAACCTATAAACTGTTTTCTAGCCTTTGGCAACACCCAGCTCAAGGCTAGGGATGTAACTCATCAGTTGTGTGTTTGCCTAACTTGAGTAAGGCCCTGCATTCGATCCCCAGAACGTCATAAAAATCCTCACTCTACCTTATGTTGTCATGTCTTTGGAAGATTCCTTCATCCCACCTTAGGCTTAAGGGAGTTGGCTGGGGTGGGCTGAACTAGGACCATTTCAGGTGAGAGGGCTTCATTTCTAATCCAGCAGTTTCTCATTTATTCTCCAAAAGGTTGCCCTTGGCTTGGCAGGTGTACAGGGCATCAAAGACACAAAGAAAGCAGAAATGAGAAGCTGCACTCACAGTTGGTACGTCAATCCCTCTACCACATTCTAGGGTAGTAAGTTACCAGTGTAGATCAAAAAAATGAGCTCAGATTCAAGAAGGTGAAAAATAATAATGACTTCCTTTTTAGGAGTATTGAAGAGCCCCATTGCCAAACAAATACATATAGAGGGCCTGAGAGGATTATGAACACTTTTGCCCTCTGGCACAGTTGTCATAAAATATAGTTTGGGGTGCAGACATGCCTGTGCCACATTAGAGACAGGTCTACTTTTATAGGTTTATTTATGAGAATCAATTTTATTTTATGTCTTGTACTTTTGTTTGCTAAATCTTGCAATCTAATGTATACACAGACCATGTTGGCAAAAAGGAAATGCTTCCTGCATCTAAGAGCAGATAAACTTTGTCCTAGAAATTAAATTCTAGCCTACTTAACATAAGTTAAGTTAAAGGGGCCCAAAAGCTCTGAACTCTAAAGGGAGGAGTAACATGGTCCCTGCTCTGTAATCTAGAGACCACTTCTGGCTTAATACTTACATTAAATAATTCTAAACTAATATGCAAAAAAATTGATTCACCTTGATCATATGTTAGATAAAAACAATGCTATATAGAACTTTTCACTATTTATAATTTGAACCTGTTCTATGCCTGCAATAATTCTGTTGTATTCCCAGGAGAATTCTTTGTAAATCTTTAGCAGCTATTAATCACTACTCCACTCTGTAATTTATTGTATCTAATCAAACCAAAGACACTTGAGACTCATGTTTTAAGCACCTTATCTGTTACACTGTAGTAAAATTTGATGTTTTCCCCTATGAAATTTTATGACTGGCTATATTTTTCATACTATAACTTTTGTGACTAAAACGGATGGTACAAAGGTCAAATAAATGAGCATCATTAAGCAACAAGCCTGTGTGTTTCCCTAGCACTTATATGTGAGTCCAAGGATCTCATGCTTTCTACAGGCAAATAGACTGGACACTGTTAGGATAAGAATATGATCTTAGGATCCTCCTGTGTCAGCTCCTTGCTGGCAGGTCCAGGTGAAAGGAGAGAGGTCCTGGTCCCGCTGGGTTTCTCCGGTGCTGAATGGGATGGTGAGTGTCAACAGCCCAAAAGAAACACACGGGGCTGGGAGTCTTGTCAAAGCAGGAACTCAACTTTATTGCTTCAGCTTCTAGCTTCTATAAACTCAGAGCATAGCGAGGGGGATTTTTGGTGGGGAGAGATGATGCAGGAGGCAGGGAAGGGTGACAGAGGATATGAGGTGACTGACAGGGCCAATGCCAAAGCTCTACTTTAGCAATGGCAGGGCAGAGGGAGGGCCATACAGGTCTTGCTGAGTCACCCCAATACAGAAGTGACTGAAATAGTTCTCAAAACTCGAGCCAGGCTTAAGCTCTCCCACAAGGCTGCAGAAACTCAACAAGGCCCTAACCAGGGACGAAATGGGGCCCAACACTCCTGGCTTAGCATCCAGAGGGCTAGGATTAAATAAGCACAATCTAAAAAAGGCAGAGTAGTGGTGGTGGTATTGGTGGTGGTGGTGGTGGTGAAGGAGGAGAAGATGGAGAAACTGGAAGACTGTAATTTCAACAAGGTAATCAGCAGAGGTCTCAGTTGATGATGCTGAAAAAAGATTTGCAGGAAGAGAGGAGAGCAAGGCACTCATGACTATAGACGTTTTGGGGAAGGGGCAACAGCAAGCTGGGCACAATCAAGTGGGAGCAAGAAAGTTCATATGACTGGAACAGAAGTGCCAAGGGAATGACTATTTGTACATGAATTTAGAAAAGTAAGGAGCAGAAAGGGTCATCCTGAGAGAAATGATGAAAATGAAAACTGTGAAGAAGTCAGTACAGTGAGGGCCCTGATGGATAACGATTCATAAGAATTGTGGCACCAGAAAGAATGCTAGGGGAAAGTAGCTTGGTGTTGGAAAATGAGATACTTGACCTAAAAATAAATTTTTTTTCCCCTTGATGTGGGTGTTTGGGAATGGGGTTGGAGAGCTAGC
Organism: Arvicanthis niloticus; assembly: GCF_011762505.2. NCBI lineage: Eukaryota > Metazoa > Chordata > Mammalia > Rodentia > Muridae > Arvicanthis > Arvicanthis niloticus. Next base: position 13,524,206 of record NC_133433.1, on the reverse strand, counting down.
TCCATGGTTAAGGGTGTGTATAGCCCTTGCAGAGGACCTGAATTTAGTTCCAGCACCCATATCCCGCTCATAACAGTGCGAATCCAGCTCAAGGGTCCTGACATCCTCTTCTAGCCTCAGCAGGCACCTTCACATAAAACATACCCACAAGCACACACACATACATATGTATAATTTTAAAATAAAATTTTAAAAATTGAGAGGGCTAAGTATTTTAGGCTGAACTATCAAATAAGAGTATGCTAATAGAGATATACTATAACTTATGATTGATATTCAAAGTTGGAGACCTTTAAGAGGAGGGAAAACCATCTCAGAGCAGAAGGGACAGCTAGAGGTCACACTACTGGTGGCAGAAACTCAGGAAGAGGAGATAAACCCATACTTGACAAGACCGCAGAAGATGCAACATAATATTCTTTATGAAAGACAGGCTTTAGTTAGGACTAAAAACAGGGAGTTAAGAAAAAGGTCAATATAAGGATTTTACTAACAAAGGACCCGGTTCCTGAGAGCGAAGGGGTTTGGGGCACTGCAGAGAAATGGGATACTAGAGTCAGAATATGGAGTGTAAAGAGCTGTCATTTGGGGGTGGACAGAATGAAGACTGTTGAGAACCGCACTAGTCCCTGTTCAGGCGCCAAAGATGTTGAGGCCCTCTCCACTCTGCGCTTGGCGGCCACTGTATCCCGGCCCAAGCTGTCACGGGTCGGGGTTCAGCAAGAGAGAGAGTGAGGATGGACTCGAAGAATGGAGACCAGACAGAGTGTGATTCAATCCCGTTTATTCTTCAGTCTCTCTTCCTAGTCCAAGTCCCAAGTCTTGAGTTTCTAGTTCCTAGTGCCTCCAAGTTCAAAGTCACTTCTTCCAAGTTCTCTTCCAAGTGCCTGCTTCTCTGTCTCCTCTGTCTGATTCTCTGATATCTGTCTGATTCTCTACCATCTGCCTCTGCCTTTTATATCTCTCACTTCTAAGCCATGCCTTTTGGTCACACCTTTAATCATGCCCTTAGGTCTTGTCTCTAAATCTGATCTCTACACTTCTAAATCAAACTCTTAAATTACACACCTTTAATCTCACACACCTTTAATCTCACACACCTTTAATCTCACACACCTTTAATCTCAAGGTATCTATACCAAGATTATCGGAGCGTGCTCAGCTGTTGTGGGCTATTGTAATCCAAGTCTCATGTCAGGATATATGGCTCAAGATGGCTGCAAAGCTGATAGCCGCTTTCTGCTAAAAGTCGGCCCCCAACAGAAGACGTTAATGATTTGAGATCTGTGTGTGAGGGAACGTGTTAACAATCTAGATGGTGCAAAGGATGTGTCCTGTCTTTCAGAGGCCATTTGTGGGTCCCCATAAATGCCTGACAATGTGAAGAAACAGCCTTCCCCCACCCAGAGGACCTCACGTATTCCTGCTTCGTCTCCACATGCCTCCATTTTATTAGATCATAAGTTTGGGGATAATCAGAATTTCTTACTTTAAAAAATTCTTTTGTTGATTACCAGTAGTGAGCTATTCGTTAACTATTTATGCTAGAGGAACTTTTCACAGGATGATGGTTTGAATGAAGATTGTGTGGTGTGTGTGTTTGTGTGTGTGTCCGTGTGTATGATCAGTCTTTAGTTTGTGGAAAGTTTGGAAATAATTAGGTGTACCCTTGCTGATGTGTCATGGGAGTTGGGCTTTAAGGTTTCAAAAGCCCATGGCATTTTCCCATTACGCCTGCGGATCAGGGTGTAAGCTCTTAGCTACTGCTCCAGCACCTTGCCTGACTTCAGGCTGCTATCATAAACTCTAACTCCTGGAACCCTGAGCCCTACGAAACATTGTCTTTTATACATTATACATTTTAAACTTTCTTTTATACATGATCAAACATTGGTTTGGTCATAGTGTCTATTTGCAGCAATAGTGAAGTAACTAGGACAGGGGTGATAGTTGAAGAAGAGATTATTTCCTCATCATTCATCCTCCTGACAGCCCAAAAGCTCCCCAACTCCTAGAGTTCTGATTCTGGCTCTGAAGACCAGATGCCTTCTACATCTGTTGCCTTGTGAGTCTGCTAATGGATCAAAGATCCAACTCTCATTGGTACAAAGTCAAAACTTCTTGAAATGTCTCACCTATCATTCTTTGGGAGAAAATAGCTAAACCAGTCACTGAGGTAATTTGTAAACTCTTGGGATTTTTCTGTAGAATTTGGTAAAACAGTAATAATTAGTGACAAGTGACAATGGCAAAAATCTTGTCATAAGCAAAATTGATATTCTAAATAGTGTGTAATTAACAGGCATGTGCCAGCCTCTGAGCCATTACGGAACCAAGGAGATGGGTCCAGCTAATGATTTGGAACAGAGGCTTATAGCAAGACATAAAATCTGAAAACAAACCAAAACTAAGTGATCTAACAGCTGAGTCACACCAGGTGACACTGCTAAACCCCTTGCTTGTGTGTCACCATGGCCTGGATTGAGCTTGGCAATTGGGTTCTCTAAAGTCTTTGAGCCTGAGGCCTGTGTCAGTGACTAAAATATAAGGTCCTCTATGTCTTTCAAAATTACAAATTCGTCACTGACGCTAATGCAACATGTTACTCTTACCCAAAGACTAAACCCTCTGTTACGCAGAATGCCCTTATGATGAAACCCCACCAACCGCTACCCCTTTTTCTCTCCATTCTTTGATTACCTTTTCTCACACCTTATATTCAACAAATGTGTTTTTATTTTTTTGCCTTTTTAAACATTCTTATTTGCTGCTTAACCTTTATCAGCTACTATTTGATTCTTAGTGCTCTTGAATGGGTAAGGTTTCTATCACAGGGGTAGGTCAGCTGCTATGTACGTGGATTTCAGCCCAGTATTGTCTCTCATGTGTCTTTACCCTTCCACCATGTTGTGAAATAGCAGAGGCCTCTCTACATGTTCTGCGATCTAGAGAGCATCTGGCTGGGAACTAGCCAGTCCAGGTATCTAAATCACTCACCTGTGGTGGTTTTTAATGTCACCCCAAATAAGACTAATTTTCTATTTATCTCTAACTTTTTTATTATTATTATTCTGTGTGTATGATAATATGAGTTTGTGAACATGTGTAGAATGATGCATAGGGTGGAGACCACATGTTCTTCAGCTATTGCCAGCAAGCCCACACCTGTTCCCTCCAGTGCTGAGGTTAGGCCTGTGTGGCCGTGCTTGGCTTTTTACCTGGGTACAGGGGTCTGAACTCAGGTCCTCAAGCTTATATATCAAATGGTCGGACTTACTGAGCCACTTCCCCAGCTCCATTTTCTACTGTTTTGGTAAGATGTAGAGACACAAAAATGAAAGCAAAATGCAGCCATGTTACATCAAGAATACCTTTATTTAAAGGGAACTCACACAGAAAATATATTTAATATAAACTTACATATTTAGTAAATTATGCACACACTGCGCTGTCTGCCACAACACAACTGCTCCAAACTTTCACCCAGCTGCTAACTTACCTTACAGCATCTTCATGAAAAATAGCCTAGAGAGCGAGCATTCTGCAAGATGGCTTTCTAGGAAATGTATGAAATGAAAAGGGCGAGGCATGTAAAATTCAGCACAAGAGCAGTGAGGCCCTGGGTCCACTCTGGAAAAGCTGACAGCACTGTCTAAAGTGAACATGTGTAAATCTCTCAGAAGATTTAAAATGTTAATGGTCTTAAACAAATCAATCTTAAACAGAGAAGGAGGTGACTAGGCCAGTACAAATACAATTTCTGAAAACATGTGGAAAATTGTGTGCCTATGCACAGAATGTCCACGTACATAGCAGAAAATAAAGGTCAGGTTGGTGATTTTTATTTTAGATGTTCTTTAAGAATAAAGGGCATTTGTTTAAATAGTGGAACAAAAGGAAAAAGAAGTATTTGAGTACAAACCACTATAAAATAGTACGGAATGAAGGTATGCGCTGAAACTAAAGTTTATAAAATGATAATCTAGAAGTTGGAAATGCTTTGATTTTAACTGCAGAAAGCTATGGATTACCTTAATTTGCCAGAATCACAGCTCCAATGAATAATAAATCTATAAAACCTGATCAGGATAAGCCATTTAAAGAAAAATTATTTTAAAAAGAAAAAATGCTGGTAAACCAGATTATAAAACTGTTAAAGACCACGCGGCAGAAACAAGGTGGCTACCAGATGAAGGGCCTGCAGTTCTGAGTACCCTCTGGGGCTGAGCCTAGTGAGCCTTGCTTCAGAGCCAAAAAGTCCCTCTCCTACCACTTAACATACAAAGAATCTATAAAGCATTTCTGTGATGGTCCCTCCATATGTAAAAGAAAGTTTTAAAAGCCACTGTGACATCTTCCCAAGCATAGAGAGAACTGAAACTGAGACCATGGAATAATAATGGTTTCAGATGAGAAAAAAAGTGGTAAAAAATCAGATTTTGTCCCCTCTACTCATAACTGAATTGTTACTACTGACATAGGTCCCACATTCTTGGAACTGTGGGCCATGGCCCCATAGGCAGTCATGTACCTGACTGGAAAACCCAGATAACAGTAAAGCTTTCTAATTTCCAAAAGTTAATTCAAAACCAAATGTGTAGTGACTCTGAGGTGTTTCGGGAAGGGCTCGCCCACATTGTGTTGCTCAACTTCCCTGCAGCCTTGGTTGTCAGAGACAGCAGGAGCATTTGCACTCCACAGCTGCCATGTCACACAGCAACAATAAACACTGCCTGAATACAGGTTACTTTATGCACTGGGATTTAAAGTGATTTTACTATACATACTCAGCTTTAGCATAAATGCTTAGTTACAGAAAACAAAGACTTCAATATTTTCCTGTTATTCTGAATCAAGTTAATATCAAATCAATATATCTCTAGATTGTTTTATTTTTATTTATTTTTATTTATTATTTTATTATTTTATTTATTATTTTATTTTTATTTTTTATTCTAGAAAATTTGATTTTAAAAACTGTCAACATAAGCTTCATTAAAAAAAAAAAAACTTTAAATCAAAATATCAACCAACACTGAAGTACATTTAAGATTGTGTTCTGCAATACAAAACAGTCAGCTGAGACCTAGTTCTTATGGAAAAACAAAGAAGCATATCCACCTCAGTAGTAGGCAAATATGCTTTCACCTTTAATAAATGGTAAAACTGTAAGTCTAACAAAAATTGTTAAATAACTCTGTGTGTGTGTGTGTGTATGTGTGTGTGTGTATACACACACACATACACACAAGCAGGTCCTCAAGGAGGGCAGAGGAGACTATCAGATGCCCTGAAGCTGGAGTTATAACCAAGTAGAGCTGCCTGATGTGTGTTCTAGAAATCACCAGGTTCTCTGCAAGAGTAATATGTACTATTAACCTGGAGCCACCTCTCCAGGTGTCTAAAATAAATTTCTTTTGGTTTACTTGCAATGTTTGATTTGTATGCCTATCTTAAATGTAAGTTTGAATACCTATAAAACTGGGGCTACATAAAAATTTCTTGGGTTAAAGAACTCAAAATGAAAATAAAATTTTAAAAACCCTGTTAAATAGAGGTGTATTGCTTCAGGTTAACAGCACATATCCAGATGCCAATTACCCAGGTAGGAAGGAGGCAGCTGCTCACTGGGCAGGCAAACAAGATAAACAGGTCGTCTCTGAGCCAGAACTCTGCAGTAAGTTGTTTCTGAGAAGCCTGCAGAAAACAAAGACTCAGGCAGTGGTGGCAGGACGCAGCACCACTGACAGGAATGCTGGCTGGTGCTGTGGACATCCACTTAAGGATATGTGGTGAATGCACAATTCTAACTGTTAACTGTTAGTGATAATTGGCCACTGCACAGACTGGCAAAGTATTTGGCATCCAGATACTCAGATAAATGTTACAGAATCTATTCTAAAAATGTGTGCTCACTAAACAGTGTGTTCTACAGGGTAAAGTGAAAATAATTCAATTCTTCAAAACAAGAATACTAAGTCTACTCTATGTAAATGTAGCAGCTAGAACAGAGTTTGTATATTTTGTTCTTTTCTTTTTTAAATTTTATAAAAGGTTTTATGCTTAACAGAATTCTGGACTTAGAAAATAGTACATTATTGAAATGAAAAATGGAATTTTGATTAATAAATAACTAGAATTATAAGTTTAAAGAAAACAATAATACTATTTTTTAGGCAAAAATATCTAAATAAATCTATATGATCAATACATAGGACCTTAGCAAGAAAAAAATACAAACGACCTTTTGCAATTATACCATTAGTTAGAAGAAATGTATTTCTCAATTACTTATTTTTTTTTAGTTGTTATCCTGAAACACATTCTCATTAGGTAGTTAGCTACCTGGAAGTAACTATGTAGGCAGGTTGGCCTGTGCTGGCCTCTTGCCTCTGCCTCCTAAATGCTTGGATGCTGTGCCACGATGCCTGGCCTACAACTGTGTTTGAAGTTTCACCTTAAATGTTTGGTCCTCAATGCTTTAGTGAATGAAGCAATCCTACTCACTCAGTCACATATGCTGATCTATCTAATCACGTGGCCTCTGGGATGACCTATCATTTGATGCCCACAGAAGTTTGAGTGTCTTGTTTACTCAGTAAAGCAAAGGCCATATATGTGCAAGAGTTCACAGTGAAAAGATTTCAAACGGCAAATAAAAATGTCTTGTCTACAAGGGGCTCTCCACATTTTTAGATGGAGTAAGCCCACTGGTTTTCATAAGCAACCATGTGAAAACAGTTTTGTATACTGTAGCACTGCAGCACAGAAAGAGACAGAATATAGAGTCATGGGTACAAACTCAGTACCTGACTTAAGGAGCTCTCTCAGTTACAGTATAGACAATGGCTTGCAAAATGTTTACTATCAACATTATAGCAACCTGTATTCCACTTCATCCTGTAATCCTCACTCACTCCATGGGTAACATTTAAAAATAGCATTTCATTACAGAAAGTAAACAACAGACCAACAAGCCTCACTTTCCCACATTAAAGTCAATTCCAAACAGCACTCTTGTAATTCTATAAATGACAAACAATCATTGAATTCACTGAGCAGAACGGACTTGCTATTGTCCTCTTCAAAAAGTATAAAATGTGTTCTTTAACAGATGAATATACACAAGAAGCTGGGTTTACAGCAGATACCCCAGGGGTAAAAAGCGCAGATGGCAGATCCATCATTCTGTGTAAGGGATGGCATTGCTCCACACAGCTTTTGACATCCTGTAGCTGTCCTGGCTCCTTCCTTCTACTTCCCAGCTGGGTTTTTGGGAGGAAGGAGTTTGTATGTATTGAAGTAGCCCACCACCTGCTGGGGAACCTCTGCCAAGACACACTGAGCAAGTGCTTCTTTTGGAGCCTTGAGGAAAAACAAAATCATAGTTACTATTACAAACTAAACAGCTGCTGGCTTGCTTATTTGTTTGTTGTTTGTCTCATGTAGCTCAAGCTCACCCTGAACTCACTAGGCAGTCAAGTATGAGCCTGAACTACCCATCCTCCTACAAAGTGCTGGGATTGCACACTCACAACCACATTTGACTACTGGCAGCTTGATAAGTGACTAGAAATAACTCAGCAGTCATTAAATTACAGCAATTCTCGATCTCTAGGCTTGTACTTTTGAACTTACGGAGATTTGCCTGCCTCTGCTTCTCAAGTGCCCTTGACCTCTTTCTTGCTCTGTTTGCTGAGAACTGAGATTCTCATGAGAGCATAGTAGGTATGTGCTAACATGCAAAGCCTATTTTTAAGTGCATTTTCATCTTTTCCCTTTTTTGAACATCCGTGTATTAAAAGATTGTTCTATTTGTGCTTAATGACTTTATAGTAGACGTTCAAAAAGTTTATTAATTATTCCCATGACGACTAAACTCAATCCCCATTTTAATGACCTATAAGCTCTAGAAATATAAAATAGTTTTAGAAGAAGTTCTGGTTATCAGTTACCATTCTGAAAGTAGCATGCAGAAATCTGTATGGAACTTGATCTGAGATTACAGCAGTGACATAGGTTTAAACAGAATTGATTCTGAGTGCTTCTTTTCCCAAGCAATGTTCATGTAAAACTATCAGCCTTTGTAGAAGCACCAGAAACTGCTTTTGAGGTCTGTTCATAAGTATCTTATCACATGGATGTACCACAGTTTTCTTAATCATTTGCCTGTTGAAGGTCATCTGGGTTATTTCCAGCTCTTATCTATTATACATAGAGCTGCTAAAACATTTACATATAGGTTTTGGTTTTCTATATGTGGATATAAGACTGTTTCATAACATTATACACTAAATTCTTCTATGTTCCTCTCAAAATAGTCATCCTGGTCTATCTACACTAGGAATTCCTGGTCAGCACGGAGACTGTATCAAGAAGTCAAAAATCAAATAAAACTACAGAGGAATGTAGGCAAGAAGCTGAGTGACTCAGAAGAAACATTCTTAATTTAAAAAAAAAAAAAAAAAAAAAAAAAACCCAACCCTATAGCCCATATATAGTATGGCCTTCCATTTCTGTAAAATCTTTGTTTGTTTTCTGAGACAGCATCTAAACAATACATAACTCTTTCTTCCCCATGTTGCCATAGGTCATGGTGTTTGATCACAGCAAGAAGAAAACCCCAATCCCTAAGACAGTACCCATAGTCATCCTCCGTGCTTGACGGTGGCTGTACTGTGACCAGATGCTGCAAACTCCTTTTGCCAAGCTTTCTCAGTGTAATGTACTACTAGCCAAAGCAAACTTTTCCTTCCTCAAGTTGCCTTTGCCAGATTATTTTTTACAACCATGAGAAAAGTAATTAATAAAAAAGTTACGAAAAATCTTTATATATTCATAACAGTACCATTTTTAATAGTTTTGTCATACAATTATAGCAAAAGCACAAGCAATATAAAAATGCCAAACCAAATTAGAACTCTCAATTAAAAGCAATCTGTGTTTAAGTCAGAAAAAATGGTACTCACATTCTGGAACTGTCTGAAAGGCACAAACTGTACAATATCTCTTATGGCCACCTCGCCTGATGGGGCGCGGAGACTTCCACCATCACCGTCTAGAAACTCCATGGCACTGAAGTCAGCTCCGCCAACTCCCACAATGATGATAGACATGGGCAGCTTGGCCGCATTGACAATTGCCTGTCTGGTTTCATCAAGGTCTGTGATCACGCCATCCGTGATGATCAAGAGCACAAAGTATTGCTATCAAACAAGAAAACACATCTGCTGAGCAGGTCAAGGTCAGACAGTAAGAGGAATGACTTACGTTAATGAGTCATCTGTCTCACTCATGTTCCTTAAAAGCCTGGTAGGGTATCATTTGCATAAAATATTCTAAAACTTCTCTGATAACAAGGATCAACTCTTTAAAACTGAAGATCCATTAGAAGTGCAGCACACCACAGAATACATTGAAAAATACACAGGAGACATCTAACTATTAAGGACAAACCTTTCAAGAAAGCAGACAAATAAATATTCATTAAACAGAACCACTAAACGTGTCAAAGCTGGAAGCAAGGGAGCAAACAGCTACTCAGGTCTCAACAGATCCAAAACTTCTGAAGAAGGATTATCCGCCCAACTAAAACACATGCTTTAAAATACTGTCTTTAGAATACTTCTTTAAAACACATGCTTTAAAATACATGCTTTAAAACACTTCTTTGATGAAACTTTCCAGAGTAGTAAAATGTCACATAAAATTGTGGGCCAGTTAAATCTAGGACAGGGGTACAATATTTGATAGCAACTAACAGGTATGAAAGTATTTTCTCTGACTTGGGCACTGTGTACTTTACATGAATTATCTTTTTTAACTTTTCAACACCTGCACAGGGGTCTCCCCACAATGCCTATCTATACTTCTGAGTATACATACTACAGCTTGAGAAATTTGATACCCACTATCTGACTAGTAATGGTTAGCTAATTCAAACCTCTGTAGTATAGTAAGTGCTACAACACCAGCAACTGGTAAAGGATTCAAAGGCCTTCATGTGGAGAACATTTCTAAAAGTTAACTAATAGACTTTTTTTTTTTTTAATTTTTGGTAGAATCTAAGCAAATTACTTCCAAGTCAGAGAAACGATTAATAAAAGCAAGCATTATTTTGTTCTCGTGATCATTAATAGCAACAGATAGTAGACTAGGGAAAAGTTCCATATTCATGAATTCTTCATGGCTATGCTTCATTATGAAGAGCTACTAACACAGCCTCTCCAAACAGAAAGGATTCATTCTCATCTCAGATAGGTCTTCTATATTTATGCTTAATTTTGATGTATTTTTGATGGGAAAAGATGCAGCAGTTTACAACGGATAAGCAGAAAGAAATCACTGCTGAGAGGAGCACTTATCTGCTCATGCCCCGAAACCAATGCTGAATATACCATCACTTCTTACTCTTGACAAACTCAATAAACAACAGTATGGAAACCAGGAAGAAATACCACCCATATCCTTCCTGTCCCTGAGCCTAGAGCACTTACAGAAGCAGTCTGCTGTTGTGTAGCTGCAGCTGCAAACCTGGCCACGTGATTTATAATTGGAGAAAAATTAGTTGGTCCATAGAGTCTTATCTGAGGAAGACAGGTCCGATAAGCCTCTATAATGCCTTGAATTCCTAGATCAAAGAAAGCAGTATTAAAAATCCTCAAATATAATTTGTTAGCCCATAGTACTGGGAAACATAGTTATGCACATCTCAGGTCTGGTGAATAATGGCTCTAGGGAGACTTGAGCTGGAAGTATAGAATCACCTTGACTATAGTGAGTCCATATTACAAACATAAAACAAAACAAAAAACAACAACAAAATCAAAACCCAAACAAAACAACACTTTGACTAGGGAAAAGTTCCATATTCATGAGTTCTTCATGGCTATGCTTCATTATAAAGAGCTACTAATACAGCCTCTTCAAAGAGAAAGGATTCATTCTCATCTCAGATAGGTCTGCTATATTTATGCTTAATTTCGATGTATTTTTGATGGGAAAAGGTACAGCAGCTTACAACGGATAAGCAGAAAAAAAATCACTGTTGAGAGAAACACTCATCTGCACATGGTCAAAGTTCTATAAAAATATATGGTTATAAGGCTGATTAATTATAATTAATTAGATGATATAAATTACCTATTAATTGTGTCAGGCAAGGTATAGTTGGTAACATTAATTCTAAATATTCACACTAAGTAGTTTCCTGAATTTTGCCATAGAACTGAGGTCCTGGCGTTGGGCCTGCCAGTCTTATTAATAGTAAGTTGGACAGCTAAGAAACGTGGACAGCTGGGTGTACTGTTAGATCTGTACCTCCAGCACTCAGGAGACTGAGGAAGGAAGATGCCAAGGTTACAGCCAGGGATTATGGCAGCAGCCTATTTCATATTCAAAAAAAAAGAGAGACCGAAATATGGAAAAGAGTTGTGATCTAACTACAAGTCAAATGAGCAAAAAGCAAATGTGCCACCCTAAGGCACTGAGGTGTAGAGACATTTCTGTGAAAGCAGCATGGGCTGGTGAGCTGACTAGTACCCTGGTGAAAAGCACTGCCTATAGCCAAGTATCCTAGGTACACATGCCTTGATTCTGAACTCAGTGACAGTTCAGGGTACAGGCAAATGCTAGAAATCTTAAAGAACTGCCTGCACTGCATTCTAAAACCACAGAAACTTTTCTATAGTGCCTTTTACAAAATATATTCTCTTACTTTAGCATGTTTTTAGCTTTTCTTTATTTATGTTTGTGTGGTGTATATGTGTTGTCCATGCGAGTGAGTGTGAGACAATACTGTGCAAACAGCAGGACTGTGAGGACTAACACGGTCTATCTGAGAGGACTCACTGCTTCTCTGAATGCTCTCTCCAGAGTCCTTAATACAGAATTATTCCTTTCATGGAGAGTTTACTTATAGTCAAGCTACATGTGAAAATCCCTTTATTTTTGTGTTGATCTTTAGTGACCCATTTTTAAGATGGTGAATGGTTTGGTTCTACTGAGATTCAGAAGGTAGGTTTACTTTTCATCCCCATGCTGATTCCCTGGTAATTATCTTCACTACTGCAGTCACCGACCTGGGGTGACTTTTGCACTGTTTACAACAGAAGTTCAACATGTCACAAACTGATATTTAGAAATGAACTACAGTTCTATTTTTTCTTTTTTTTTATTGGATATTTCATTTATTTACATTACCCTCCCTAGAACCCCCTATCCCACCTGTCCTCCTCCTTTTTGCTTTTATACCATTTTGATTACATGCATGTATTAAGGTCAGTTCTAGGTTGAAGAACTAGCGATACAATAGATAGAAATAGTTAAAGAACAAGCAAGGCAATAAGCAAAGTTCTGTGAACACTCAGACAGGAATGAAGCTCTCTCCAGGCTTGGCTTTACTTACCATTACAATAGGGGTTTGAGGGGTTAAAGTTCATTGGGAATTCATGAGACACCTGTCAAAAGAACAAAGGGTTAAGGAGGCCTGTTTGCTGATCCAGAATAAAACTTTCAAAGGAGGTTTCCTCTTACCTGCCACTGAGGGGGCACCTGAGCTCCAAAGCCAAAAGCTGGAAACATTTTATCACTAAAAAAGAAAGAAGAAAAGAAGTCAAACAGTGTTTGCAAGAGAAAGTACTTTATATTTATTCACAATAAAAATAGTATGGGCTTATATTTAAAAGAATTCAAAATCGTAGAAAATTATAAACAAAAAGTTATGTAGCACTACCTATATTCTAAATGCCGATGCTAACAGTGGAACACTCACTTTAAATGCATTTCTGTGCACTAAAAGAAAAAAATATCTACATAGATTTTTGGAGTTTGTCTGAAAGTGGTATACACGTATGATATTCACCTGGGTGTGTGCCCCTGCATAAAAGCCCATGAAAGCCAGAAGATACAGCATCTTCCTCTATCACGCTCCACGTTAATGCCTTGAGAGCGGGCCTCTCACTGAACAGGAAGTCTGCAGCTCTGGCTCTCTGCCTGCCTCTGCTTCCTCATAGTGAGGCTGCAGCATGTGTAGCCACAGCCAGCTTTATAGACGAGTGCTAAGGATTTGAACTCAAGTCCTCATCATGCTTTCACAGCAGGGGTCTCACCCTCGGAACCACCTCCCACAGCTCTTTATATACATTTTATAAAAATACAATTTATGGGGTGAGAGATGGCTCAGTGATTAGGAGAACTTGTTGTTCTTGCAGAGAACCTGGCTTCCCAGGTTTTTGCAGAGTTCCCAGCACCTACCCATCTGGTGGCTAGAACCATATAAGTCAAGTTCCAGGGAATCCGATACCTCTTTTGATGTCCACAAGCTCCTGTACACACGTAGTGCTACACATGTAGTGCACAATACATACACCAATGCACACATATACACATTAAATAAATGAAATAAAATTCATGTCTTATAACCTACTATTTTCTATTTAAACCTTGGTATTACTTCCTGAACAAATGTGAACCACCACCACCACGCACAAAAAGAAAAACTGTGGGTTTTCTTTTCTTAAGATAGAAAGTTCCAGAGACTTGGGAGGTTAGAGACTATCAGGACTCAAAGGGAGGGACCTTACATAAAATGCCCAACAGTGGGGAGAGGGAACTAGAGTCCACTTCTAGTAGACAGACAGGGCATCAAGTGGAGTAATGGTGTTGCCATCCCACAGTCAAAAACTCTGACCCAGAACTGTTCTAAAAGAACTTCAGGGACAAAAACAAAGAGGAAAGGCAGTCCGATGACAGGCTCAAATTGAGACCCATCTTAAGGGGAGGCTCCAAGGCCTGACACTACTACTGCTGCTATGGTGTGCTCACAGACAGGAGACTAGCATGGCTGTCCTCCAAACAAACAGCTGACTGAGACAGATGCAGATACTCACACTCAATCAATGGACTAAAGCCTGGGACCCCTGTGGTTGAACTAGGGAAAGGCTGGAAGAAGCTGAGGAGGAAGGCGGCCACTTAGGAAGACCAGCAGTCTCAACTAACCTGGACCCCTGAAATCTCTCAGACACTGAGCCACTAACCAGGCAGCACAAAGGGGCTGGTCCAAGGACCCCAACACATACACAGCAGAGGACTGCCTGGTCTGGCCTCAGTGGGAGAAGAAGTGTCTAACTTTCGAGTGACTTGAGGCCCCAGGGAGTGGGGTAGCCTGGCAAGGGGCAGAGTGGGGAGACGAGGGGGGATCCTCTTGCAGACAGCAGGGAGGAGGAATAGGATGAGAAACTCTGGGAGGGCAGACCAGGAGGAGGGTAATGACTGGACTGTAAACAAATAAAACTAATAAAAACAATTATAATTTTTAAAAATTTTATTATTCACATGAGTACACTGTAGCTGTCTTCAGACACACTAGGAGAGGGCATCGGACCCCATTACAGATGGTTGTGAGCCACCATGTGGTTGCTGGGAACTGAACTCAGGACCTGGGGAAGAGGAGTCAGTGCTCTTAACCGCTGAGCCATCTCTCCAGTCAGACATTTTTTTTTCTTTTAAGCAATACTATTTGAACCTGGGTTCGAATAATAGGGTTATTTATAGCATTTACTTATGTCCCTTTAAAGTTTCTGCAGGAAAACAGATGTCCATCTAGGCCTGTGGTATTTGAACAGAGTATGGACCTGAATACAGAAATGTGAGATGGTACTGAGAGTTCAGGATTTGGGTGTTCTCCACAGGCACACTGATGGATCCAGTAATAAACACCACTCAATGCACTGCTTTCTACTGGAACAGTCTTGTAGGTTCACTCTTACTGATTACATTTACTTATTTACTTACTTACTTACTTACTTACTTATGCATTACAGTGGCTACATGCTTGCTGTGACATGTATGTGGAGAACAGAGGGAAACAGTCAGGTTTGGCAGCAGACACCTTCACCTGTATAGCCAATGCACTCATCCTGTGTTAATTCTTAGTATCTCCCATTAAAGACAGAACCCATGTCATGTCAGAAATACTCTTCCTAGTCGGCAGTCTGTCTAATGCTGTTTAGAAGCATTCATAGGGTTTTTTAATTCCTTTATTAATGAGCGTATGAATACCCAAAGGAGGCACCAGTTTCTTCCAGACACTGCAGATTCCCTTTTGCTTTCTCCTCCCTTTTTTCTTTCCTTTACAGAAATGTCTGAGCAGTTCTGGATCCTTCTATCCCGAGAATTTTAAGACTCTTTTTTTTGGGGGGGGGGGGGGAATCAGGGTTCTACAGCAATTCTGATTCAAAGTGATTAATTTTGAAAGAAATTTCATTTTACATCATTACCATAAGATATTTCCATTTAAAAATAAGTTTCCTCTTAGTTCTTCAGTACAATTTTTTAGTTTATCTTACTAAAAATCTGAGATGTTTTATAAAATTTATATTCACTTATTATGACATATACTGTGACCTTTATTCACTGTGTTAGTGAATATAATTTTCTTAATTAGCTTAATCTGACAATATGATTTTGTTGTTGCTAGTGAGTGGGAAGCTAGTTTTTTTTCTTTATTCTATATTTGCCCTTTTTTCTGAACTCTGGATACTTTTTAGTTTTTAAAAAATTGATTCATTTAGGTTTGATTTTGTTCGTTACATGGTTTTAAGAATTCGTATGTGAAATTACCCTGGCCTTTTACCATTTTCAGGAGTGGCTCTTTGATGACCTGTTAATTGCCATCTATGGCTCATCCTCTCATTAGACTAATAAAATCATCTCTGGCACACATTAGCTATTCTAAGAAATTATTATTATTATTATTATTATTATTATTATTATTATTATTATTATTATTATTATTATTATATTTTTAGTGGGGCTGAGATTGGACCCAGGATTTTGCACAGGATTTGCCATGACTAAAAATATGCCAGGATCGCAAATCTACTCAAAATCTAACAATTGAAAATTCACTCAAAATCCTTTGCAGCAAATCGGTTAAGATGCTCTTTAGCCTTGCCAAAAGGGCCAATTAAAAAATTACTTTCAGCAGAATGTGGTCATGCACTCCCTTAATTCCAGCACTTGAGAGGGAAAAGTAGACAGATCTCTTAGATTTCAAGGCCAGGCTCGTGTGCATACTGAGTCCCAAGCCAGGGAGAGATAATGTAAGACCCTTCCTCAGAATGAATAAACAAAATTTCATTATCAGAAGGGACATGTATATATTCTGGAAAACAATTATTACTGTTTACAATACTATAACATCTAGGTTTCAGTCACATATACAACTTACCATAATGATTAAAACTCCAAGGAAATCAGATCAAACAAATGAATACTGCTGAATTCTCTAACCAAACATGAAGAAGCTATATACAACGCATCATAGCTAGTTACAGCAAGAACGATGCGATTGAAGGGAGACACAAAGAGATAAATAAACAGGTAAAAAAATCTGAGTAAGAGCGCTGTTCTCTGCTTCCCATCCTCACACCTCTATCAGAACACTAGCTAATGAAGCAGAGAGTGCTCTTTCTAAGAAATTACAATGTATACTTCAGTATTTCCAAAGTCATACTCACGCATCATAATCTTGAATTACCAATCCCACAGACCAGATGGCAGTCAGATACTCATTAACACCATTAGGGCTGATGTAATGCAGGGAGTCTGGAGAACTGGGGTCACCATTGGAGCCGGTGAAGTCCACTCCCACCTACCAAGAAATGACAGACAGCAGTTCTTACCTCTCTGAGCTTGAGGTCTAAGAAATCTTCAGGAGACAAGACCCAAAATCATCCCAGAACCTGCTACTGCCATCTCCTAACAAATGCCCACATAACTTCTACAAACAACTGAACTGGACTCATCATGAGAACAATCTGTTCTTCTCTTTCTAGATTGAAGAACCAAGAATCACTAATCGAATTTATGACCCATATTTAGGGGCTGTTCTTATACGTGTGTCTTCTATTCCTTAAATTACTGTAGGATAACCAATGGTTTATACATATCTATTTTCTCTAAAGAACAGATCACTCATCAACTCACCAGCTAAGTCAAACTTCCATGATGAACCTAGATGGTCCATAAGGAAGTCATACGAAACAGACTGTGTAAATTTCACTACAGAGTCAGCTTGGCAGTAAAGGAATGCTGCAAA
Organism: Arvicanthis niloticus; assembly: GCF_011762505.2. Lineage (NCBI taxonomy): Eukaryota > Metazoa > Chordata > Mammalia > Rodentia > Muridae > Arvicanthis > Arvicanthis niloticus. The sequence continues at coordinate 13,507,105 of NC_133433.1, read as the reverse complement.
ACAGAGTGGGAAGGTACCATCTAACAGCCTATGTTAGAAAACTTAGTGTTACTTACAGTAAAATTCAGCTGGCATCCTCCCATGATGTAGTCAAGAAATGTGCATTCTACGGTAATCTAGAAACAAAAACACACTGTTAAAACCGAACTCTCCAACTACACAAGAGAAATAAAAGGCTTCTTGGCACATGCATTTCAGAGTTTGTAAGCTGAATGGTACATGACATAAATATGTGGAAATCAACCTCACATTTGGGCATACAAAACTCCTCTCCTAAATGTAAACTCATAAAGATTTTACTACAGCCTAAGTACAGCAGTGTTAAGGCTAACACATCAGGGTAAGTGCTCATAAGGTGAGCCACACCCGCCCTTCTCTGAGAACCCACAGGCTGGTAATGACTGCTGTGGAAGTGAGAGTCATTTTCTTCAGGTGTCACCACTGGTATGCTGCCTGTACATAACAGTAATCAAACTCAATGAGACATACATACACACACACACACACACACACACACACACACACACACACACACACGAGGGGCATGAAAGTAAAAAGAGACTAGTTGGGAAGAGGACGAACCAACAGGAGTGGGAAGATAAGAAAGAGGAATAGGGAAGATGAACATATTCAAAATGCATCATATACATTATGAGACTGTCATAATAAACCTCATTATGGTAAAAAATAGATGCAAATAGAAATATCAATGACAAAAGAAGAAATGTTGTCACTTAGGTTTTATTTAATAAGTGTAAGATACTGACAGTTTGAACAAGCATTTAGTAATCAAGATTTAAAAAAATTAAAAGTTGGGATGGTCACTGGGTGGCCTTTCCTTCAGTCTCTGATCCATTTTTGTCCCTGCACTTCCTTTAGACAGGAACAATTCTGGGTCAAAAATTTTGAAGATATCTGAGTGGCTCCATGCTTCAAATGGGGACCATGTCTATCTACTGGATGTGGTCTCTTTAGGTTACATCTCCACACTGTTAGGCATTTCAGTTAAGGTCATTTCCATTGGGTCCTAAGAGTCTCTCACATTCATGGTGGAGCAGAGACTGAAGGAAAGGCCATCCAGAGACCAGCCCAATTTGGTATCTATCCCATGCACAGGCACCAAATCCCAATGCTATTACTGATGCTATGTTGTGCTGGCAGACACAAGCCTAACACAGCTGTCCTCTGAGAGGATCTACCAGCAGCTGATTGACAGATGCAGATACTTACAGCCAAGGGACCCCTATGGAAGAATTATGGGAAAGACGGAAGGAGCTGAAACCCCATAGGAAGAACAACAGTGTCAATTAACCCAGGCCTATCAGCTCTCAGAGACTCAGCCACCAACCAAAGAGCATACATGGGCCAGTCCATGGCACCCGATAGATATGTAGCAGAGGACTGCCTTGTCTGGCCTCAGTGGGAAAGGAAGTGCTTAATCCTGTAAAAACTTAATGTCCCAGGGAAGGGGGATGCTAGCAGGGTGAGGTGGGACTAGGTGGGTGGGTGAGGGAGCACCCTTTCAGAAGCAAAGGGAAGGGGGAATAGGGAGAAGAACTTATAGAGGGGGGCACCAGGAAGGATAAGCAACATTTGAAATGTAAATAAATAAAATAATTTAAAACAAAAACTAAACATGTTTTCAATGGGAGAAACCTAGCTTTCCCCATCATCTGTAACAGCTTATGAAGAAAATATAGCCAGGCTAGATATACTTGGTCAGGTCCTTTCCAACCTCCATTTACTGTCCTGAGACAATAGACAACCTTATCATTCTTTATCCTTCGCTAAATAGTTGTCAATGGTCAGATGCTACTCTTCAGAGGAAATGAGTTGGCTTCCAGAACTCACATGGATGCTCACAACCATCTGTAAGCCTAGATCCAAGACATCTACCACCCTCTTCTGGCCTCTACAGACACTGCACACGCATGCATGCACCTCACACACTGTAAGCATACCTACACACAGGCAAACATTCATTCATAAATTTAAAAATATTTTTAAAAAGTGGTCAAACCTTTGAAGCAGAGTTATTTGAAAGGTTTATTTACTATTTCACACCCCATTCTTTCCCCCAAGATAGATGCTAATGTATTTTCCAGCTGCTTAGAGCAAGTACTTATTTGATATGAAACTACACTGATACAAGAACTCACAAGTGAACTCATTACAAGTGGCCAAGGCCAACTGACCTCACAATGCTTCACACTGATAACACCCGAATTCTTGTAGCTTTTTTTCTTCTGTCTCTTTTTTTCATTTATGCATTCATATTCAACCTGTTGGAGGAGAAGATGATTTAAATAAACAACCTTCTCCTTTAAAATCATATCTTAAAAGAAAAAGGAAAAAAACTAAATGTTAATCTTGTTAGCAACATGAAAAACACATACTACAAAAAAAAAATGAACAGAATAAAACAGAAATACATGAAGCTAATCCTAGAGCCACAAATAGTTAACACAACTGACTCCATGACAGAAGTACCATTTAGGTCATAAAATTCATCTTGCAAACAGCACCATCCACCAAAATGAAAACACATCGCCCAAAATGAAAACAGACCTAATCAAAGGTCATAGTTCTGAGAAAGTCTCTAAATATACTAACTTTGCTTTTTGGCTTCTGTAGTTTCATTTGTGGCTAACATTTCTTGTTAACTGAAGTATGTCAACCCAGGGTATGTATTTGGGGGATTAAAAGTTTACCCTGAAGAAGGTTCAGAGCTACACTGGGATCCTGACCACTCAGTATAGCTCTCATCTACCTAATAAAGACTTTCTATTGGCTTACACCCACGTGTAACCAGTCTTCTCTGGTGTATACCCCACAACAGAAAGCCTTTCCAGGTTTCAGAATATTTCATGTTTCTACTTAAACTGTGCATCAATGACTCTTTGGCTTACCCCTAAATTTCAGCATTTTAGACTTGCAGGGAGGGATACAGTCCTTCTATGAAAACACAAGAAGGACACACATGTAGATCACAGGACATCTGCCCTGCTTAGCCTGCCATGGGGGACTCACATCTACTACTGAAGCTGATCATGCTGTTTTCCCAATGTGGGCAAAGCACTGCTCCATCCAGTACTGAATGTTTTCTCTGCCTAGATACGAGAGGAAAAGCTACTTCTACTCCCAGAGACGGTCTCTGCTTTCTTCCTGTAGTCTGAAATCCTCACCTGCTGCTGGTTACTATTACATGATGTCCACTCAGTAACACACATATCCCATGAATGAAATTTCACACAAAACTTGTAGATTATAGGGCTTTAAGCAATAAACAATAAAAACATGATAAACCAATTGCTACTCCAAAGAAAAACACATAATGATAAACAACCATATTGGATATATTTTATAACTGCAAAGATACAACTTACAGGTGAGTTTCTAGAGGCTTCTTTGAGTTTTGTCATGGTGGTTTGAAATGTTCCAATGAGATCATGTGATCCATCATTGTCATAATCATAACATTCCACCTGGAATTAAATATATGGAAAATCAATATCATTTTATTAAACAGTATTGGCTGCAATAAGTGTGCCTTTTAGTTAAATAAGACAAATCTTTAATATCATTATTTAATTGGAAGGAGAAGAGCTAAACAGTAGAGAAGTGATGTGGAAGCATATGCAAATCAGACCTATCCTGAGAACAGGCTAGACATAATGGAAGATGAAAACCACAAATATGGACTCTGTTTCACACAGGAAGCAGTTCACAGCTCTTCTACAGTGCTCTCTGTAGATGCTGATAGGAGGCTACATGCAATTATTTCTAGTCTTTCATTTGCTTTACTTAATTATTGTTGTATAAGAGCTAGAAGCCAGTATCCTAGCAGCAAATAATGATATAACTAAGTCCTAGATAATTTAGAGTTACAGGAAACATGTCTCATCAGATGCAACCCAAGGATAATTTCGAGTTAGACATACAGTCAGATCTGCTCCAAAGATTGGGAATCTTACAACATGAAGAGAAACTCTAGAGCAAATCCAGTTTCCATGAAGTTTCCATGCTAAGTTGCTCTTAGTAGGGTGTTCTGGGTTTTATTTTTGTTTGTTTTTGTTTTGTGTATGTGGTAAATGAAAGAAAAAGTAAATATTTACCAGAATGCCTTTCTAATGGAAAAATAAGCTGAAAAATCGATGACAGGGATGTGAACTTTGAAGATAAGGTTTTCACTATACTACATAATTTCATTTACATGGATATTTTACATGTACATAGTTCATATACATTCTTTAAATAGACCCAAGAGGCACAAAAAATGGAAAAAATACTATTATTCCCAATTTGCAGAAATAAAACTTAAGGAAATTAAGAACAAGGCCAACAGATGCTGTATCTCATATGATGAGCAACTCGGACAAAGTAAAGTCCAGAAGTCGACTTCAAGCCAGAAAATTCTTTTTTTGTTGTCGTCTTTCTTCTTCTTCTCCTTCTCCTTCTCCTTCTCCTTCTCCTTCTCCTTCTCCTCCTCCTCCTCCTCCTCCTCTTCCTCCTCCTCCTCCTCTTCCTCCTCTTCCTCTTCATCCTCCTCTTCTTCTTCCTTTTCCTCTTCCTCTTCCTCTCCCTCTTCCTCTTGGTAGTGGTGGTGGTTTTTTTTTTTTTTTAATGGTATTTTTTTCAGTTGGTTTGTTTGTAGATTTTTGAGACAAGGTTTCTGTGTATAGCCATGGCTGTCCAGGAACTCACTCACCAGCATGGCCTCAAACTCAGAGATCTGCCTGTCTTTGCCTCCCAAGTGCTGGACAAAGCAGAGGCTTCTAATTCTAGCAAGAAGCAATTGGCATTTTCCTCTGTGAGAGCTCCACCAAGCTTCCAGCCTTCATGAAGATGGAGTGACCACCAAGGTACAATACTCAGGGATCTTACATTTTCCAGAATGTGTCTGTTTTCTTTCCAGTGCTACACATTGAGTGCTTTTCCTAATTGGATGTCTTAGTCAGGATTCTTATTGCTGTGATTAAACAATAGGGCCAAAAAAAATCAATGTGGAGAGGAAAAGGTTTATTTCACTTCCACATCATTGTTTATAATCAAAGGAAGTCAGGACAGGAATGGAACATGGTAGGAGCTGATGCAGAAGCCATAGAGGAATGCCCCTTCTCAGCTTGCTCCTTGTTGCTTGCTTAGCACCCTCCACAAAGAGCTGGGCCCTACCACATCATTCATCAGTGGAGAAAATGCACCCATGGGCTAATCTAATGGGGACACTTTCTCAAGAGTCCCTCTTCCAAAATGACTCTTGTTTGTGTCAAACTGGTGTAAAACTAGCCCATACACTGGAAGTCTTTCAGCCATTACTTGTATTTTCCTTATCCTTCAGAAACACAATCAATCAATCAATCAAATCAATCAATCAAAACAGGAACACTCAAGAACAGCAATGTGCCTTGTTTAAAGAAAGGCCTTATAGATATTTTTGTTCATGACGAAGTCAGCATTTCGACTCCTGCTCAACATATTCAATACCCAATCTTAAACCAATGGCCTTAATCTGACTAATGAGTCAAAGGGAAAAAAATAAGAAATTGATTTTTTTCTTAAAGGAGACAAAGTTTCAAGAAGGCAGAAAACAACCCATCTTAATGTTTAAATGAGATCACTCTTAGCAGACATTTTTAAATTATGGCAAATGAAGCTTTACATTTTAGATTCCATGGAAAGAACATCAATTTATATATGAGCCAAACAAAACTTTAGTAACGCTAAGATTAAGTTAGACCTTCATAAAGACGAAAATGTTGAAAAAAAGTTTAGATCAATAAAGGAGGTTAAGAAATCGAAAATACATCTTTACAATTCTGATTACTCACTACAGGAAATAAATGGAAAAGCTCCCTTTGTCCTTTCAAAGGAGGACACAAGATCTTTAATGCTGGAATATGTTCAGACCAAGGCTGAGGTAGGATTCATACTATTTTTCTTTTTTTTTTTCTCAAGAATTTAAACACTAGTACTATTCACTATTTATGCAACAGTATCAGAAGAATTTGTGAAATTTAAATGTATGCATATATACATAAGAGCACATGTATACATGTAAAGGACAATACACACCATACAATGCATCCCACTTTAGGCAAGGTGGCAGCATGCATGATATTTCTCTTCTTCTCCTCATCTTTTAAAAATAGCACATGCTAGAGTGACAACACAATGGAGGAACCACAGAAGATTCTGACTTTATTCTCTGCTCTGTAATTCTTTACCGTGCCTTTATGCGATTTCCACATCGGAAGTGAACTGCAGACGTGTGACTAATGTTGCAAAGAAGTACAGAACTAGAGAACTAAAGTGAGTGATGGTGTGGAAAACCAAGTGTGTATAATAAAAACAAACTAAGAGATTTAATAATAAAAGGCAGTCATGAGAAAATCAATTTACTTACTAGAGCAAATTGGGCCTGCAAGCATTCCACTGCGAGTAAAAAATGTTTTAGAAACATGGTTTTGTTGTTAATTTGTCAGAAACAATCAAATAGTCAAGGCATAAACTTCTGCCCTCTCTAGATTTGTCTTAAAATAAGAATTTATAGCTACTTCTATAACATGTTTATACAATTCATAGTATATCTATATACTTATAACATACCTATATTTTCACTGCTCTTTGACATACCATATAAATCACACTTAACCCTGATTTTTTTTAATGTTCTCTATAAACCAGGGATGACAACTTCGAAAGCTCAGAAATTAAGTGGCTTGCATCTCTGCTGCTGTTTCATCGGTTTAAAATGCTTTCACTTTCAATATTCTATTTTTACCCTCTTGCACATAAGAAATTACCATCTACATTATTAGCAAAGAGGTTAGGTGATCTTCTCAACATCTTTTACCTAGTTAAAGAGCTAAATCAAAATGCAATCTATAGTCCAACTCTAAACCGTATAATGTTTCCTATCATCTTCCCTGTTTTTATTATATTAATTACAATAAGATACATCAACAAACAAAAACCCTTTATTTGTTGAGTTGCAAACACAAGAAAGCCTTTTATTAGGAGTTGAATTAATACGTATTTTAGGGCTGAGGAGACATCTCAGTCAGGAGGACCTGAGTTTGGTTCTCAAATAGAACTCACCTATATAAAAGTGAGTGTGTTTTGGTGTGATACATAAAACACACACACACAAAGTTTTTGTGTATTCACTGTCTGGATGTTTGGGGCTTTGTTTTATTTGGTAAATACCTACAAATAAAAACATTTAAAATAACTGTGAAGACTCATTTGCTTTCCCTTGTCCCTACAATGCCTCCACTGTTCTTCTGCACAACGAAAACCAGGAAGCTTCTGCCATATCAGAATAACTGACATCTGCTAGAGTATATCAAAGGATATACTCTAGGCAAAGCACACAGTCAATGTCTGTATTTGCCTAGCAAAGGAACTGTATCAAAATGAAGACATATTTAAATTGGATGTTTTAGTTTTTAAAACAGGTTAAGATGAAGTATGCTGTAACTAAAAGTACATAATGCTTTACCCTTAAGCACTAAGTCAACATATTAGACAGCATAGTCAAGTATGAATGCCTGTAATGCCATTTACTTTAAAAAGTGCTATCTTACATATTAACTTTAGAAGATAGGTAAATATGTACGAATCTGTGGGAGTTGCATACAGTGTCTGAGTTATTATAATGTGACTTGAGTTTCTGACTTCACAAAGTTGTAAAGGTGACACCATTCAGTAGACACTTCATGGGTTTTAAATTTTAATCTCACCTTGTGTTAGCAATGTGCAACAATTCCCTCATAATGTCGTGCAGTGGCAGCAAGCCAAACCATCCACAAAACCACCTCAGTAAACACCAACACTTAATTGTGTACTAGGTTGCTATAATTGGTGAAGCTGGGTATGTTAAATGCATTTTACCATTCTTTCTTCTCTCCCTTCTTTCCTTTCTTCCTGTGTCTCTCCCCCAAATAAACAAAGGGCCTCAAGACCACTAAGCAATGCTCTAACCAAGCTACCCATCTACCTTAACTTATGAGGATTTCGATGTATGACAGGTTTATCAGGACATAATCCCATTGCAAACTACAGAGTACGTGTGTAATAAGTTCAAATTACCTTAATGGTTTTGTCCATATCTCCATAGCACAGAGAGTTCAGAGAGATTTTAAAAGGCTTCCATACGGGATTCAGGTTGTTTTTTATAACCTGTAAAGAACAAAAGATCTATCAGAATATGCAGTTCATCAGTATCTTGCTCTTGCCTCTCCTAAGGTCCTGCTACATTTTCACCACTCACCTCTCAACCACTCTCTCAACTATTTCCAAAAAAAAAAAGAAAAAGAAAAAGTAGGATAATGGTTTACAGTCATATGAAAAGTATAATAAATTGTCCATTTGTAGTATGTACTGAGTAAAGAAAAAGGCTGTTCAGAAAAGAACTAATAACAATGTAGACTTAGAAGTGGTAGCTTGTGGATTCTTGGACACCAGGCATTTCATTATAGTCCCAAAGGACTAAAAGATAGAGCGGATAAGAATGAACACTTATACCTGGGAAATAGCTCATCAGTTAGCAGCACTGGCTTTTCTTCCAAAGGACCCAGGTTTGATTCCTAGCACCCCCAGGGTGGTTGACAACCAACCCTAACTCTTGTTCCAGGGTATCCAATGCCCTCTTCCTGGACTCCATGGGCATTACATGCACATAAGGCCCAGGCATACATATAAGTAAAAAACCCATATAAATTTAGAAATTTAAAAAGATGATTCTTGCTCTGTTGAAAATAAACTGAAAAAATAATTTTATTTTGAATTTTTATGTTTCAATATTACATAGACATACGAAAATATTTTTCATCTATGAGCACTGAGAAAAAGACTGAAAGGTATGATATCCTAGTATAGATTAATACATCTAGCATTTAGATCTTGGTGTCCTAAATACTTTGTACAGTAAAACTTATTTCAGAGAAATATTTCCTTCTGACTCTAAACATAAGAAAATATAAACATATCCTATCAATACTGAAAACCACAGGATCCATTTGAAGAGCCACTCCCTCATCAAATCCAGATTTGAGCTGTATAAATGGTATTAATGTATCATGACAATTTGTGAGTTTACAATGATAAAGAAGAGTGCTTACTAATGTAGGCATAAGGGTTGTGGTGGTTTATACAAGATGTTTCTCAAAGTCAAGGGCATTTGAATACTTATTTTCCTGTTGGTGGTACTGTTTAGGTAGGTTGAGGAGGTGTGGCTTGCTAAAGGAAGTATATCACTGTGGGTGGGCACTGAAGTTTCCAAGACACACAACATTGCTAGTTCACTCTACTTCCTGCTTCAGGTTCAACCAACTGTAAGTACTCGGCCTCCGGCTCCAGTGGCCGTACCTCCAATCTTCCACAATGGTCTCTTATCCCTCTGAAGCTGTAACCCAAATAAACCCTTTCTTCAATAAGTTACCTTCACCATGGTGTTTTATTACAGAACTAAAGAAGTAATTAATCCAGAAGTAATTTAAGAAAAACAAAATCACTATTTTATAGCCACCAATCAAATTGATTCAAGCAAGGACCATCAATGGTTGCTAAAATCACCAGGCAAACGCTAGAGAAAAGTAATTTATGTAGTCTCAAAGTGTTACCACCCCATAAAGAATTTATAAATTGAAAATAGAAAATATAGGACTTTAGAATTCTCAGGTCCTATGGTCGCCAACTTAAACAAATTGCCTGACATCATGGGTACTGTGCAGTCTGAGAACCATGATTATGGAACATATGGAGTGTTCTTGATGTAATAATGTTTGATAAGGAGAAAACACAAGAATCCATTCTAGACTCAATAATTTGAACCGTTCCATGGCATGAAAACATAGGCAGGCAAAAAGAAGCGTATAACTACCTGGGAGCCTAACAGAAAAAAGTAAAACATAAGGCTTCACAGAAACCTAGACAAAATACAATCTACATAAATCTATTCGACACTGAAGAAATCTGAGCATGAATGGCACACAGAATGGCATTTATATACCAATGGTTAACTTCCTTAGGTAACTTCCCAGTGATATAGCATGCCCTTACTCTTCTAAGACAGGGTCTTACAATGTAGGCCTGGCTGTTTACTATGCAGTTTACTATGCAGACAGTGCTGGCTCACAGAGATCTCGCTGTCTCCAGAGTGCTTAGATTAAAGGTATGTATTCATATTCCTAGCTGCCTTTACTCCTGAAAATTGCCTGATATAATATCTGTAGGGAATCTAGATGCTTGTAGTTTACATTAGGATGGTTTTCCAAAAGAAAAAAATAAATTGGCTTCACTAATGCTGTGTGTGTGTGTGTGTGTGTGTGTGTGTGTGTGTGTGTGTGTGAGAGAGAGAGAGAGAGAGAGAGAGAGAGAGAGAGAGAGAGAGAGAGAGAGAGTCAAAGAGAAGGAAAGAGAGCAAAGAAGAAAACATTTAGTATTTTTTATACAATTTAATTTTTTAAAAATGTAAATAAGCATGGCAGTAGAAAAAAGTAAATGAATGAGCATTGTTTATAACTGATGCATATAAACCTGAATTAAAATAATTATTTTCTGTGAGTTCAAGGCCAACCTGGTTTACAAAGTAAGTTCCAGGACAGCCAGGGTACTATTTAAAGACTGTGTCTAAGAAAAATTATATATGTATGTGTATATTAAATTATTATAATAACGCCAAAGAAAACTACCATTCTACTTTCAGATTCAAGAACTTACCTCTGTTCGGTGAACCATCAGCCAGTGGCCATCTGATGTCTGCTTGTGAAACTCCAAGTATGGATCTGACTTCCCAAACAGATCCTACATTTAAACAAACAGCCTTCATTATCTTAAACCCTGTGTGAACACACCTTATACATGTTATACATGTATATATTTTTATACAACCACATAAGTCCAACTCCATAGTAATGATACATTGGTTACAAATATCAATCCCATTATTTCTATCACTAACTTAAAAATGTGTAAAAGTCTAGTAGGGAGAACTATTAAAAGGCATTGTGATGAATAATTCTTCGTTTCAAAACCAATGTACTTTAAAATGTGTTGATGTGTTTCAGCTCGACGTCAGAATTTTAACTTTCCATTCACATAGTATTAACTTCATAAATGATATCCCAAACACTAGCCATACCAACTCTATGAAAGACAGGACAGTTAGCCATGGGAAAAAATACTGAATAACTTTAATAACTTCTAAAGTCATATATTAATTGATAGATTTGGGCTTTAACTTTTATCTCAGAAAAAAGCAAAACAAAACAGAACAACCTTTTCTATGTCATGGTGGCTCACACCTATAATCTCAGTACTTGGGAGGTAGAGACGGGACTGTCATGAGTTTGAGGCTAAAACATAAGGAAACTATTTTTAAAAGAGTAGGTGAGCTGGACATCTCTAACTCAGCAGTTACAAGCACTAGTTGCTTGTTATGGACTAGTTCAGATCCCAGCATACACATACGTTAGGTATCTTACAGACATCTGCAACTCTAGCTCTGAAGAAGGATCCTATGCCATCCTTTTGCTTCTGTCCACACAACCAGAAGTGCACAGGTGCATCACACACACACACACTCACACACACACACACACACACACACACACACTAAATAAACTTAATCTTTAAAAGAAAAGTTCTCTCTGTGTGTGTATACTAACAAGGCCCAGAAACAAACGCTGGGTGAGAGCAAGAGCAAATGCTGAGCACTTCTTCCCCAGTGCAGCCCAAGCACACAGCCACTGAAGTAACACCCAGCTCCTTTTAACGTGTCAGTCTATCATAGAAATCAGAAAAAAATTCACATGGAACATCATGTCATATGACAGAAATAGAACAAGGGGAGTAACTACAGATACTTATTACTTGTTTGGGCCAAATCCTTTCAAATCTGAGGCTGAGGTTGGGATAATTTGAATATCAGGCAAAATTCATCCATTGCAGCTAGCAGTTGTTAATGTTTAAATGCACAAGTTTATAACTAATTAAAGACTAACAACAAAATTAAGACAACAAAAAGTATTCACATCTAGAAGATGCTAGAGAATCAACTTATTCAGAAAAAAAAGATATAAGCAAAGAATATCAAATGCTTAGTACTTCCTTTAGAGAAGACACATCAAAATAAAGCTTGTAACTGCTGGGTTAGAGATGTCCAGCTCCCCTACTCTTTTAAAAATAGTTTCCTTATGTTTTAGCCTCAAACTCATGACAGTCCTGTCTCTACCTCCCACGTACTGAGATTATAGGTGTGAGCCACCATGACATAGGAAAGGTTGTTCTGTTTTGTTTTGCTTTTTTCTGAGATAAAAGTTAAAGCCCAAATCTATCAATTAATATATGACTTTAGAAGTTATTAAAGTTATTAAAGATGAATATTGGGGCTGGGTAGATGTTTCAGTACTTTTTGCTCTTTCAGAGGACCCAAGTTCAATTTCCAGGTCTGTTGGGGGCCGACTTTTAGCAGAAAGCGGCTATCAGCTTTGCAGCCATCTTGAGCCATATACCCTGACATGTGACTTGGATTACAATAGCCTACAACAGCTGAGCACACTCCGATAATCTTGGTTTAGATACCTTGAGATTAAAGGTGTGTGAGATTAAAGGTGTGTAACTTAAGAGTGTGACTTAGAAGTATAGAGATCAGAGTTAGAGACAAGACCTAAGGGCATGATTAAAGGTGTAACTTAGAGGCGTGGCTTAGAAGTGAGACATAGAAAAGGCAGAGACAGAACAGATCAGAATTCAGACTATAAAAGATAGAACCAGAAATCAGACTATAGAAGACAGAACCAGACATCAGACTGAGATGAGACTATAGAGGGAGAATCAGACAGGAGACACTTAGAGGAAGAGAGACTGAAGAATAAACGGGATTGAATCACACCCTGACTGGTCTCTCTAAACTAAACTAAAGCAATCAATCAATCTCAATATCTCTCTCTCTCTCTCTCTCTCTCTCTCTTTCTCTCTCTCTCTCTCTCTCTCTCACTCTGTCACTCTCCCTCTCATTTATTTATTTATTTAGGTATGTATGTATTTATATATTTATTTATTTTCAGTTTCTCTATGTAACAGCCCTAGCTATACTGGAACTCACTGGCCTCAAACTCAAAGAGATCCGCATATCTCTGCCTCTCAAGTGCTGGGATCTCTCTAATAGAAGCATTTCTTACTAAGAATATCATTGTTTCGCAGACCTGAAGAATATAACATAGGCAGATAGCTATCATCAATGGAAATTACCAAAACACAACACAGTATTAAGCCCCTGATAGAATTACACACCACAACTGATCAAACTGTTTGACAACACTTTAAAGTACCATCAGATCAGCTTACTGAAGTCAGGAACAGGAAACAAAGCAAGAGAAACGATGCCACGGGGATTTATTAGCTACATGCTGAATGTACAAACTTCTACAGGACAGAAGAATCTGTTCCCTAAATGTACAGATAGATAAATGAATGGATGAGGGGTGGGGAAGGAAGAATGGAGGGAATGAGGGACAAATGGCAAGAAAGACATGAAAAAGAATTTATACATCAAAAATTATATTAAGAGACAACTTAAATAATTACACTTTAAAGTGTCGTTAGAAACATCCCAAAATATTTGTATGCAAGATGACATAGTATCTGGGAAGAGGGAATGTGGATATTTAAAAACAAAGTGGATAAAGATTCACCATGAAGCATAACTGTTAGGTGACAGAACATGATATTTCTCAGATGATTTTTGTTTGTTGGTTTTTTTGTTTTGTTCCATTTTTTTGAGACAGCGTATCGTTGTTGCTATGTGTTACTGGCTGGCCTGGAACTCACTTTGTAGACCAGGCTGGCCTAAGATCTAAAGATCTTAGAGATCTTCTTGCCCTCGTCTCCCACATGCTTGGGTTTAAGGTGTATATCACCACACATGGAAAAATATAGTATTTTTAAAAAATGCTATTGTACTAATGTATGTATGTTAATTTTTAAAGACTCTGGAAACTAGTGTTTTAAGACACTTCCAAGTTAAGTTTTAAAGTAAACAAAACTGGTAAAGAACACTGTATACTGATATGTATTCAAGTACAGAAATGCAAAAGCATCAACTGATTTTATAATTAATAAACCACAGGCATTTTGCTTTTCCCCTAAAGGTTACTAAAGTACTTTCTTAAACTTTACTATAATGTTAATGCTTGCATGCTTTTAGTCTTTAATTGCACCTTCAGGAAAAAGCTGAAGGGAAATGGGTGCTGTTTAAGCATAGTCAGAGAAGGAGTGAGGGAGAAGGAGAAAGGGAGGGGGAAGGAGGGAGAAAGAACGCTCTGCTCACATGAACAGTTCATGCTAACTGCATTGTTAATATCTCAAAAAGGGACCAGTGCTGGGAAAAGGGGATCCTTTTCCTTGCAAAACACACAAAATGTACCTACCTTATTATCCAGTTTTCTGGCTTCCATTTCAAACAATACCACTCTGTTATCTTTTATTTCTTCTGCTAAAATCTACAAGTATATAAAGAAGATGAAAGAAAATGAATACATATGAACTAAGCACCTTCTTTTTATTGTATTGTATTTGCAGTTTCAGATTGACTCCAGGATGTGGCACAAGTTAGGCAAGCACCATCCATTGACAAATCTGTTTTTAAGTGTGGTTCCTTAGAAAGCCATGTTTCAGGTGTGTGTATAGCAGGGGTGAGGTATGCAGTGCTTATTATACAATGTGTTTTTAAACATATTTCCACTCTGAATATGGTCAAGAATGTTTAAGGATAAAAGTAGTGACCAGAAAAAAACTACATAATCCTATCCATAGAACAAAGTACCAGAAGACTGAAGAATAGATATCCTTTATTCAAAACCAGCTAAAACTCTGCACACATTGAGAAGGAAGAATAAATAAATCCTATCCATAGACCTCTAAAGTAAAATATGAGCTCATTGTTTTTCATCTGGTATAACTGCCAAGAGCCACTCTACTCTAAGTCAAATCCCAGGCTATTGATAAAGTTCTCTGAACTGCAAAAGTCGACACTTTAAAAGTCTAAATATTCTTGTGCTCCTGGAAATCTAAGATAGAGACAAGTAGCTGCTGAGAAAAATGTACCTGATGATTGCTATAACCAGGCTTCCACATCACAGAAAACTAGTCAGAATACTATCACTGATAAAGGAAACACTACAAGAAAAGGTACTCAAAAGCTTGTTATCATACTAACTGTAAATTTAAAGTATTGTAAAGCATATATATTCTTTGCTCATAGCTAAGTCATGAGCCATGGAAACACTAAGTGTGATGATATGCAGATGATAAAAAGACCAAAAGCTAGGATAGAGTTTCTATGACTCTTTGTTTGATTCTGATTTCTTTTTTGTTTGTTTGTTTGTTTTGTTTCTCCTTACCACCACCCCCCCCCCCCCCTTTTTTTTAACTTCTGAGACACAGCATCATTATTTAACTCTAGCTAATCAGGAACTCACTGAATAGACCAGGCTGGCCTTGAACTTCTGGTGATTCTCTTGCCTCAGACTCCTGAGTGCTAGAATAACAGGAATACACCACCAGGCCAGGATACAAGTTTATAGGTTCAATGGTCCTATTATAATATACATTTAGAATAATATCCACCACGGAAAGGTTTCATGAGGTAAGAGGACCATATATCCTATACAGAGAACCAAACTAATTCAATACTAAACATTTCCTCTCTAACTTAGGAACTGAAATAGTCATGGAAGAGGCACACCTGACCTTGATGGACAACTTAAAACAACTGAAGGAAGGAATTCCTACAATTCAATTCATTGTTGTCTTTTGTTAGCATGGCAGTTTCCATTAATGATGACAGGCCAGAATGAATGGAACACAATGTTCAAGATCAACTGATCAGGCACGGCTATTTGCTTATTAGACTTAAGAGGCTATTTCTTGAAGCAAAAGATATTATCTTTACCGTAATACTCCCTTTCCCTGCAGGTTTGCCATTTTTGAGCACCAGTGGTCGAGTTAGTTTCTTACTGGAAACAATCTGTCAAAAGTGGAAAGTAATACTTCATCACTTGAGTTAATGAACTGAATACTTAAAAAAAAAAAAAAAGAAGTTGAAATTCAAGTTCACTTAAAGTCATTAGAGGAACATTAAAACTGCATCCCTTAAAGACATTTAAGATGTATCTCCACATTTACAACCCATTTAAAAAGGTTTCCAAGGCCTTCAGTCTGGCAGATATTATCTGTTTATGCATTAGGCTGTTCATTACTTGAAACGTTAGCTCCTTCCTCAGAATGGGAAAAAGTTCAGAATTTCATCTCTTACACAGACACTGAGCTGAAACCCACCTGCCATGCCTCCCCTCCAAGATGGACTACAACCTCAAACTGTGAGCCAAAATAAATCTTTCTTTAAGCTACTTTTGTTGGGCATTTAGTCACAGCAGTGAGAAAAGGAAATAGCACACAAAAAAACCATTTATTTCATGAAGTATCTTCAAAGATCTTATCACCTCCAATCCAAAAAGAAGCTACATGGTGAATGATCCACCCAGGAGCTAGAAAATAAACCCTGCCCAAAGAAAAATGAGCCCATTCTTCCTTAAGTCCTTTGTCAGATATTTCATGACTGCCAAGAGACACTAGCTAACACAGCACAATGGTGACTAAGAAGGGCTAGTGCAGGGATAAGCCTGGCCCTGTGTTCCTTAAGTCTTTGGAACGAATTTGTGGGAGAACTGTAAAGAGAATTTATAATGTGGTGCTAAAAAAAAACCCAAGAATGCTAAAAGCAATACTCAGTGGGTCATCTGGTAGCAGTTTAGAATGCCAGAATGCTGTGCTATATGAACAGTAGAGACTTGGATCATGAGGTTTCAGAGGGGAATAAAGACTCTCACAAATGGGGCTATAGGCTAGTGATGGTATACTTTAGCAAAGAATCTGGCCACATTCTGAGAGTATGGATGAGGCTGAATTCAAAAGTAATAGTCTAATTTGTTTGGTGGAGAAAAATCTCAAGACAGAGCACCCAGGCTGTGTGATGGTTACTGCTCACTGCTCTGACCCAGGTAGGTCTACAGTAGAAAAAACAACTGGCAACAAGGAAAAATGTTTAAAAAAATACATCAAGGAAAAATGAAAATTTAATGTTACAGGTTATTAAAATGCTGAGAAAGTAGGCATAACTCTCTAAAGATATTAGCATTGTTAAGGAGAAATATTTTGCTTTGCAATGGTACAAAGAAAAAGATTCCCTTCCAAGACCCAAATCATCTTTTAAAAATTCAAATGCATTTGAAAGGAGAGAGCCTAAACCAAAACTACAGCTGAAGGGCCTCTCGATAGAACAACCCAGAACAGTGGTTGTCAACCTGGTTGGGACACCTATGGGAGTCATCACAGGACCCTTTCACAGGGTCAACTAAGACAATCAGAAAACACAGATATTTGCATTATATTCAGGACAGTTACAAAATTATAGTTACAAAGTAGCAATAAAAATAATTTTACCATTGGAAGTCACTACATGAGGGGTTATATTAAAGTGTTACAGCATTAGAAAGGTTGAGAATTACTGCCCTAGAATCTCACTGGGATCAACCTAAAAAGTACACTAACCTAAAGCAACTGATGTCCAAGAGGGCTATTACAGAGTTACCAACTAAACTTTATACTAAGAACTTTTGGTGGTTTCACTAGGGAGTGGTGCTCCTTGACAGGGATTACAAAGTGTGGCCTTTTTAAAGGAAGTGCATCACTGGGAAAGGTGGCTCTGAGGTGTCAGATGCGCGTCTCTCTCTTCCTGCTGCCTGTGGAGCCTGATGTAGAACTCCTTCAGTGCTGTGTCTGTGTCTGCCTGCATGACACCATCATGAAAATGATGGGCTGATGCTCTAAACTGTAAGCCAGGCCCAATTATGCCTTCCTTTGTAACAGTTGCTGTGCTCATGACATCTCTTTACCGCAACAGCACACTTTCTATGACACAATGTTTATCAAAAACACGCATCTTTTTGGTTTAAAATCTACACAAAATAGCTGGGTGTGATGGCACATACCAATAATCACAGTACTCTGGAAGCAGCAGCTGAAGGGTTACGATAAGTTTAAGGCCAAACTGGGCTACTCAGCAATGAGAATGCCAACCACTGCTAAGCAGTGAGATGCTAGATCAACATTCAGAACAAACCAAAACAAGGTAACAGAACCACACACTCACTTGTCCAAGAGTGACTTCACATTCTCCCAAGAAGTCATCATCACTCAGCTCGATAGTTTTGTTGTCGATGTCATAGATTCCAAACTTCAACTTCTGAACCACTTCAAAGTAGTAGTCAATAACAAATGTCTTAGAAAATTTGGGATTCAAAGAATTCTTAATCCTTTCTGTCCGTTCAACCTATACTCATCCAAAAAAACAAAATAAGAGATTTTTCAGATCCAAGAAGTACAGATTTTTAACATTTCTATGTACTAAATATCATAACACATAAGCCTGAAGGCTAAACATCTTAAAATGTATGTGTGAGGTGCACAGGTACTATGACACGTATGTGGAGGTCAGCAGTCAACTGAAAAGTCAGTTCTCTCCTTCTGCCACATGGGTTCTGAAGATCAAACAGCCATCTCACTGGCCTACTTATCATTTATCTTTTGGAAATTTCTCAATGTACATGAGCAACTGTGCTATCAAAGACAAACTTGTCAAAAAAAAATGCACTAACAGATGAGATGGCCCAGTGCTGCTGTTGTTAATGTGCATGGTGCTTCCCCTGCACATACATCTGGGTATTACAGGGTACTGTGCCTGCAAGTCAGCAGAGAGTGCTGGATACCCTGGAACTAGAATTATAGGTGGTTGATCCACCATGTGATGCTGGGAATGGATCCTAAGTTGTCTGGAAGATCAGCCAGAGCTTTTAAGATACCTCTTTAGTCTTGTGGTATTATTTTTAACATTTTAACGTAGACTCTTAACATTGTCAAAAAAAATATGGGCTAATTTTCACCCAAATTATTCAGGATTACCTCATACCACTGTTGGCCACTGGTGTTCAAAAACAATACACATAAAGGGTCCGACTTTGATGTTACATCTGCATCCAAAAGGTTGTTACAGGAAACATTTAGTTCCACCTTTGTGACACACTGGGCAGCCATGTCTTCAGCTATGGGAGAACCAAAGAGAAACAGTATCATTAAGAAAACACTCTAAAACTCTTACTGGAGAGAGCTGACTTTCTAAGGCAAATGGTCAGCAGGGACTTACTGAACAGCTCTGCTAGAATGGGACTGCTACTTGGGCCTCTTGGGAATAAAGGCCTTTAGTAGTTTAGTCCAGTAATACTCTATTCTTCTGTGGAGTAAAGCTTACTCACCATCCAGCAGTGAAATGTACTTTCAAAATAGCAATTAAGGCATTACTCCTCGGCTTATATAATGGACTACAAAATATATTGGTAAATTGTCATGTTCTATTTAGAGCTGACTCAGATAGCAAATTCTCAAACTCATGCATATTCGTTGTGGGGAGCCGACAGAAGGCGGATATCATCCTGGCAGCCATCTTGAGCCATATACCCTGACAAGAGACTTGATTACAATAGCCTACAACAGCTGAGCACACTCTGATAACATCTTGCTTTAGATACCCAGAGTCTTCTCTTGGGTGTGTGAGACTTAAAGCTGTGATTTAGAGCTGAAACTTAAGGGCGTGACTTAGAGATCAGATTTAGAGACAAAACCTAAGGGCATGACTTAAAGGCGTGACTTAGAGGCGTGGCTTAGAAGTGAGACATATAAAAGGCGAGAGGCAGACAGGAGAGTTTAGAACAATTTGGAGTAACAGAGATTCAGACACTAGGAGTAGGAGTAGACATTAGACACTTGGAAGAGAACAACTTGGAGTACAACTTAGAACTAGGAATTAGGTTAGAGAGTACAACTTAGAGAACAACTTGGAGTTAGTTATTAGACACTAGGCACTTAGCACTTGGAAGAAAGAACTTGGAACTTGGAGGCACTAGGGACTAGGGACTAGGAACTAGGGACAGGGACTAGGGACTAGAAACTCAAGACTTGGGATTTGGACTAAGAAGAGAGACTGAAGAATAAATGGGATTGAATCACACTCTGTCTGGTCTCCATTCCTTGAGTCCATCCTCACTCTCTCTCTTGCTGAACCCCGACCCGCGGGCGTACTGGAGCAACTTCGGGCAGTACAGGCTCTAACAGTTTAGCCCTCAAGGCTTTTGGCAGTGGGGGTTCCAACATTGACAGAGCCGTCCGTGACATTTTTGGCCCCCAAGTGTGGAGCAGCTCAGGCCGCAATATTTTTGGTGCCCAACGTGGGGCAGCAAGAACAAGAAACCTAGTGAGGGACGTTACTGGAAGAAGGATCTGCCAAAAATTCAGACGTGAAACGAAGGTGATCACTGCAGAAATCTGCCACGTCTGAGAAAGGTAAGTCATGTTAATGAAAATGGGGCAAGAATTAAGTCAGCCTGAACTCAACTCTCTGTTTTTGTTTTGTTGTTTGCTGCTCACCTGTGTTAATTGTCTGCTTTTGTTTCGTTGTTTGAATGTTGTCCTTCATGTTCAAAATAAAAAGAAACATATCTATCCAAAATTAGAATCTAAAATACAACCAAAGGATGCTAACGATTTGTCAGAGCCAGATTGTGCTAACCTAGAGGAAGAGGCAGCCGAACATTATGACCCTGAATGGCCCTCTTTCCAAAGCCCCTCTCCCAGTGCACCTCCACCACCAAGTGCTCCCCCAATGGAGATGGTGGTAATAGATCCCAGATGGGAGTTACAGAAAAAAGTATCTGTTCTTAAACAACAAATAGAGTTAGAAAAAGAGTATCAGGACTTAATCAGCTACAAAAATTAAGGACAGGAAAGATGTCTCGAGAGGTAAACTGCGAAAATCCCCTGGCTCCTTGCATTTCTCAACAAGGAGTCCAAAGGCAGTCCCTATCACCTAGCTTAAGATTAGCCACAGATCATCCAGAGAAGGGAGATGCTGAGGCTTTCCCTGTATCAGAGACCAGAGATGATCAAGGGGTTGCTTGGAGACATCACACAGGTTTTAATTTTCAAATTATTAAGGAATTTAAAAAATGCAGTATCACAATTCGGTGCCACTGCTCCCTTTACTCTTGCAATTTTAGAGTCTGCCGCAGAAGAGTGGCTGAGTCCTGGCAATTGGAATACATTAGTGAGAGCAGTTCTTAGCAGTGGTGACTATCTTATTTGGAAATCAGAGTATCATGAGAATTGTAAAGAAACAGCTAGGAGAAACATTCAGGCAGGCAATGGTTGGTCCTTTGATGCCTTAGTAGGAGAAGGGCAATTTGCTTCTAGTGATAACCAGATGCAATATGACCCAGGCTTATTTGCTCAAATTCAAAATGCAGCCATGAAGGTTTGGCGTAAACTCCCGGCAAAGGGAGACCCTAGTGTGTCCTTAACAGCAGTCAGACAAGGACCAGATGAACGATTTTCTGACTTTGTTCATAGATTAATGACAACAGTAGGGAGGATTTTTGGTAATGCAGAGGCAGGTGTAGATTATGTGAAACAACTTGCATATGAAAATGCCAATCCAGCCTTCCAAGCGGCCATTAGACCCTACAGGAAAAAGACAGTCCTCTGGAAAGACCCATTAACTAGAACCTGGAATGGGCCAGATCCAGTGCTTATCTGGGGAAGAGATTCTGTACAACTTATCAAGTGTCCCCTGAGATACTCTCTTGGGACAGGCTGAGCCCTCACCCCAGTGACAGGAAGAAATGAGAAAAGTAAATGGCATTAAAAGCATTTCATCTTTATAAACAGCTAAAAGGCAAACCTTTACTAACAGAATTACTTTGAGAATGAGAAGCCAAAATACTCATACATGGAGATGCTCTTTCTGGATTTTTCAGGAGTTTCTGGAAACTCCAGCATGACAGGTTCTCAGGGCTTCCCTAGTCATTCCTGCTAGACATTGTCAATGTCCAGTTTGATAATGTTTTGCTATTTATCTGGTTTTTTTCCTATCTATGTTGTTTAAGGTACAACTTGGGTATCATCTCTAGATGATTCCAATGAGAATGTTCCACAAGTAGCATTCAGAAATTTTCTGTAGCTGATTTGCTATGGCTTGCTAAGAAATACCAGTTAACTTAACTTCTACAGAACTCCCCTTCTTTAACTACCGAATGATACATGAAGAGGAATGAGGGTGAGGCAGAGGGTGAGTTCCAGGAGAGCCAGGACTATGTGTAGAGAAACCCTGTCTTGAAAATAAAAATTCTGCCAGGCAGTGGTGGCACTCGCCTTTAATCCCAGCACTTGGGAGGCAGAGGCAGGTGGATTTCTGAGTTCGAGGCCAGCCTGGTCTACAGAGTGAGTTCCAGGACAGCCAGGGCTGCACAGAGAAACCCTGTCTCGAAAAACCAAAAAAGAAAAAAAAAAAAAAAAAAAAAAAAAAAAAAAAGAAAAAGAAAAGAAGAGAAAAGAAAAATTCCAGGCCTGTTGAGATGGCTCAGCTGTAAACTGCTCTTCCAGAGGTCCTGAGTTCAAGTCCCAGAAACCACATGGTGGCTCACAACTATCTATAATGGGATCTGATGCCCTCTTCCGGCCTGCAGATGTATATGCAGCAGAGCACTCATACACTAAATAAAATTTAAAAAAAAAATTAAAATTCCAGAAAAAAAGGAGAAGTAGGGGTAGAAAAGCCTTCAGTACTGACAGTGAGATGTTTTCCTCCTTGGAGCTGCAAGTGTCATGGTATCACCAAGAAGAGGAACAGAGTACTTACTACACTCCTTAAATGTATGTTAACTGAGCCAGCTGTCTAGCATAAAGTAGAAGTTCACAGGGGTAGTCCAGGTTCTGGGCTGAAAAGCATTTCCTCCCCAACATCCTTTCTATTTAGAGTACTCAGTCCTCTTTACTTTGGGACTCTGAGCTCTGAGCATACAGGAATAAATCTACTTAGCATCATGTTTTAATGTTTAAAGTGGCAGTAGCTTTTATGTGCTGTGTACAATGTTTCTTCAAGCACAAATAAAAAGGATAAGATCCTTTGACAATTTCAAAATAACTCATTAATTACTTGATGTATTGATGCTCATGTGGCTGTGCAGACGTGTGTGTCAGTGAGGACGAATGTGGAGGTCAAAGATCACTGTCAAATGTCTCCTCAACTACATACTCTCATTTTGAAACACTGAACCTAGCTGAGCTCATCAGTTTGGCTAGGCTGGCTGACCAGTAAGTTCTTTGTATTCGCCAATAGCTAGGGTCATAGACACTTTTTTATATGGATGATGATGGATGATCCAAACTTCAGTTCCTATACTTGAGAAGCGAGCACTTTACTGTTCAGACTGAGAGCATCCTTCCAGCCCCACTATTTACTTTCTAGGAACAGCAACAACCTCAATACGTGTTAAACGTCAACAGTACAATGTAGGTAGGATTCCTACATTTTTGGACAATGAGAATAAAAAGGTTGGTCTTAACATAGATAAAAATTATTTTTAAGAAGAAAGCCATGCAGCTCACCTTCACCAAGAACTTTTTCTTAAGAAATGACAGTCCCCCCCAAGTCCCCAAATTGCTTCCTATCTTTTCTTAATTACAATATCTTCTCTTTTATTGCAATAAAATTAAAGCTTCTACATCCTTTACAAAATTGCATTTAGCTTTGACAGTCTGTGTTTTGTTTGGTTTTCTGTCATTTTAACATGTGTCCAAATAGTTAAGCACTAGAGTAAGTATTAATAGTGTACTCAATGGATATAAAAGGGCAGAGAGAAGCTACAGAAGCTGATGAAGGACAGCTGACAGTATGGAGACTTACACTGCCTGGGCTTTGAAGGACCTAATTTGAACAAAAGTGGCAGACAACATAAACACAGGAAAAAGTGGGACAAGAAGACAGAGAGGACACCAAAATATGTGATATAACAGTGAACTAGCTGGAGAAAAACAAACCTCATAGGAGACTGGACAGGTTCAGAGGGTCTGACAGAACAGACTGAAGTTTCTGCATACGATGTTAGGAAACACTTCTATCAATTTGTTAACATGGCTTCTTGACACCTTTACCTTAATTTGTGAAATAGGTAAGGGGCACGGTTGCTTGAAAATAAAACATAAGCAGAAAAAAAAATAATGGTAGGAAAATAAAAAAAATAAAAACAAAAAGGAAGCAAAACACAAACCCAGTAAATTTCAGGCTGTCTATATCCTAGAAGGCTGATGTGCTGGCAACAGGACCTGGTCCTAAATCTATTAACCAGTACATCTTTTCCTCCTCCCACCGAGAAGCCAAGCATAAACTAAGGGTGTTATCTTGAGGCTTTCCCACACATCTGCTGTCTCCTTCAGACAGCTAGTTGGTATACAGTGCTGTGCAAATCTACAGCCCTGACTGTTCCCTATATGCAGTTTACTTTCCCTCCTTTTGATCTGTTACATTCAGCCCTGCAGAATTCCCCCTTGTTCATGACTGTTTATCACATGCTTTGGAATCTCATTCTAATGCTTACTATTCGACTAGGGCTAGATCCTTATCAGTTCCCTTATCTATAATGTAAATAATTGTCCTAGGACTGGATGAGTCACTATATTTAAAACAAATACAACTGTTTACTAATATTATTTTAGCACTGTTTGCCACTATGCAGTGTAATACTTTCTAATCCTGCATTTCCTATATTTCACTATTACATTCCATGATGATTTTCCTAATTATGCTAACACACATTAAACTGCAACCCCTAAATTCCTGATGCTTTCATAGTAAATGATTGGTACAGTATTAAAAACAATATCAAAATTTGAAAGTTGGATGTGGTGTCACACACCTTATCTATATTCATACTACTCAAGATGCTAAAAAAAAAAGGCAGATCACAAGTACAAGGCCAGGCTTGTTTAAAAATAAATCAAATATGAAGGAATGCACACCTGCATTAAACTTAGCACCTAGATCCAGGTGTGTAAACACATATGTAAACCACACTTCAACTTCCTCAGCCTAGATTTCCAAACAGAAGTAAACTAAATCTGGAATGTGCCAAGCACATTGCTTTCATCTCAGACACAGAATCTATGAAAAAAGTTTTATCAGAAGAGATTGGGTACAATCAGGGTGGCATAGCTGGAGGCTATGCCAATGGAAACTGTCTGGAATCTATGAGGGTGACCCTAGCTAAAACTCCCAGCAATGAAGTATGCAAAGCTCAAAAGGGCCATCTCTTGGAACCAGAAAAGACTTCCAACAGAGAGATGGGACACCAACCTAGCCACAACACCTTAGACCCACAATTTTTTCCTGTCAACAAGATGTGCAAGAGAAAAGATGGAGCAGAGATTGAAAGGGTGACCAACCAATGACTGGCCTATCTTGAGACCCATCCCATGAGAGAGTGCCTACACTGACACTATTAATGACAGATATTCTGCTATAATTACAGAAAGGCCATCTAGCATAACTGTCATCTGATGCAGATGCAGAGACCCACAGCCAAAGATTAGTCAGAGTTTAGTTTAGGGAACTGTATGGAAGAGGGGGACAAAGGATTGAAGGAACCAGAGAGGTCAAGGTCACCACAAGAAAAGAATCAGAATTAACTAACCTGGGCACTTAGTGGTCAACAAGAGACTGAACCACTAAACAGAGAGCACACATGGGACAGACCAAGGCCCTTGGCAATATGTAACAGTTGTGCAGGATGGACTTCATGTGAAACTCCCATAACAGCAGTAGCAGGGCCTGTCTTGACTCTGTTGCCTGCCTTTGGATCCCTTTCCCCTAACTGGGGTGCCTTGCCTAGCCACAATAGGAGAGGATATCCCTAGTCCTACTGCAACTTGATATGCCAAGGTGGGCTGACATCCATGGGAGGCTTCCCCTTTTCTGAGCCTTTTCTGAGAAGAAAGGAAGGAAAAGGAGTGGCAGGAAGATGAGTGAGGTGAAAGGGAAGAACTGTGATGAGAGGAGGGAAGAGGAGCTACTACTGGGATATAAAGTAAATACATTAATTTTAAAAACGTATAACTATTCCTCTGCATTTATCAAAGAACTAGTAAGTTTGATTCCAAAAAAGTTGTATCATGTTTTCTTTTGCATAAGGTACTTTTCTAGTCCTGTAAATGACATGCTTACAAATAGAATGAGAGTGATTGTTAAGGACATCATTAAAGATCAGCATGTGCAAAGCACAGCACCAAGCCAAAACGTTTGTTTCTGAAGATGGGCGGAACTCAACTAAGAATACAAATATTTATAAGCAAAGTCATTCTCACAACAGAATCTCATTAGAGCATTAGTTTTCTTTCCTGAATATGCTCAAAGAAAGGCTACACAAACAACATGGCAGCATGGCAGATTATTTAATAATGTGCTGACAATTCCATTACTGCACTGTGGCCAGGAGGCAAAGTCCCTCTAAAGCAGCACTCACCATTCCCCAGAATGAGTTAGAACTCCGCCTCCTGACGCTAATTACCTCCAGAAACCCATTATACTTAATGGCCAATGCAAAAAAGGTAAATAAACATTTGGGCCTAGAACTTTCCTAACTCGAACAGACATTCATATAAATACTTTCATTCCAGTAACTATCAAATACATGGCATGTGAAGAAAACAGTGTAATTCATGAATACACTATAATGAGAGAACATAAAAAAATGTTCTGTATTCTTTGAGGACAAAAAATAGGTCATTTTTCTGCAATAAATGATCAATCAGAAGGATATGTGTGCAACTAAAGAAGACTGTGCATGTTTTCTACGGGATCATAGAGATAATACCAAAGGAAACGCTTAGGATGAGGCTTTTGGCTACCACAATCTGTAAGCATACTGAACATCAAATTTTACCTTTCGACCCAACAAAACAGACTATGCAAATCAAGTGAAATTAAATCACAAAGGAGAGCGGAGATGAAATCTGAAGTATTTGGTCACTCCCATGCTCTGCTGAAATCCTGTTCATCCATGTCTTGAAATAAATAATTTAAAAGGAGGAAAGATTTATTTTGATAATGGATGTTTTTTCCATTTGCCAGTCAGTCATAATGCACTTGTAGGTAAGAAAGGTTGCTAATCAGAGTTATTTTCCAGGAGGTTCGTGGGTATTAGTGAGAGGGAGTGAGTGTGCTATTAGACCAAAATAAACAAAGAGAATGGTTTTCGTCCCTGGCCCCTTAGGCCTGTTCCATTGGTCTTAAATATGGAGACACACCACAGTGGCAGCATACATGGCATAGGCGGCTGGAAGCAGAGAGAATAATGCACTCTACTCCTTCCTCCCGTCATTGCACCTGATCCCAAGTCCCTAGGACTTGCCCTCTACATTCAGGATGGATCTTCCCACCTGGTTAATCCTTTCTAAAAATGCCCTCAATCACACCCAGAAGTATGTTAAACTAATATACTAGATATTCTCAGTACATTCTAAGTTGAGAGTATGAAGGCACCTGGGGCTCAAAAGCCCCAACCAATCAACCACCAAACAAACAAAACAAAACAAACAAACAACAACAACAAAAAAATCGATCCTTTAAAAACTTAGATGAGGACTAGGGATATAGCACCATTGGTACTGTACTTATCTACCGTGCATAAAGCATTGGGTTTACTTTCCAGCGCCATATAAAACCATGCATAGTGACCTACACCTGTAATCTAGCACTTAAGAAAGACCAAAGTTACAACCCAAACGTTTTATTTCCTTGTGGCAAAATGCTCCCAGGGCATTAAAATGCCTCTAATTAATGTTTGCTTGATGTTAATAATAATTTGATTCTGTAATTGTTAGCATATCAAATAAAATATGTATCATGACACAAATGAATAATGAAATAGATCTTTAAAATTATAATATTTTAACTGGGCTGCCTCATCTAGTCTCAATATCAGAAATGCACCTAGTCTTACTGCAACTTGATCTACCAAGGCTGCGTGATATTCATAGGAGGCTTCCTTTCCTGAGAAGAAAGAAAAAAGGGGTGGGTGAAGAGGGAGGTGAGATGAAAAGGAGAGACTTGGAGGAGGGGAGGAGAAGCTGCAATCTGGATGTAAAGTAAATAAATAATAAAAAATTAAAATTATAATTAATATTTATTAAATATATTAAATAGATAACTAAATTAATATTTAGGCTGTAATTGTTAATATTTCTCCTAAACTATAGCCAGAACAACGTCATGCTGTCCAAGAGTGGTACAGCTTATATTACACAGCCACAGACACTCTGTAAGACAGTCTATTAGTCTGTACATTGCTTCATGCTAAGAAAGGCTTTTCTCTTTTCTCTTTTTAATTTGCTATTGATACTTGAGTGTTTTGTCCACATGTGTAAGTGGATTATGTGCATGCACTGCCTGTGGAGGCCAGAAGAGGGCATCAGACCCCTGGAACTGCAATTAGAGGTTGTGGGCAACCATGTGGGTGCTTGGAACCAAATCTGGGTCCTCTGCAAGGATATCCAATGTTCTTAAGTGCAGAGCCATCTCTCCAGCCCCCTTTTCTCTTTTCTAGGGCACGCCCACATTTACATGTCTACCATGCACATACACCTGGACAATCTTAGAGCAGCAACACTGGATCTGTCTGTCACTCAGCTCTCTGTCCCTGTGACAAAAACACTTGGAAAACTCAACTTTAGAAGAAAGGGTATATTTTGGCTCATGGTTTCAAAAGTTATAGCCAATGGCTGGTTAGTCTTGCAGGTTGTTTATTTGGGGTGCATGCATGCATGAAGACATGCATGCATGTGTTGAGACATTCCATAAAGACAGAAACAACTAGCAGAAGAATACTGCTTGTGTAATGGCTTCCAGACAACAAAGAGAAAGGGCTTGCCTTTCCAGCTAAGCCCCTATACATGGGCTAGAGAGACAGATTATCCAGTACAGTGCTTGCCGAGAATGCCAGAAACTTTTCAGTTCCAGCCCCAGAAAGCACCTGAAAAAGCAAGGTGCAGTGGCAGTAGTCTGTAATTCCAGTGCTGGGAATCAGAGACAAGTGGACTCCAGGCCCTCAGGGACCAGCCAGTTCCCTTAGCTAGCTCGAGGCCAGTGAGAACCTGAAAAAAAAAAAAAAACAAGGCAGATAGCACCGGAGGAAAAACACCTATGGTTGACTTCTGGCTTATATACACACCATGCACAAGCACCTGCATATACACAAACATGCAAACACACATGTACACATATACACAGCCCCATTAAGCTATGAGTTACTAAGTGTATAAATCTCTCAAAAGGCAGAGACAGGAATCACCTGCTGGGAGAAGATCTGCCCCTTGTTCTCTGGCATTGGCTACGCGCGTCCATCGTCATCGTGTCCCTCCTGAACGTGTACTACATCGTCATCCTGGCCTGGGCCACATACTACCTATTCCACTCTTTCCAGGAGGATCTGCCCTGGGCCCACTGCAACCATAGCTGGAACACACCACAGTGCATGGAGGACACCCTGCGTAGGAACGAGATTCACTGGGTCTCTCTTAGCACCGTCAACTTCACCTCGCCTGTCATCGAGTTCTGGGAGCGTAACGTGCTGAGCCTGTCCTCAGGAATCGACGACCCAGGCAGTCTGAAATGGGACCTCGCGCTCTGCCTCCTCTTAGTCTGGCTTGTCTGTTTTTTCTGCATCTGGAAGGGTGTTCGATCCACAGGCAAGGTTGTCTACTTCACTGCTACTTTCCCGTTTGCCATGCTTCTGGTGCTGCTGGTCCGTGGACTGACCCTGCCAGGTGCTGGTGAAGGCATCAAATTCTACCTGTACCCTGACATCAGCCGCCTTGAGGACCCACAGGTGTGGATCGACGCTGGAACTCAGATATTCTTTTCCTATGCTATCTGCCTGGGGAAGGCTCAGAGTTTACCATTTGAGCCAGGATTACTTCATTAGGGCTGCACATAATCAATCCCAACTGGGATAACAGATCTCTGCCCCAGAGATTAATGGGAAGGCCTGAGATGACATAGGGTTGTATATTTCCTGTATTTCCTTCTTTATCTTTCCACGTTAGCACCTTAGAGCTTTGTAGTGGATTTTGACTTTGGCCAATACCTCTTAAATTGGTTAAGGTTGGGGTCAGAGGCCAGGAAGTCTCTGTGAGTTTGAGGCCAGCTTGGTCTACATAGTGAGTTCTAGGATAGCCAGAGCTACATAGTGAGACCCTGTCTGAAAAACTAAATAAACAAACACTATAAACCCATTTAGAGACCTTGTAATCCAACCACCTCCTAAAGTCTCACCTTTGAACACTGCTGCCCTGAGGACCAAGCCTCTAACACATGAGATCCTGGGAGCTATGTAGGATCCAACCCATAACACATACTGCACTTAAAAGGCAGATTTGGCTTAATGGTAGAGTGAAGTTTTTATACACTCAGAATCCAAATAAGCAAGCAGCCATACTCTGAGACTAAGAGTCTTACTTATATCAAAAGAATAAAAAGCTAGGTATGGTAACACGAGCCTGTGACAGTACTTAGGATGTAGTGGTGAAAGGATCAGGAGTTTAAATCCAGCCTCCACTAAGTAATAAGTTTAAGTTGAGACTGGGATACATAAGGCCTTGTCTAAGAGAAAGAGGGAGGGAGAGGGAGGGGGAGGAGAAGAGGAGAAGAGGGGAGAGGGGAGGAGACAGAAGAAAAAAATGAAAAAGAAAGTGACACCAAATGTTATTTCTGTTTGGTTGCTGTTTCTATCCTTGCCACAATATTTGAGAAATGAAAATGGGAAATGGGAAATATAAAATCACCCAAGACAGAGAAGCAGATACTGTTTTCACCTTAACATGAAACAAGCAAGAAGGGTCACCAAGGAAACCAGACACTGGTTCTGGATCAGACAAGTGATGGTGGCCATGTGGACAGGGGCTTAACTTCTCCTGGCCTTGCTTTTTCCAGTGTGAATGCTAATTCACTCAGTATCTTCAGGTAATGCCCAACGTCTCTTCCAGTTTGTATTCTTTTACTTTAGTGTAACTACAGTGAACATATAACTTGCATAGGAATTGTTACTCAAGGACTCAAAAGAAACTGAAAATACCAACAATACAGAACAAAATGGAGAGATGGCTGGAAAAGAGTAGGATTGTTCAAGCTCAATCTCCATCAGCCACTATCTAAAAAGACTTTCTCTCCAGTCTGGGAGCCTTGTCTGAGACTGACTAAACTCACAATGTGAAAATGCAGTACGCCCCAGCAAGAGACCAGGCCTGGCCTCCTAGGCCAACGCTGCATAAGGAAGTGAGTTTATTACATCCATCATGTCTCAGCACACATCGCTGCAGAAAAGGAACAAGAGGCTCATCATTGCCTTTAACTCCAGCTCCAAGAAATCTGACACCCTTTTCAGGTCTCTGTGGACATCTATACATACACAGCAGAAAAACACGTACACACAAATAATGTAAACAAATCTAAACACTTTTTTTCTGAGAAATAGTAGAACGTATCTTTAGTATGTTCAAGGCCACCTCCTTAAAAGGTTTCCAAATTCTTGATGTAAAATCTAGACAGTAATGTTTAGTTTTGCTGATGGCATCTTGACACCAAGAACTCAGGAAAGCCAATTAATAATAATAAAAAATGGTGACAATTTTTCAGTAGCTTAAGATGTACACATGATTTTTACCTTGTTTTTATTACCACAAAGTGAACTACCAATTCAAGTCCTCCCTTAAAATTCTCTAAAAATCCTGAAAACACGTCATTCTGATTGATTCAAAGCAAGAAGGAAACTTATTTATTAAGGTTTTAATACACGTGCCAAGCTTTGCTACTGTTTTAATCCCTGTTCTAGAAATGTCACTGACTATACACTGAAGTCCACTGAAGGAGCAGACCATCAGATGTCCACTTAGGAGTCTGATGGTTAGTACTGACTGTCATGTTGACGAGATGTAGAAACACTAAGAGACCAGCTTCTTGGCACAGCTATGAGGGGGTTTCTAGAATCCATGCTAAATGAGGATGGGACCATTCCATGGGCTGGGGTCCCAGACTGAATAAAAAGAAAAGCAAGCAAAATGCCAGTATCCACTGCTCTCTGAATACAGCCAGGTATAAAGTGACCAGCCACCTCCCATGCCTGCCGTAGACTACACTTCCTAGATTTGCTTTGTGTAGTAATTTTTCAGTGCAGTGAGAACAGTAATTGATGCAGGTGTTTAAACAAAAATACCAGGACCTCAATATCATCTCACTTTAGGAAACAAGCATCTTAACATGGTTGGCTATAAAGTATGGAGCAACACTGCAAGTCATCTTATGTCAATGCTCACCAGGGTAATTAGCTGTCAGTAATGTAAGGTAAAGATGCAGTAAAGCTGCGGGCAGCTGTGCGGCAGAAGCGTGGCTAATGTACTCAGGCATGGGATCCACCGAAACTCAAGCCCTTTACAACTCTCCTTTGCCTGGAGCTCTGTGACCTTTCTGCCTCTAGTTACTTCCGTGTGTCGAACCATCAGAGGTTCCTGCATGCCCGGTGAACTATGCTTGGACTCTACACACCTGCTTTTTAAATACGGCTCCCTATCTTCTCTTCTTAGCTGGGTATGCAGACCTTTCTGCTGGCTCAGATCAGCGTTTCATTTGTCACATAGTGCCTCTCTAGTTCACAGCAAACAATGAGATAGAGGTTCTTTTTGGCATGATGGTCTTTTGTGCCAGGATCCCAGCACTCAGGAGGCTGAAGCAGGAGGAGTTCCAAGGTCAGCCTAGGCCCTTACCCCAAAATAAACAAATTCCTTTGGTTTAAAGCTAAAACAACTACTACTTTCATTCTCAATGTCTCAAAGTTTCTAGTGTTCCTGGTGTCACTCAGTAATAGAGCATGGGCTGGCATTCCCAACATAAATAAATGATTATATACTGAACAAAAACTATGAAATATTTACACATTCTCCGATTTCTAGAATTTTCATTTCAGCATTGATTACCATCTACATCACAGCTGTTTTTAACTTTCTGGCAAATCCTTTTACATCTATTAATCATTAACATTTATTAACACTATTACTCATTTAATACCAGTTGAAGCAATTCCTGAGGATCACCTGCCCTGTGTCAGGCACTCTTCTGAGTTGTTGGAGAATCAATACTTGACACATGGAGACTCTCACATGAATGTAATTATAGGATAGGAAGGTAAATGAGCTGAGTAGAGTTAACAGCACAGTTAATGGTAACCAATGCTGAGGAGAAAAGCAGAAAGAGGAAAGTAAACACTGCAGGTATGCTGCACTTACAGGAATTTCAAAAATTTCTTTTGACAATACCACCAGGAACTATTTGTTTAAATTTTCACTTCTTTTTAAAACTTATGATCCCAAGCTAGGTGGTGGTGGCACAAGCTTTTAATCCCAGCACTCAGGAGGCAAAGGCAAGAGGATCTCTGTGAGTCTGAGGGCAGCCTGGTCTACAGAGTTCCCAGAACAACCTGGACTACACAGAGAAACCCTGATTTGAGAGAAAAAACAAAAAACAAAAAAAGATCTCTAGCCAGATAGAAATAAATTTCCACTCCTTTTCACATTTGCAAACAGGAACTTTAACGCAATATCATCTTAATGTTTAGAGGAACTGTAAAACAAAAACTTCAGTCTTTTAAGTACCTGGGTGTGGTTAAACATACCTGTAATGCCAGCACTTGAGAAGTGGAGGCAGGAGGTTAATGTTCTCCTTGCCTTTACTGCAGTTTCCACTAGGCTACTCAAGACTCTATATGAAAAAGGAAAGAGAGAGAAAAAGAGGAAGAGAGAGAGAGAAGAGGGAAAAGAAAGAGGAGACTGAGTAGTTGTGACACACACCTTTAATTCCAACACTTCGGGGAAACAGAGGAGAGCCAGAGCTACACAGAAAACTCTTGTCTCAAATAAAGAAATAAGAAAAAAAAAAGGAAAGAAAAAACAAAGCAAAACAGAAAACTGAAGTTAATATGATAACACAATAAACCTCACCACTCACATTGTTGCTTTGGTAATTTTTACAGGAAATAGACATAATATCTATTTCATAAGACAGTGGTTTACTAAACTGACTGTGTAATATTCCTTTCTCATAGAGAAATTGTCTTAAATGTGCTATTTATCTAATACAAATTGGTGTGACCACTGTACTGTTTATTTTCATGTCTTTTTAAAGGTTATGATTCCTTTTAGTTGAGCTGTTATATATAAAGAGAATGAAAAGCCTCTCCAAAAAAAAAAAAAAAAAAAAAAAAACCCTGTAGCCTACTCCCAGCCTTCTTCAGACATATTTAAACCAGCGTACAACAGAGCCACACTAAGGTTTAAATGTAGTTATCAGAATGTTATCAAAATGTGGTCTATAAGTTCCCTTCGTTATCAGCATGAAAAACTTAATGTTAAATAAAGTGGTCATTTAAGTTCTTTCTTGGCAACTCTTTACAAGTCTTCTATTTTGTTCATTTAGGCTCTAACCTTGGCAGCAGTTAAAAAATTAAAAACATCAAAACAAAACAAAAGCACTTTAGAAGAAAGTTAGACTGTAAGATAAAGGCCTCAGAAAGAACTTAACAGTGGTTTGGATTCCTCAAGAGGCTGAGAGTTAATGGATGTGGTATTGATTCTTACTAAAAGATCCATCAGCAAGATCATGCTTTGACGAAGAATAGTGCCTCATTATGAATATTAATGTCATGAAATTATTGTTCACATCCAACATAATCTTTCTTGACTCGGCTGCCAAGTATACTTAAATCATCAGTGAAAGAAATTTTTGAAAAAGAGGCAGATTAACAATTATAAATGGAATCGGAGGACAAGAAACAAAACACCATGTAGAAAGGCATAAGAAGAGTTGAGAGGGCATACAGACAATATGAGCTGAGTGAGTAGATGCAAGTACAGACGAAATTTCACTGTAAAGAACATTAATATGTTATTGAATTATATGTGTTCATTTTAGTGTTGGTGGACTAAGCCCAAGGCCATCAGCTTGCTAAACAAGCACCCTTGCACTGAGCTCGGTCACCAGCCCCATAAAATACTTTAAAATACATAATTGTTAGTTTTCTTGTTTTGTTTTTTGTGTTTGTTTGTTTGTTTGTAACAGAGTTTCTATGTGTAGCATTGGCTGTCCTGGAACTCTATATATCAGGTAGGCCTGAAACTTAGAGACCTACCCAACTCTGCCTCCTGAGTGCTGGGATGAAAGGCTTTATTTTATAGATCATTGTCTATAACTGTTCACAGTTCTAAGTAAAGTTAAATAGATAAAAGAGATGTCCAATTATCAACATACCTTTAGAGACAATGAATAATTTTGCTCTCCCAATTCTAGAACCTCAGCTTGAGGGGAAAAGATCAGAGAAGAGATTCTGAAAGAAAGTATTTCCTTCCCTTCCTGTGCCAGGCATGTTTTAATCTGTAAAAACCAGAAATTCAGTTCTGCCTCATTAAGAAAGCTTCTGCATGGTCCAATCTTGGAGATGGGGCTCTAAATTTCCAAGTTAGAGTAGGGTGCATTTTTCAACTCACCGGCCAAAAGGAACTGCCTTTTTAAAGAATTCTCAAAATGGGGGTAAAGAAGCCCTTGAAAAGCAGAATGATCCTGAGAACCCATTGTTGTCACTACAACCACTATCATAGGCCATCTGTTCTGTTACCTCTTCCTAAGCTTTGCTCTTTCCCTGTACCTGTGTTTTAGGCCTGAACAGGTTTTATTTAGCTATGACTGGTAGAACTCAGATCTAATATCTAAAAATAAGACGTATGTGGATATATATATATATATATATATATACCAATGTATGTACCAGACACTACTGAGTGATCTACATTTTATTTAATCCTCACAACTCTATGACATATCAGTGCTATATCCATTTTACAAATGTAGAAACACACCTTAAAGGGTTAGGTATCTCACCCAAAGGTTAGACAGCTAACAAAACTCAGAACATACCTGAAACTAGACAGATAATCACTGCCCTACTCGTGAAATATGTTCTCTTACTTTTGTAAATCGTTTACTACAAAAAAAAAAAACGAAGAGACCTGAATCGAAACCTAATGCTACCACTTTCACAGGTGCTTAGTTCCGTAAATTAATTCCAGTTTCCTGAGGAGTGCAAAAGATAATAGTCCCATTTAAGGTTGTTGTGAGCTAACCATGTATAAAGAACGGTCTTAACACAGTGGTGGTGGGTCACTGCAGTACACTGGTATATTTAACCCTACTTTACCCTCTATTTGGTTGTTCTGAGGCGGCCACAAACAGACAACAGAAAGAAACAAAAGCTGATCACCGTCAAGTGCATTGGGGCCAGCACTAACGGTCACCATGCTCGGTCAAGTTTCTATCTGCAAAACAAACGCCACTGCTCTTCTTCCACGTCCCCCGTGCAGGGAGCCCAAAGCCCTGGACAGACTTTTGAAGCTGGTACAGGTGCAGGAGCTGCTAGGGTTTCACGCAGTCCCGGCTTTGCACCGAATTCAGAATCACCTTTTCCCACAGCACGCAGCCTTTCCTCCACCGTTCCTCCACAGGACCGGTTCGTCTGGTTCACCACACTTTCCCCGCTGAGCGGGGCCGAGATTTCGGGGCTGGAACCCTCCGCCCCACCCTGCCCTTCCACTCCAGGCCCGCCGATCCCTGGCAGGGTTGTCCAGGTGCGCGAGCTGCAGGCCCGGGAGGCGCTCGCGGCCCCAGGCTGACCCCCAACCCCGGGTCTCAATCGGCCGCGGACCCGGCACGCGACACTCGGGAGTACCCAGGGTGGGCACCGGAAGCCCACGGAGCACTTCCAGCGCCCGGGGCCCGGAGGGCCGAGCCGCGCGAAGCCTGACGGCCCTAAGTCTTTCCGCCCGGGACCCGCCGGCTTCCCGGGAGGCTGCAGGCTTGGGCTGGGCCACACAGCTCCCGAGCTGGGAAAAGTCACGCACTCACGCGCTATCTCGCCGAAGAACTTGAGTGAGGGTGGAGAGGCAGCAACGAGTACCGCAAGGCGGCAGGACCGCAGGGTTTTACTGGAACCTGAGGGTTGGACCGCGGAGGGGCGGGGCTTGTGGGCGGAGTCCGGGCAAGGCTGGGGCGAGGGCGGAGCTTGTGGGCGGGATCAAGGTGAAGTTTTGCCTTTGGTGAGTTTGTTCCCCAATCGGTTTTCACTCCCAGTTTTCCATTGCTGCGCCTCAACCCGCTGACCCTTTTAGAGTTCTTACAAAACTAGACTTTAGGCATTAAAATATTAGATCTGGAGGGCTTTGAAGTTAAGAGTATGTGTTGCTCTTGCAGAGTTCCCGGTCTGTAGTTCACAAACATGTAGAACATCCAGAGGATCTGACCTTCTATTCTGATCTCCAAGAGCAGCAGGCGTGTGTGTGTGTGTGTGTGTGTGTGTGTGTGTGTGTGTGTGTGTGTGTGTGCGCGCGCGCGCGTGTGTGTGTGTACAAACATACAAACATGCAGGCAAAACAGTCATACATACAAAACAAATAAACCTTAAAAAAAAAAAGAAAACAAGTCCGGAGAGGGAAATAGTGTGAAATGCTAGCTAGCCCTTAACCATCCTTCTGTAGAGTGGTTTAGTGTACACCTTCCCAGAGTCGTTTTACATGGTTATTTTATTTAATATACATGTATACTTTATTTAATCGTCACAAATGCTTTGTTATGTGTTTAGTGCCACGTACCGTTTCATAAGAATGGTACAAATGAATACCATGAAATGTGCTAGGTAAATAGTTGTTCAATTTGCCTAAAGCCACCAGACTATACTAATTTCAAAATGCCCATGATGACAGGTACTCAAGGTCACATCTTCTATTGCACAAAAATTGTAAATATCTGCTGAAAAGAATGAGGTAAAAATTGACAAAGACAAAAGAACAGTCTTACCACATGTGTGGCAAAAGTTACTTCACTTAAATTGATGAGGAACAAAAAAAAGGTGGGAGGAAGCACTCAATAGAAATGACTAAAGAATGGAATATGATATGTATGCTACCAGAGGAGAAATATAATCTGTCTTACCCCAGCCATGAACCCTATGAGGTACAGTGATGAGCAGCCTGGAAAGACATGCCCTTTGTGCAATAGTGGCAGAAACATCTGGGAATAACCCACCACTTTCTGATTGGATTTATGTTCCACTCCACAAAATGAAACCCATACCTGGCACCATTATCAGCTAGACAGGTCACAGACCCAGCAGAGAACCTACTATAACTATTCTGCTAAACGGACAGAGTATCAAACCAACTCCTAATGACTTATTGTTAACCCTATAAATTAATGCACCTCTCAACGCTCATCAGAGAAGCTTCTGCTTGCAGCAGTGATGCACAGAGTCCCACAAATGTCCAAAGCACAGAAGATGAGACTAAGGAGAACTGACCCCTAACGAGGATATTTACATCACACCCCCTTCTTCCAAGACCCAACAATGATCATTAAAAAAGACATAAAGCAAAGAATGTAAGAGCCAGAGTTTTCTGGGCAGTTTGAAATATGAGCTCACAGCAACTTTAACAGCATGGAAAGACCTGCAAAAAACAAAAATCTCAGCATGGAGAGGGGCAATGGGTATGAAACCTTACTCTGGACTTAGCAATGCATTAGTAACTGATAATTTCAGGGAGAAAGTGAGTTAGTTTCCTTTAAGGGGACTGCACCTGGTAGGTCAAACATGCTCCCCTTTAGTGTACTTTCAATATAGAATGACCCAAAATAAAATGTAAATTAAATATGACGTAGTCGTACAAAGCAAGCATACAGTGTGAAGAGAAACTACTGCTAGTCTTACCTTATCACTGACCTTTATCTCTCACTTCCTCCTCCTGCTTACTGGTCATAGATTTCCATCTCTTTCTCCAGAGCAAGCTTTGTCTGTTTCTTTTACTCTACACAAAATGCCGTGTCCCTAATGATCCTCATGACTTGCTTCTTTGGGTATTAATTCCAATGTTCTGAGTGAAGTCTTCTCTGGCCATTATCCAGTTTGGGACTGCAATGTTTGGCTGAGGTCGTAGTTCAGTTATCAAGTACTAAATGCCTAGCACAAGCAAGGCTCCGTGTTCAGTACTGAACATTGAAAGGGCGAAAAGGGAATAAAATAGAATTGCAAAGGCTCACAGAAATGCATCTATAGCCATTTCTCCTTCACCTTTCTACCTGGTGTTTGCACTATCTATCAGTACATATACATATGCATATACATTTATATCAGTGTTTTACAAGTCTTTGTACTTTTCTTGTTACTAGAAGAGTAAAAGGTATATTACATAGAAAAAAAGGGAAAAAGGGGGGATGGTGGTGGGAAGGACATGATGGTCCTGGTATGGGTAGAGAAGGCTTATTGTAGCTATGAGGGAGAGCATGGCTGGAGGCATGGAAATGTGCCGACTGAATAGGGCCATGAGAGAAGGGGTGTGTTGAGGGAGCTAGAGAGCAAGAGAGAAAACCCAGGACCCAAGAGGCTCAGAGCAAGCCAGAAGACCAAGAGAGAGGTGTAGTCAAAATGCCTCAGTTATATAGGGAAGAGAAGCTGGGGGGAGGGGCTCAGCCCAGCCCCAGTTCCTGGCTGTAGAGTTTATGTCAATCATGATGTTCTCACTAACAGGTAGTTGCTGAGAACCTGGCTACCAGCATCTGCTCTGATATGTTAAATAGGCATCTCAGTTAGCCAGTTGTTTAGGGTTTGAGATCTAACATTACATATACACAATACATATTTATTGAATGAATGAAAAAAGTGGGTCATACCCTATTATTAATTAAAAAAACAGTCATTGAGATCACAGTATAATAAAGGAATATGTTGCCAGTGCCTCCAAAATATACTCCAAACAATTGCACAAGTTGAATTATGAATTAATAAATGGAAATATATTTAGGAGGAATAAAGAAAAATTTCTCTGAGGAAGTGACATACTGATAATGGAAGGATAAATTAAAATTAACCAGGTAAGAAATATGAGGTCATATGAGGAAAGGAAGATGGTATCTGATAGTGTAATATGAAGGAATACTGGCAGAGAAAATGTCATGTAGTGAAGCCTTTGTATCACTGTAGGGTAAGAAAAGACAGAGGACCTGAGTCTTCCTGAGTGAGATAGATAATGTGGTGTGTGAGGAGGAGGAGAGGAGTCAGGAAATAAAGCCACAAAGACAGGGGAAAGATAGCAGATAGTGTAGTCCCTGTGTGCCAGGATCTACCTTTTATTTCCTTTTCTTAACATGGTTAGGGATCAAACAAACCCAAGGCCTCTTACATATTAGCACTCTACCAACAAGCTACATCACCAGCTCTTTAAATCTATCTCTTAAACAGATCCCATTGCATGTTTAGGATTATAGCTCAC
The DNA here is from genome assembly GCF_011762505.2 of Arvicanthis niloticus. Lineage (NCBI taxonomy): Eukaryota > Metazoa > Chordata > Mammalia > Rodentia > Muridae > Arvicanthis > Arvicanthis niloticus. The sequence continues at coordinate 13,466,752 of NC_133433.1, read as the reverse complement.
ACTTTCAAGGTCTTGGGTTCAAAACATACACATGAAATAATAATAATAATAATAATAATAATAATAATAATAATACAAAATGATATCAAGAGCCTCAGTATGCAAAGGTATTGTAAGATATTTGATCACATTGTGAACCCCAAGATTGTGTTATTTCCTGAAAAGATATGTTTCTAGATGTGGTGTGGTTCTGCCCTTAGCACACACTTTTAATCCCAAACTATGAAAGTAAAGTTAGTATGTGGAAGGAAGCAGCCGTGCTTGAAAGTGATGTCTAATTGAGAGGCAGACAAAGTGATGAATCAGAGAAAGATTTGACAGAATAGGATATGCCCAACTCTCACCAGAAGAAAGCAGGGGAGAGGCTACTTAAGAAAGCAGCACAGAGACAAAAGGAAAGAAGGCAGTTCTACTGGGACAGTTATAGAGAGACAGGTTGCAGAGAGAGAACAAGCTAGACACAGGTGAAGACAGAATGAGCCAGAGAACCAGAAGCAACCAGAAGACTACAACATATTGCCAAAGTTAGTATGAAGCCACACAGACCAATTCAGTCTGAAACCGAGAGAAGCTAGATGGATTAAATCAGTCAGCTTGAAGATGAGTATAAGCCAGGACACCTGAGTTGAACCAGCCAGCCAGAGATCAGAAAGAATAAGAAAGAGTGAGCTTATTCACTGGTAACTCTAAGAAGCTTAAAACATAATAGGCCTAGATAAGATTTTATGGAGACTATAAACAAGCTTCCAAGACTAGGACTAGGTTAGCAGGCTGAGGCAATAAGCCTTGGAGACAACATTTACGGCAGGAGAATTAAAGTTACATTTAAGGAAAGGGACAGAAAGCATATATCACATATAATATTTCTGACCAAAAAAAAGTATACAACTTCAGTTGATTCAAGGAAACTAAACAGGCAGTGCAGGAGATTGAACGTATGGTCTCATTCAAACAAGGAAAGCACTCTACCAACAGAACTTTATTCATAGTCTCTAAAGTAATGATGCGTAACCATTGAAAACCAAGTCAGACTGCCAGACAAATTTAAGATCATGAGATAAATCTACATTTTGGGTAAACACCCTTTTCAACATAAGTATATCCAATGAAATATATTGTTGGTGAGGCTATGCATGCATGCATCAGGATTGTAGAGAACTTTTCTACCATGTACAAGGCTCTAAGTTTATTCACAAAAGCACACATAAAGCTGGAATTCATTGTAGTGGAGGTCAGAAATGGAATCTCAGGATGATTGTGGCATTTAATGGTGTATAAACATAATTTCTATCAAGATTGAACTAGCTTGCAGTAGAGATATGTAAAAGTGGTTTCTTTTGTGGAAATAACTAGGATTCAATAGAAGTTAAGAAGGCTACACATATTTTTAATGTAACGTATTTGTACCATGTATTTAATATGTGAAAACTGACAAATACAATACTATGTATTTATTATATAGGCCGTGATGCTGTAGCATAAATGGATGAGAACGCTATTATCATAAACAGATAGTTGATCTTGGAGACAATTAGAGAACAACCTAATAAAGTGTCAAATAAGAATGTGGAGGCTGAAGAGAATGCTCAGTAGTTAGCCCTTGTCACCCCAGTTCCAACCCCCTCTTAAAAACAAACAAAACAGTGTATTTTGTGCATTTGCCAAAGTTTAGTGCAATATTTACAGGCAAAATTCTCCATCATCACTGAAATGAACATGATGCATGTGATAGCAAAAGCAATGCCTCATGTTTCTACAGCTGGGAAGCTTGCTTTAAACACCTGTTCTCTTTTCTCATGGGCATGAGTGATTCTGGAGAATTCAAACTCATACTGAAGCACATCTTCCTCTTTTATAACTTGCAGTTACTGTCTACACCTAACGTTGATTAAATGAGATAACATAATAGTTAAAAGACATAAAAGGTCCCAGCACCACTTAGCGCCTTTAGCAAATGGGCATTTAAACAATTTAAGGCAATACATGTACGTTAAATTAAAATCTGATTTTTCTCTCTCTAGGATATGACCGGTCTTTTTCTGTATGTGTCCCTACCCAGGAAAGCACTGGGGTATCTATCTGAATTTTTAAAATGCAGAGTCTAACAGTCATACCCAGTAGTTGAGAGTAGCCTGGAATTCACTGAGTAGTCTTGGGTGTCTTTAAAAATCAATGTAACAGTGCTGGAATTACAACAATCAACTTTATTTTCTTTTTTGAGACAGAGTTTCCCAGATTCAATGCTAGCACCCAACTCCTTATATAGCTGAGGATGACCTTGAACTCCTGATTTATGTGACCACCTCTCCTATGCCATCACTCCAGTCTTAACGCAGTGCTGAGAACTGAACCCAGGATTTCATGCAAGCTAGGGAAGCACTCTGAATTCTGGCTAGGGTAGGACTTCTTTTTCTGGTATTTCTTGACTAAGTCTCTCGGGCTTTGCTTTTTTTTTTTCTTCTCGTTTAGTTCTCACCACCTCCAGGCTCTAGTATTTTCCACATTTCTCTTTATGTAAGACAATCTAATTCATTTAAGCATTTATTTAAAAAAAAAATAAGCGTCAGTATTCACTTTACTGCTGAAGCGTTTAGAACGCTTTTTAAGAAAGCTCCCCCAAAAGTTATAATAGACAGTCGCCGATAGCCAGAGGGCTCGCTTCCCTTGAGTGGACCCGTTGCGCGCATGCGTGATGGTTCCCCTCCACCCATTCCCTCACCACCCGGAGTTATTTCCGGTCTTCGGAAACCGCGGCCCGGAAGCTGCGGAAGTGAGGGAGGCGGTGCTGGCGGGCTTCAGGAACTCGGTTCAGGAGCCGACTTTCGCCCCGCCCCGTTCTGTCAAGTCCTCCAGCGCTTAGTCAGGCTGGGAAGCTGTCAGTCATGGCGCTGTCCTCGCGACTGTGTGGTCTTCTCCCTCTGCGACGCGGAGCGGAGCAGAGAGTCTGTCAGCTGGCGAGGACCTGGGGCAGCCGCGGGCGCTGTGGCACCCGGGGATCCGGCACTTCCGAGGTAACCCGCTGTCCCGGTCCTGCCCTCACCCCGGCAGGGCGTCGGGTGCCCCGTCTGCAGGTCTGGAGGTCCAGCGTCCGGGCTAGAGGACCGGGCTTTGCAAACCTCTGAGACAGTTGGCCTTATGACAGAGGGGTGCGTCCTCCCTGCCCTTCCTGTCCGAACATAGAAAGGTGAAAGAACTATGACCGTTGTGAAAGTCGCGTTCAGTGAAGCCACCAACGGTATCTGGACTCAGGTTATTGCCTCAGACAGCTCTGTCCGGTGGCTCAATGCTGTGGTCCCAGCTACTGGAGAGTCCAGGGAAGGAGGATGGCAAAGTCAAGCTTGGCTTGGGATAGCGAGCCGGTTCAGAGCTTTAGTGAGCGCTTCTCCCAAAATAAATACTCAAAAAAGAAAAAAAAAAAAAGAAGTTCATTGTTAATGAAACTTTGCCTCACACCTGGGGGCAAAAATATTTGTGATGTAACTTTGAAGTTTTCAATAAGTGAGAGAATTTATTTTTTACAGTAATTATCCTTGAGTTTCTTGGTTTTTATACATGTTAAAGCTGTTGAGTCTCTGTCTCTTCTCCTTCTCCTCCTTCTCCTCCTCCTCTTCTTCTTCTTCCTCCTCCTCCTTCTTTCTTCTTCTTCTTCTTCTTCTTCTTCTTCTTCTTCTTCTTCTTCTTCTTCTTCTTCTTCTTCTTCTTCTTCTTCTTCTTCTTCTTCTTCTTCTTCTTCTTCTTCTTCTTCTTCCTTTTCCTCTCCCTCTCCCTCTCCTCCCTCTCCCTGTCCCTGTCCCTGTCCCTCTCCCTCTCCCTCTCCCTCTCCCTTTCCCCCTCCCCCCTCCCCCTCCCCTCCCCTCCCCCTCCCCCTCCCCCCTCTCTCTCTCTCAGTTCTGATGTTTTTATTAGACTGTCCATGACTGTTTTTATTCTTGAAAAAGGATGGCATTGATTCCTAAGATGTATTTCTGGTATTTTTTGTTATTTTCTATGTATTTTTTTGTTATTTTAAGCCCTGAAGTATGGCCTTTAAAAACCTGCTTTATACAGTTACTATCGGTAGTGTGTGTAGGTCAGAAATCTAGATATGGCTTAACTGGGTGTCTAACTTCCAAAACTCTATTGCCAGACCAGAAAAAAAAAAAAAAAAAAAAGAAAGAAAGAAAAAAAAAAGTTCTCTCATGAGGTTTAGTCAGGCTTTCAACTGTTGAGGTCTCCTTTAGCATCTCAGGGTTTTGTTTTGTGGATATGTTTATTTGCTTGTTTTGACAGGGCCTCCCTAAGTGACTGTGAGTGGCCTTAATTTTAATGTGCACCCACCTCAAGTGGGTTTCTTGCCTTAGCCTTCTGAGTGCTGGTATTCCAGGTATGAAAGCTAAACCAACAACCTACCTTCCTTTCTCCTTTTTTTTTTTTTTTAAAAAAATTAAATTTAATTTATGTGTTTTGCCTGCACATATGTATGTGCACCAAATGTATGCCTAGTACCTAGTTACCATATCAGTGCTGGTGCACTGGAAGAGGAGCTAGTGCCAGAAAGCAATGAGTCATTTCTCCAGCTTCTCCAGCTTTTTGTTTGTATGTTTTAGTTTTTTTGTTTGTTTTTTTGTTTTGTTTTGTTAGCTCAGTTTCTGAGGATAGAAGAAGGAAGTTCTGTTTCCACACTCTCATTTGGCAGGAGGTAGGGAGTTTTCCTATAATGCTACTGTTGCCAGGAGACATTGCAGCTGACTTTCATCAGAATGGGCAGTGTGGGTGGAAGAGAAGAGAGGGAACTTTGTGGTCTTCTAACCACTTACTCTTGGAAAGTCTGGAAGTCAGTAAATCCACAGTACTTGTAAGGGAAAGTAGCACACATAGGATAAATTGCCTTCTGACACTCAGCTTCAGAAAACTTTATAGACCAAGCTGCTTGATGCTCTGGCCCAGAGTGGAAGGAGAGAAGGGAATACCCAAAGTCATCATTCTCTGACCTTTACATCTCACCTACTTACATCACACAATAAGACGTACAGGATTTAACAACCTCATGGACTATTGTATTTCTGATTTTAGTCAAGAGATTATAGGAAACCAAATAAGGCGTTAAAACAAGGAAGTCATTTGAACAGATTTTCACTAAAACATAACAGTGTACTACGGTCAGACTGGATATACAAGAGGTAATGCTAGGTAGATCTCGGTGTAAGGTAGGTGAGAAATGTGGTTTGCACTTTAGTGGAAATGTAAACAAGCAGATGAGTTCAAAGAGTTTTAAGAATATAGAATTATAGTTTCATGGAAGAGGTTAAGAAGACTCAGGCAGAATGTTTAAGTTCCTAGCTGAAACAGCCTAACGGATGGTGGTACTACCTAGTGAGATATGACTGCCAAGGGAAATTTGAGGAGTAAACAAGAAATGTGTGATATTATGAATTTACAATGAGAAATATAGTCATTCGACGGACATGCATCTCCCATTTAAGAAACCCATGTATTACTAAAGCACAAAAAGTTGAACATTTTAAATGTGACATTTTCTCAAATTCCACTGTGTCATTATCTGTTGATTAATAAGCTACTAAGACTTAATGTTAAAAATCTTGGTCTTTCCCTCCTTTTTTTTTTTTTAACTAGGCACCAGAATCATACCTATGATCCTGCTACACCTTGTCCCTAGTCCAACTTTCTCCTCCTCCTTTTTTCTTTCCTTTCCCTTTCTTTTTTCTTTTCTTTTCCTTTCTTTCCCCCTTCTCTCCCTTCCTCTCCCTCCCTTCCCCCTCTCTCTTTCCTTCTTTTTTTTTTTTTTTGACAATATCTTATGTGTCCCAGATATGTAGCCAAGGGGACCTCGCACTCCTGATCCTCTTGTGCTTATCTCCCTGGCTCTTACTATCATTACAGAAGCACCACCATTATGACCAGTTAATGTGATGCTAAGGATCCAATCCAGGGCTTCTTACATGCTTGGCAAGCCTCTTTAAACTGGTCTACACCACTAACCTGTTTTTAGAAAGTAAGAATGCATTTAGAAAATAAAATGGTATTTTGCTGTTGATTTGTTTTTAATACACTAGTACCAATATTTTGAGTATTTGGTTTTACCAGACCATTCAGCAAATTGGAATGTGTTGAATTTTCCATTTTCTGGTCTAAGACTACATTAGAAGTTTAGATGTGGATTAAATATGGATTGGGAGAAAATCTAGATGCATCAGTGGCTTTTGTTTATTTTTTAAAACTGAACAAGTAGTCTGGGGAGGTAGGTCAGTAGCACTTGTTAAGAACATCTGATGCTCTTCTAGAGGACCCAGTTTCTATTTCAAGCACCTACATGGTGGCTTACAACCTTTGGTAACTCCAGTTCCAGAGGACCTGACACCCTCTTCTATCCTTTGCAGGCACCAGGCATGCACATGGTATATACACATACATTCGGGAAAAGTGCTCATGCACATAAACATAATAGATGAATCTAAAAACAAAAACAAAACAAAAAGGGAACAACTAGAAGAAGACATCTCCCATTTACCATCATAGGGACAGCGGAGAGAAGATGAAATTCATAATAGACTTGACGTAGAGACAGATGTTGAGTGATTCTCAAGTTTAGAAGAGACATCCAGGATAGAGACAGAATAGGTCAAATATAGCATTTAAGACTGTGAGAAGAAATAAGGTCACAAATACAAAAAAAGATCTGGGATTAAGCTCTAGACACAAATAATAAACAGGTAAGAAGACATTAGAGATGAACAAAGAGAAGGAACAGTCAAGAGACAATAAGAAAACCACGAGAATATTTTTAAAACAAACTGAAATGTTTTAACCATAACAAAACCCAGTGCTGGGAAAGTCATTACAAAGAGGATAGTTCTTATTATCTTGATTGTGGTGATGAAATGGTTTTCCCCAGTTTATACCTTGAATATATTCCTGGTTCTCCTGTTTCTTCTTCCTGAGTGATAGGTGTGTGCTACCATACCCATCTTAAACATGAGTATTATTGAACATCTATTTAAAAGCTTTGGGGTCTTTGGACAATATCGTCACTGAGAACTGCATATTACTTTCATGTGTAATAATTATTGGAGTTTTCAGCTTGTCTATTATTAGTTTCATTAAATATTAGTTTAAAGTATCATTAAATTAATTGACTAATTTATTAATAATATTATTCCACACAATTTAATATACCTATGTCTCTATAAAAAGATTTCCATAAAAATATAAGTCATATTTGACATATTTATTCACTCATTCATTCATCCTTTTCGTGGTTTTGGGTCTTGAACCAAGTGTCTCGTGCATGATGTTCTACCCATGAGTTACATTTCTAGTCTACAACTGACCATTAAGCAAACTACTGCTTCCATTACTAAGATTACTGAATGCAAGGCTTGGAAGTTTTGGTAAAGAATTGGTAAACTATTTCTTTTAGCTTCTAGCATTCTATAATGCTTGCTTTGGAGGTGAGAAAAAGTAGATATGTTTTGAATGGGGTAGAAATTTCTTTGTGGTTTCTTGAGTTTCATAATTTTAATATATTATTTTCTATAGGTGATAGGAAATACAAGACCTTTCAAGAGAGGCCTTTTATTCTCAGCCTTGTCTTATTTGGGTTTTGAAACCTATCAAGTCATTTCTCAGGCTGCTGTGGTTCATGCTACAGCCAAAGGTAAGCATAAGGTAAAGATCTCGATTTATTTTGTGGGTGAGTGAATGTGTACCTCTGTGTACATATGCAGAAGCCAATGATTAATGCCATGGCCTCATCTGTCTTTGGCACTGCAACTATTATTATTTTATGTATATGGGTGTTATGTCTGCATATATCTGCATATGAGAAGAAGACATAGATCCCATAAAGGTACCAGTATAAACTGTTGTGATGTACAATGTGGGTATTGATCATTGAACCCAGGACCTCTGGTAGAACAGCTAGTGCTCTTAACTACTGAGCCATCTCTCCAGCCCCTCCAGCTTTATTTTCTGAGATAAAGTCACTGAGGCTGGAGCTCTCTGCTTCCCAGTGCTGGGATTGCAGATGTAATCTGTTGTGGGGCAACAGCTGTGAGAAGCAGCTGGGTGCTTGGTTGAGCATAAGTCTGAAACTCTGGACCCTTATTGGACCGCAGGAGTTTGGCTCTGCTCCTGGGCCCTGGTTCTTTTCATTTAGCTTCAGCCCTCCACAACCCCTCCCACAGGGAGGTCTATGGCGAACAGTCAGGAGGAACAGGCCTCAGGCCCTAGAGAGATTTACATGCTAATGACATGCCTGAAGGCCAGAGGGTGGAGCCAATTAAGCATTCTTCCCCAGCCCTTATCTCCCTCCCTATTTAACTTAGGTCTGCCCTGGGTTTCAGGGGGGTGCATCTACATCCATCCACCATCCGCCATGACATTAAAGCCTGTAAAAACCCATGGACTTTCTCGTGTCATTGGGGCTGTGTCATGAGGAACCATGAAGAAGGCCTTTAATGAGCCTCTGTAGCCACAGCCGCCATTCCTAACTTCCCCCTGGAGGAACTCTCAGTGTTCCCAGCAGCAAACTACCCACAATCTGTAATTACACAGTCAGCTTTTTATATGGCTGGTGGGGATTGAAACTCAGGTCTTCATGCTTATACAATAAGTGCTTTACTTCCTGAGCCAGCACCCATTTTTGATATTTTGATATTTTGTTATCTTATTTGAATGCATTATGAAATTAATAGTTTTATCTGTTCTTCTCTATCATTTTGAATATTCATGTTTTAATTTACATTTTTATTTAACTTTGCATTTGTGTTGATATTTCGATATCAATCCATAAAAAGAGAATATGATTCAGTAAGGAAAATACCTAATACTGAACTGATGTTCTTTTCAAATTCTGATACAAGAACCTGAGGTTGTTATTAACCAGCTGGCAGGGCCAGACATGATAGTACATGTAGATCTCTGTTAGTAATAGGCCAGCCTTGCTATGTAAATAGCAAGTTCCAGGATAGCCAGAGGTACATGGTGAGATCCAACAACAAAAAACTGAAAAACAAATAAAGAACTAGTTGTTTATTTCATTTATATGAGACTATCTTGTCTTTAAGAAAATGGACAATTGAAGTCTGATGTGGTGCACACACCTTTAGTCCCAGTACTCTGGAGGCAGAGACAGGTGTATCTATATGTTCAAGGCCAGCCTCATCTACCTACTGATTTCTACTGTGTACCATGGTTACACCGTAACCATGTGAGATTCTGTCTAGGGTAAAAAACATTTGTATACATTTGTTACATTTAAAATACGTTTTCATGAAATAGGCCTTCTTGAGGTTTTATGCTTATGTGGTAGCAGGGAGAAGGTATATGGAAGGATATGCCATTACTATCTTTTGAGGGGCAATCAGGAGTAGGATATGGGTAGTCCTACATATATCTTCTTAGTATTACAGCTGTATGCAATTTATTCACTCATTCATTTCCCCCACTTGCAGCACATATATATTTTTTAGTGAAAGGCTATTTCAGCTTTTTGGTTTTTGTTTCATTATGTCCATATTTTGAGGATTTTGTTGTTTGTTTGTTTTGAGTCAGGGTCTCACTCTGTAGCCCTGGCTGGCCTGGAAGCCTGTATGTAGACGAGCCTGCTCATGCCAAGTTAACTCAGATTAAAAAAAAAAAACAGTAAGTGACTAGGGCATGATGGTGCCCATCACTCAGATAGAGGCAGGCAGATCTCATTCAGTCCCTGGTTAGCCAATTCACTACTTAAGACACTGTCTCAAAAATATAAAATTAAAAGATGGATTAAATAATAAAGCATATACAAGGACATAGACATTTGGGGCAACACAGTGATGATACATAGTCTATATGATGACTAGGAATTAGCAAAATACATTGTTTACAAGCTCCTGTTTAAAAATAGTACATACTTGAACATAGAGTTGGTACATGCTTGCCCTTCCAGCATCTTTCAGACTGACATAACATTCTGATCCTCATAGGACTGATTTCTTTTTTCCTTTTTGGTTCAAGACTAACTTGGGCTTCTTAAGAAGCCACCTAAAAATAAACCCAAGAGGAATAAAAAGGTAATGTGTACTTGGTAATAAAGAAAGCCAATTTTTTTCCTAATAATTAGCACAAGGCCATGGCAGAAAGGTTATTTGGTCTTGATCCTGAGTTCAAACCCCAGTACTTCTAATAAAATTGCTATTATTCATTCATATTTTCCAGTCCTAATGTAACAATAAAAGTTGGCCAAGGAAATCCAGTATGTTTGAAAATTTAATTCATTTCTAAATAATTCACAAATAAGGATAAAACATGAAATAACAATAAGGTAAAATGGAAATCAGAAAATTTGTAGCAGTAACTGCCTTTCTTAACATGGAATGATGAAGGAATAATGTGTCCAACATAAAATACTAAGAAGAAACTATCAGAAACCTCAAACTAAATAAAAAGGAAATAACAAAAAAGCAGAAATGAATGGTCTGGAAAATTGGGATAATTGTTTTTAAAAGCTTCATAAAATATGGACTACTCAAGTAGTGAACATGAAATAAACTCAGGTAGTAAATCTTGGAAGTACTAGTATGATAAGTCTTGAGTTAAAAAGTATTATATGTGAAATTCAAGCAAGCACAGACTGCATGAGAGAAAAATATTTAATGACCATCTTAGAAACAAAACAGTAATTCTTACGCTTAAGAGGCTGGGGTGGGAGAGTCTAGTGTCTGAGGCTAGCCTGGCCTACACAGAGACTTTATGGAGAAAAGAGAAGAGCTGGGTGTGTGGCACAGTGGCATCACACTCACATAGCACCTGCAAGGCCTTGGGTTGATCCGCAGTGCTGTTAGAACAAACAGAAGCAGCAAAGACTAAACATAGAAAACAAGAAAATGAGCATCCAGAAACTATGTCCAGAGTTCAGAGGTATATTCCACAGGGCAGTGATTAACTTGTGACATTGTTTCTGTCTTCTTTTATATTTTGAGGTGAAATTTTACTATGTAGTTCAGGCTGGGCTGGAACTCATTATGTAGAGCAGTTCCAACTGCCCCTACCTCTGATTAAAGGCAGTGTGCCCACCCTAACTTCAAACATTGTCAGATACATTATAAAAGTGAAAAAATTAAGAATGGTTGTTTTAGTCTGTGTTCTGTTCTTGTGAAGAGACACTGTGATCACATATAATTATAAAAGAAAGCATTTAACTGGGATTGCTTACAGTTTCCGGGGTTTAGCACATTCTCATGTAGGAGGCATGGCAGCATACAGGCAGGCAATAGTGCTGGAGGGGTAGCTTGATCTGCAAGCAGCAATAAGAGACAGACACTGGCTTGCACTTTTGAACCTTCAAAGCCCAGGGCCAGTGACACTTCCTCCAACAAGGCCACACTTCCTAATCCTTTTAAATAGTGCCAGTCCTTGTTGGCTAAGCATTCAAATATGTAAGCCAAACATATGGCGTCCATTCTTACTCAGATCACCACAGATAACTAAAGAAAGAACAGATATAGAATATATTCCAAGCCAGTAGAGAGGAAAGAAAATTACAATTCATTCAGTACACCACTGGACAGGAAATAACAAAGGAAAGAAGCAAAGAAATCAGTGATGCTGGTCTCCAAGATGCTTGCCTTAGAACCCTGCCCACTGCCTAGGATGCCTGCCTGTGTGGTGCTCTTCCATAGTGAGCTGTGTGGGCTTCACGGCTAGTTTCTGTCTTGTGGCACATAGGTAAAAGTGGGAGATAGTATGTCATTTCATAGCTACCAGGCCTGGTTTTCTGGGCCTCCTAATATCAATTTCTTTTTCCTTTCTCAGCAAGGTACTTGACTTTTTTGCATGCTAGGTACCCTCACCACTGTGCTAAATTCTTAAGACTGAATTTTTTAAGTGGTAATTTTTTAGTTTACCACAAGATGGTAGCAAATACGCAGTCTGTGGCAAGAACCAAATAAACAATAGAGTTTCAAAAACCATTATTATTTATTTTAAATGTACACGTGTAACCTCTGTGGGATAGATTACTATATTCACAGTATTCTCCTGCAGGAGGAAGCTCACGTGTAAATTACTTAGAAGATGAGTTAGTCACAAGTGAGCAACCTAAACATTCTCCATGCGTCACTTCCCTACCTTCTTTCTTTACCTCTGAAACATTCCTCATCAAGGATGAACGAGCCTACAGATGTTCAATATCACTTAAGTAGTATTTCTAGTAATTTTAATAACATTGCTTTCTCTACTACTGAGACACAGAATTACTGGTGTGAAAGATTTGCCTTGGCTCTGGATCTTGATATTATATTAATCTTTGACTGTCAGTATACATATTTTTCATGTACTAAGCCCTATACAAAGAAAACACAGGAGTGTGGAAATTTTTATGCCTGAGAAGATTGTAAGGGGTATTTTATTTTTTTCCTGGTGACTGTGATGTGACTGTAGTTCATTTCATAAGAAGAACTAGAAAGCCAAAGGGTCTTAGTACATATACATGACAGCTTTCACATGATTGGCATGGCTTTCTTTGAAAATTTTTGGAAAAGTGTTCTGAATTGGTGTGTATTTTTTTAGGTCAAGTATAAGATTTAATTTTATAGTTTTGTTTCTTATTCATCTGAGGATATCTATATTGTCGTAATTTAAGTTGAAAGTAATTTACTCTAAAAGTTTAGTTTGTTTTATAGAATGTGGTTTCTGTGTCAGTAGCATAGCCTATTTTTAAACTATTTTCATGATGGTGTGGAATATTAAATAAGACAATAACAAACTTTCAGACACGTCTGCATGCTCCTACCAGAGTAACTATGTAAGCCTGTCATATTATAACTGCATTTTTTCGTACATATCACACAGTTTAGTTTTCAGAATTCCTCTTTAGAATCAGAAGAGATTACACATATTATAAAGCCAGTACAGTATAATGTTGTATACTACAACATATAATAAAGAAATTGGAGTTAAATAGTGGTGAGGGGAGGTAGTATTACGCAACATTATGCAAGCAGCATAGGGGAGGGTGTCTGACACAGCTAGAGATGTAGGTGGTTGTGAGCCAGCAGATGCACTGGGAACCAAACTCTAGCCATAACCCCTGAACCGTCTCTCCAGTCTGTATCATCATTCCTACAGTGCATGGTACTCAGTAAATTAGCAGCAGCAGGTAAGAGATTGTACATGCTTCTGTGCCATAAATACCCCATAAGAAATCACCTTTTTCATTTTTAAAAACTGTATTCATCAAATTTAGTGTCTTAAATTCTCTGAGTTGTATCTCCTGTGGTTTCAGTAGATCACTTACTATAATCACTTCATGCTTACTTCTGCAGTACTTTTATCTAGATGGTTCAGAATTTCTGATTTAAAGGTAATTTTTCGTTTTTTTAAACATATATAAAAGTGATACTTTTTTTCATTTCATAGTTTTGGAAGTTGAAGAAATACTTAAGCAAGCAGACTACCTCTATGAAAGTGGAGAAACAGAAAAGCTTTATCAGCTGCTTACACAGTACAAGGAAAGGTAAGCAGTGTATGATTGGCCTGGGTTTGAGGTTAACTCAAAAATATTTTGTTAAAAGTAAAATGGTTCGTGGTATTAAAATGGTATTAAAACTTTTACATAACACTTTTTTCTTCTTCAAAGTAGTATATCTTAGAATTCAGTTTATAATAAATAATCATTTAAAGTAAATGACTGAAAAGTGCTATTTAAATCTTATTGATTTGTAAAGATTGCTCTTTACTGGAATGTTGGAATTTTTTTTTTATTTTGCTTCAGTTCATAAAAGTGTCACTAAATATACACATTTCCTTATCACTCACATTTCTTGGCTTTTACAACAGTAATTTCTGACTGGTATAAGATTTAAATGAATTTACTAGAGTTTAGGTTGGTACTATGGCACTAAATGGCAGTTGTGTTTAGAAAGAGTTATCAAAGAAACACAAATGGTTGGGTTTTATGCTTTGATTTCTAGACTACATGGTTTGTGTAGAATGTCAGTGTGTGCTCTTTCAAAGGGGAGGCAGGAAAAAGGACATTTCCAGGTATTTACTTCATTCTCCTAATGTAGAAATATTGAGTTGTTTTTCATCTACTTTTGTTAGTAGTTTCAAAAGCCCTCCCACCCCCATTCCCACCAACTTTAGTTGATAGATGTCTATAGAATCAGTCTTTATCTTCAATCTGTCTTCATGAGTTAGCTTTTTTGGAATTTTACCCTGCTTTGTTGAGAAGTAAGCTGTGAGGTGTAATTATTCTGTGTAACTGAATAATAAACATACTGTTGATACCTTTGGATTCAACATTTGAGTTGAATTAAAAACAATTAAAGTGACTGCTATTGTTTGTTAACAAAGAAAAATATAGCCAGGCAATGGTGGCGCATGCCTTTAATCCCAGCACTTGGGAGGGAGAGGCAAGCAGATTTCTGAGTTCGAGGTCAGCCTGGTCTACAGAGTGAGTTCCAGGACAGCCAGGGCTATACAGAGAAACCCTGTCTTGAAAAAACCAAAAAAAAAAAAAAAAAAAACCAAAAAAACAAAACAAAAAAAAAAAAACCCAAACAAACAAACAAAGAAAAATATGTTAGGTTTAAATGCACACATTTAATAAAAAGTAATTCAAGGTTAAAAATTTTTATCAACTGTGATATTTAATTTGTTAGCCATTTTTGCTTTAGATGATTGCATGTGCATAACAGTTCCTCGAAGTGTCCACTGTCCTTACTTAATATAGGCCATTCAACATCATGGCACTGCAACTTAGTTCCAGATTGCATTATTTCAATCACTTATTCATGTACAGATAAGAACTATCACACACCTGTTGTTTGGCAAATATATTTGAGGAAAAGGATTTGGATCCTGGCCATAAAGCTAGTGTGTTTTATGGTACTCTCTGAACCAGGTAGGAATTGCATGAAATAGTATTAATAAGTCAAGTCTCATGTTACATTTTGAGCTTGAGGACAAGCGTTTACAGAACTGAAATACAAAAATATTTTCTAAGGAAGTCAGTGTTTTAGATATTACATATTGGTAAGCTAATATATGCAAATAATTTGGAAATTTTCAACAGATTTTAGCGAATGTGGATTTTATGAAAGAAAATAGTAGTATTGATAATGTCTCATATGATAATTGCTATATCCTAGTTAAGCTGAAAGAACTGTCATTAATGGTGTGTCCTTTAACAGTTTTTCAATGTGAAGTAAGATGTTTTTCTATCTTGTCTAAAATTAGTGATGATGGAGAGCTACTGTGGCGGTTGGCACGGGCATCACGTGACATAGCACAGCTTAGTAAGACTTCAGAAGAAGAAAAGAAAGTGTTGGTGTATGAAGCTCTAGAGTATGCCAGAAGAGCAATAGAGAAAAAAGAGGCAAGCTTTGCTGCTCATAAGGTGAGTCAGTCAGTAACAATGTTATCTGATGAAGGCTACATTGGGCTCTACTCACCTGTTCTCAGCAAGTTATGGAAGGAAAAGAAATTCATGTATTGTAAAGGATTCCTGTATTATAAATAGAATGGTTTCAATTTTGAGTTTTAACAGGTAGCCTAAATAGTTTAGTATGTTTGATCAATTAAGTTTGTGAATGCTTATAAGAGGCTGTTTTTATTCAGATGGTAGGTTAGCAATGTTTATTTGCAGTAGTACACCAAGCATTTGACACAGTATATTTAATGCCAAGCATGTTGGTATCGACCTGTAATGTTGGCCCTGGGGAAGTAAAGCCAGAATGGAGAGTTACAGGATAGCTTAGGCCACATTGTAAGACTCTGTCTGAACCATCCCCTATTGGCATTATATTCCATTGATTGTATATCAATTTGAGAAGTATGGCTGTCGAGTATTCTAACTCAGTTTCTATTTATTTAGATCCTTAATGTTTTTCAACAGTATTTTGTATTTTCAAAGTTCATTCGTGGACTTAACTTGATTAAATTTATTTTCAAATATTTTTAATTCTTTTAATTATTTACTTGAAATCTTTTTGAGATTATTTATTGCTCGTGTATAGGAATCCAACACCCTCTGTACCCCAATCTTATTTTTTTTAAAAAATGTGACATTTATTTAAATCATTTTATTCCAAGTGTGTTGCTTTTATCAGTAAGTCCTATTAAATTGGTATATATTAATCATACAAAACAGGGTTCACTTTGAAATTTTTATAGGTGCATATAAAATCATACTCACTACCCTCTCTTATCACCACCCATTTTATTTCCTCCCATATCTCTAATTGTCTTCTTTTAAATTCCTCTTGGAGGATTGTGTAAAGACAGTTTCAGTGGAGCATGTAATTTGGCCATATTCATCTCTTATACACTTCCTCTATTTTCTCTCCCATTTCCTTTTGATAGATACTTTCCTTTCTCCAGTTTCTTTGTTTTCATGTCATATACTTGCTTTTATCTGTATAAAATCTAGGATCCACAAGTGAGAAATAAAAACAGATGACTGTTTTCCTGACGCTGGCTGATTTTGCTTAGTAAAATGTGTCCATTTCCTAGCAAATCACATAATCTAGTTCTTTATAGCTTCTTAGGATTCCTTTATGTGTATATGCCATATTTTCTTTAGAAACTATCTCATTACTTATGTTAGCATATAGTTATACACTTTATCGTGACCGTATTTTCAGTGTTTATTCATTGTTGATAGACACCTAGGCTAATTCTATAACATGGAGATGTGGACTAGTGCTGCAGGAAACATCTCTGTGATATGCTCACTAAAATTTCTTTGTACCCAGAAATTGGGTCATATATTAGTGCTCTGTGTGTGTGTGTGTGTGTGTGTCTGTGTGTCTGTGTATGTATGTGTGTGTGTGTGTTTCTGCCCGCATGTGCGTGTGTTTGTGTAAAAGAAAGGGAGAGATTGTGTATGTGTGTATGTCTGTCTATCTGCAATCATGTAAGTATCTTGTCTTCAGCCTTTCATATTTTGTTGTCTATGTACGTATCTGATCTACTAGTGAGTCTTTCCACTGAGCTCTTTATTGGCCAATCGATACTTTCATTCATAAAGTTTCATTTTTGACTGTTTCTTTTTGTTGATTTTTTTCATGTTCTCAGAGTCATTTATACTTTCTATGTATTCATTCAGAGGTTTTTTTTTTGTGTGTGTGTGTGTGTGTCTTGCTTGACATCATTGGATATTCTTGCAGTCATCCTTTTGAGTTCTCTGGCATGTCATTTTACTCATTCTCACCAGGATCCATTACTTGGAATTGGTAGTTTTTTTGGAAGAGTCAGGTTGCCTTGGTTTTTTATATTTGTTTTGTTTCTTACAGTTACCTGGTATTAGCTTACTGATTTAAAAATGTATTTATTTTTATCTACTGTATTCTTTCAGCTAAAATGTTTGTGATTTTTTTTTCAGATTGACTAGTTGTAGTAAGGTTGAAGTGTTATTGTTCCTCAAATACTAAACAGTTCAGTAATGTAACCCCTCAGTTCATGTGCCAGGGCCCTGGACACAATCTCTCAGAATCATTCCACAGTGGTTAGAACCTCTAGAAAATACAGTAATAGTCTAAATCAAAGCCAACTTCCACTTCAACTCCAGCAACTTTGGGAGATTAAAAGAACAAGGACATCACAGTATATATTAATGCACTTATTGCCAGGGGTAGGTCTGGAAGGAAAATAAAGTGAGTAAGCCTAGTAATCTGTATGAGAGACTGACTGAGAAATGGTATGAGAGGAAAGGTGTAAAGAAGAGGGCCCCCCCCCAAAAAAAAGAAAAATAAATAAAAAAAAAAAAAAAAGAAGAGGGCCCATGGACAACAAAACAGATTCCTCTCTGCTCTTCTCACCCGAAATCACTCCAGTGCATTGTTGTGGCCCGAGCTGCCCCACGCTTGGGGGCCAGAAATGTTGAGAACTGCACTACCACACGTTTGGGGGCCAAAATGTCGCGGACCGTTCTGTCAATGTTGGGACCCGCACTGCCAAAAGCCTTGGGGACTAACTTGTTAACCCGTACTGCCCCAAGCAGCTCTGGTCTGCGGGTCGGGGTTCAGCAAGAGAGAGAGTGAGGACGGACTCGAAGAATGGAGACCAGACAGAGTGTGATTCAATCCCGTTTATTCTTCAGTCTCTCTTCCTAGTCCAAGTCCCAAGTCTTGATTTCCTAGTCCCTAGTCCCTAGTTCCTAGTTCCTCCAAGTTCCAAGTTCTAAGTTCTAGTCTGGAGTCTCATCCAAATGCCTGTGTCTAATGCCTAATACTTAATAATAATTTCTTCTGTCTGCCTCTTGCCTTTTATATGTCTCACTTCTAAGCCACACCTCTAAGTCACACCTTTACGTCATGCCCTTAGGTCTTATCTCTAAATCTGATCTCTAAGTCAAGCCCTTAAGTCACACACCTTAAGTCTCACACACCCAAGGGAAGATCCTGGGTATCTAAAGCAAGATGTTATCAGAGTGTGCTCAGCTGTTGTAGGCTATGGTAATGAAGTCTGTTGTCAGGGTATACGCTCAAGATGGCTGCAAGGATGATAGCTGCCTTCTATTGGCTCCCCACAGTGCATGGGCTTCCTTTCCCAGAGCGAGCGTCTCATTCCTATATAACCTTGCTATTTCAGCCATGCCCTCTCTTGGTTTTCTTCCTCCCCTGCCTCCATCTTCCTCTCTAACTTTCTTGCTTCCTCCACCCCATCTTCTCACAACCTGGTTCAAGTCTTTTGGCCATGTTCAATGTACCACTTTCTCTCCTTGCTCTGGACTCTTCTAGATACCTTTGGCTGTACTCCCCTCATATCTATGATAAAAACCAAACCAAACCAACAACAACAAAAAAAACCTTACCCTCAACTATACCTTAGAGCAGTCATGCTCTAGTCACTTTATGCGGGTAGCATCAATAGTGGAATGGATAGACTTGTAACCATACAACCTTAAAACAGTCCCTGTGCGGAAGAGGGTGAGGCAGGGATATCTCCTGCTCCAGGACAGCCTGGGTCCTTTTGGAAAGACTGTCTCCAGAGTAAGAGGGAGAGAGGAAGAGTGAGAACAATAATTAAAATCTTCTAATCGGATAGTAAATAGTGTCTGTGTTTATATAGTCACTCTCATGAGTACAGTTGCAGACTGAGTAGTCCCTTGTGTGTGTTCAGGGACAACATGTCTCTGGTCTTTTGTACTTATACAGGCACATACTATCTCTGTATAGTGTGTGGTTCACATGTGCAATAGCTCTTCAGACACCTGCTTTATCATAGATACAGGATGTCTAGTATAGTCTCTGGCATATGCCCAGGTGGAGGTTTTCTCTATGTCAGTGGTTCTCAACCTTCCTAATTCTGTGACCCTTTAATGCAGTTCCTCATGTTGTGTGACCCAAACCATAAAATTATTCCATTGCTACTTCATAATGGTAATGTAAATGTCTAATATGCAGGATGACTGATATGAGACCTCCAAATGGGTCAGGACCCACAGGCTGAAAACTGCAGTTACTTGTCTAAATGTATGTGCATTGTCTCAGTGCCATCATTTGTCTTAGTATAGATACAGATCTTTCTCTGTGTGTGTGTTCCAAGCTGGCAGGTAGATTCTGCTCCCTCCCTCCCTCCCTCCGTCTGTCTGTCTGTCTGTCTGTCTCTCTCTCTCTCTCTCTCTCTCTCTCTCTCTCTCTCTCTCTCTCTCTCTCTCTCTGGGTGTGTGCTCTACACAGCTTTTTATTGCTATTCTAAAAACTCCCTGGTTGACACAGCTCTCTATGCTAGTATAAATTCTAAAAACTCTCTGGATAGCTCATGGGTTTTCGGACCAATGTTAGAAAAACTGCTATTAAAAATTCTTGCATCTTCCAACCAAGTCAGAAATCCTGATAGAAAAATTCTAAAAGTAATGCTTGTGTCATTCTGATCAAAATCAGAAAGCCAGAAAAATTCTAAAAGAGCTGTGTCAGCTCTCTAGGTAATTCTTGAGATTTCTGACCTTATCCTGGTAGAAAAAAATTCTTGAAGAGCTGGTTTTGCTCTCCAGAGATCTTTAGACAGCTCAGCTTATACTAGAGAAAAATTCTAAAGAACTGATACTGTTTTCTGTTAGCTCATTTCTGTAGACCAAAAGCCCAGTTTGTATTTACATATCAATTCAGTTATTTATTTTTATTAATTATTTTATTTATTTACATTCCAAATGTTGCCCACCTTCCTGATCCAGCTCTCCATGAGTTCTTCACCCCCTAGCTCCTCCCCAACATACACCATAGACACATACATACACACATACACACAGACACACACAGACACACACACACACACACACACACACACACACACCCAACAAAAGTTTAAATGTAGACCCGCTATAGATAGTGAGCATTTTATAAGTTGAAATGGATAGATATGGAAATAGAATACACCAGTTAACATACTTCTTGATATCCATTCTTGATAGTATAAGCATTGTAGAATAGTTTTATAAATGACAAGCTCATCAAGGAGAAAATGCTTAGGAACCACCATGTTTGTTTTGAGTAGAGGTAATAAATACATAAATAAATTTCTGGAAGCTGGAAAGATGGTTCAGAGGTTAAGAACACTTGTTATTCTTGTAGAGGACCCAGGTTTTGTTCCCAGCACATGGTAGCTAACAGCCACCTGTAACTCCAGTTCCCGGGAGTCTGACACCCTGTTCTGCCCTCAGATACACACGTGGTACATATATATATACGTACAGATAAAACACCCATACACATGAAATAAATATCTTTTAAAAAAAGTTTTGTGGTTTTGGTATAGTGGATTGCACATGATAGCCCAACACACTGAACTATATACCCTTACCCCCTCATAAGGGATTATTTTATGCAATAGCTCGGATATGTGGGAGAAGACCTTTACAATCCTGTTTAAAATCTTGGGTAACCCTTCTAATGGACTGAATTTATACAACTGGATAACAATGGAGACTAAATGATAATAGTCTGTAGAGAAGTGTGTATATGTGTGCAGTTCAAAATGTGCCATTTTCAGTAAACATGACAGAACACAAAAAGCTTCTGTGGAAAGTATATTTAAGTAAATTTATATATTTTATTGTGTTTATTAGTATCTTATACAAATAGCTCACACAGAGGGCAGAAATAATAAGAAACTGTTATAGGTACAGAATTCAAAGAAAGGTCCTTCTGATATCCAAGAAAAACTAGCCCAGTTGTTCTGAGGCATCATAGAACATTTCCATTTCTGAGGAACATTTCTGAGGCTTCATATCCATTTTTTACTGAAGATTTTCCCCCCAATCCTACCCTAAATCTGCTGAGTCTCCAATGCACCTGATTTTTGAAGTTTATATATTTTATATGTAGGTTTTGGTAGAGAAACTCAAATTGGTCCAACAGTGGCTATGAAGTGACCTCACAGTTGACAGCTGTGGCTGTTTCTCTAATAGCAATACAAATGTTGAAAAGGGAGATGAGACGATAAATGAGTCATTCAGTTACAAACCTGTTTCAATTTCATACTTGGATGTGTTTTCTCTATTTGTTGGCAATTGTCTTAGTTGTCACTACTTTCTACCTTGTATTACAGGTCACTATAATGTGTTTTACCCTCTTGTTACTAGATGGTCATGTCTGCTTTTATTTGTATCTTTTATTCTTAACTCATCATTATGCTAAGTAACATTTTGCTAAAAGAAAATAACAATTGAAGAGTACTTATATAACTTTTTTGTATTATGTAAAATATTAACAGTATTCTCACCCTTTATTTTTCCTACTTTTAGTGGTATGCAATCTGCATTAGTGATGTTGGAGATTATGAAGGCATCAAGGTTAAGATTGCAAATGCCTATGTTATCAAGGAGCATTTTGAGGTACTGATTTAAGTTCATGTGTTTAGAAAGTCAATATTTTTCTGAGTTGGTATATTTTACTTACCAATTATTATATCTGGAACACATTACTACATACTTGTAGGCCAACTTCTAGAGGCATGAGATTGTTTGAGCCTAGGAGTTAGGAACCCATTTGAGCAAACAGAACAAGACCTATCTTCCAGTGGGATAGAGCAATACTTCATTATTCAAATTTTCTTGGTCAATTTGATGTATTTAGTGCTTCTGCCTTGACCCAGTTAAGGCCTTTCATATGCTTTCCTCAGCTAGGAAAGGTTCAAGATGGTTTCTCTACAAGCCAGAGCTTCTCTACAATATAGGAATTGACCTTCAAGAATGAATGTTTCAAAAGAAAAGTTCCAGTGTGCAAACTTTTCAAACCATTTGTAGCACAATTAATAACATTCTATTGAATTAAAAAATGCTACATATAGTGGCACATGCCTTTAATCTCAGTACTTGGAGGTAGAGATGGGCAAATATCTGTGAGTTCAAGGCCAGAGAGACCCTGTGTCAAAACAAAACACCAGAATGAAAAATAGAAAACAAAACCAAAAACCATGGCTGGACCAGTTTCTGTGAAAGGTTTGAATGCTGGTGGTTTAACTCCAATACAACTGAAGCAGCCCTCTCAGTAGTAAAAATTGTGCTTGAGATTATGCTATGTGTATTTTATATTGTTTCAGATTCTCCCTAAAGATGATCTTCTTGTGTTTAGTAACCTTTGTTCAATGGTAAAAACTCCATAGAAATCTATAGATTTCCTATTCTGTGTGCACACCTTTTCATAATTCTCACACAGAGAACAAACTATCACAAAAATATTCAGCATTTAAAAATCTTTTATTATTGTAGCTAATTCAAAACTACACATGAACGACAGCACAGGTAGGAACTGGCTGGGCCTGCTACTCAGGAGCTCTTCAGGAGCTTACGGACAGAAGTCCCAGGTGCTAGCTAACATAATTACTAGAGAACAATACCACTGGACTAGCAATCAGAAAACCAAACTTCTGAAACAGGCACCATTGCATTTTACAATGACATGTTTATATGCTTCATATTTTAATATATCTGAATTAAAATTGCATTAGAGAATTAGTAGTACCTTATAGTATAAATTGGGAGTTGTATTCTTTATTTTTCTTTGAGTGATTTGCCTGTTCGTAAGTGCACATGCAGTACCTATAGAGGTCACAAGAGGGTGTTAGAACCCCTGGAACTGGAGTAAGAGTGGTAATGAACTGCCACATGGGTACTGGGAACCAAACCCAGATCCTCTGCAAGAACTCTTATGTGCTGAGCTATTGCTCCACCTCTAGGAGCAATATTTTTATTCTTTTAAAACTAATATATGAAATGACTATGTGCCATACTGATTTGGTGGTTTTGTTTGCTTGCTTATTTATTTAAGGCATGTTCTTGCTGTGTAACCGGGACTGGCCTTAAATTCATGCTCTTCCTAAATCAGCCTTACAGATTCTGGGACTTTAGGCATATACCACCATACCTGGCAATGCACTTGTTTTGGTATCTTAGGTTCAGTAAAATACAGTACTATTACTTTGTATTTGAGAATATAGGGGTATGTCACACAAGGGACTCCTCCCTCTGTAGTCCCCTCCCATCTCCATGGTGCTCTGGAGCTGTTTGTTCTGATGAATCTTTACAGCCACCCCCCCCTTTAAGCATATAACGTGAGTTTCAAGGTGAGTAATGAAAAATTGTAGAAAACATATTAGTGACTATTTTTCAGTTTTTAAAAAAACACCAAAGAATAGGATGAGTCTGTGTGTGACTCAGTGCTGTAATGCTTCATATAAGTTTTCAAGTATTTGTTTAAATATGCTAAATATGATTATACTTAGTATTTACATACTGAAAGATATTTTTATTTCCGTTGTTGCATTATTAACATCTTTGAGTTTGTTTTGGAAGGCAAACGGATGGCAAAAAGACCTGCAAAGGTCCTATTTGAAAACAGCCCTGTAGCAAAAATAATGAAGGTTAGGTCTGTAGATCACTTGGTAGGATGCTTGCCTAGCATATCCAGATCTCTGGTTTTGCTTCCTAGCACAGCATAAAACTGGGAAAGCCTGAGATCCACATGTGACTAGCCTTAATTCTACAGCCATCAGGCCTCACTTCCTGTTACCATACTGTCAGCAGTGAACACAGCAATGATTCACTAGACAGCACTGCTGCTAAGCACACTTTGTGACTCATTTCCTTCTCACCATTATACTATAGGACAGTTTTCTCTTCTGCTTTATTCATGGCATTGGGATCCAACCCAAGGCCTCCAACATGCTAGGTAAGTGCTCTGCACTACACTATACTTCCAATTGTTTTTTTATAAAAGCAAAACCTTAGCTGCCACAAAAATACAGAATTTGCAAGGTTAACAAGTCATTGAGCTCTGATTTGAGTCCCAGAAGTCTGTCTACAGCATCATAGCCTTACCCAATATAAATATTTAATTTTGTTCTTCATATATCACCAAACTGTAAGTGAAAATGTGGGCTTATATTAGGAATTTTTAATAAAAATAATCAGAATAAACAATCTGTGAGAGTTCTTTAGTAGTTTTCAAAAAACTAGCAGATAGTACTAACTTTTTAAAAGTTTTTCTGCAGTGTGTGCTTTATAATTGATGCAGTAAATATAAAGATTTTATCAGCATGTTACATATATAATATGTTCTATAAATAGCACCATTTTTACTTTTATTTTGGATATACATGGGAGAGTTTAACAAAATTTTTATATGAAGAAAATTACCTACTTCTAGGTGAGGTCTTTTTTGGGTAGATAATAATAGGAAGACATTTCTTCAATATTCATTTAAAATGTGATAAAAGTGACATATTTATCTTTTTATTATCTTAAAGAAACAATGAAAATTGTACTTCATTAAACTATTTCCAGAATTAGATTAATTTGTGTGGTTTTTTTTTTTTGGTTTTCTTACCTCCTATACCAATTTCTGAATGTGTAAAATATCTTTAAGTCTTTAGTAATGCATTGGAACAAATATAAGCACTTAAGAATATAGGGACTGAAGAACACTCAACTAGCTGCTCTTCAGGAGGACCCAGTTTTAGTTCCCAGCACTCAACATGCCACCTCACAACTGTCATTCCAGTTCTAGAGGATCTGACACTCACAGGACATTTGTGGAGGCAAAACACCAATACACCTAAAAATAAAACCATTACAAAAGGAATATGGAGCTGAGAAGATGGCTATGAAATACTTGACGTGCAAGCATGAAGACCTGAGCTTAGCTTCCAGCATATAAATGTTAGGTGTGCACTTGTAATTCTAGTGTGGGGTGAAGCAATGGCAGAAAGATCCTGGGGGCTTGCTGCCCAGCTAGTCTAACCAGTCTGTAAGCTCCAGGTTACAGGACCCTGTCTTTAAGTACAAGGTGGAAAATGATTAGGGAGACATCTGGCTTTAACCTCTCACCTAACCACATGTAAACACACACAGGGGCGAGATGGGGCCAGTGAAGAGAAGGAAAGTGGATCATGAGGAAGAAAGCTGTTATTGATTATAATGCAGGTTTGTGGCTAGAGAGATGGCTCAGTGGTAACAAGTGTTGAGACTGCTTTCCTACAAGACCCATATTCAGTTCCCAGCAGCCACATTAGCTCACAACTGCTTGTGGCTCCAGCTCCAAATGACCCAGCACCCTTTTCTAGCCTCCACGGGTACCTCCACATATATGACATTTATTCACAGACACATACACACCTAAAAAGTACATCTTTAAAATGTAGTTATAATTTTCTTTTTTTAATTTAATTCACTGCTTCTTTGATGTTTAGAAAGGTTTTCTTATTTCTTAACAGAAAGCAATTGAGCTGAACCCTAAAGATGCTACTTCAATTCACCTTATGGGTATTTGGTAAGAAAATTTCAGTAGTTTCTGTCTTATTTAGTGTGATTTTATTTCACAGTATGTAAAAGCACCTTATTTTATAATTTATGTGTAAGCAAAAATAAACTATTTAAAAATACCATTTATCAGAGTTGAGTACTAAATCACTAAATAGCATTTGTGCATGTATCTCTAGGACACAGTCAAAGTAGTCAGGCATGGTGGTATATGCTTGCAATCCCAACAATTAGATAATGCCAGGAAGATGTAGAGTTCAAGTTCACCGTCACGTACAGAGGGAGTTGGAGGCAGGATGTTTCACAAAACTCTTTTTCACCATGAGAAAAATAAAAACCCAAGAAAACTAAAAATACTTTAGGATTCTTTTGTAGACCTTTATCTTTCCTCTTTTGGGAAAGACCTCATTTCCCATGCTAAGGAAAACCACAGTAGCATAAATACAGTAGGTTGTCCCATGAAGTCTGGTGTATCTTCAAAATCTGTCAGATTGAGATTTGATTAATCTGGAAAACTATGTAATCTTTCTTCAAGTTTTAATGTGATCTTCTGTCCAGTATGAGGAATTACTTTATTGTATGAGAGCATACAAATGTTTTAAATATTCGCTGCCATAAAAGTCCATCAAACTCTTTTACAAAAGAAATAAGTACTTTTCAGGTTAAAATACCCAGTATGGGATTAATAATTATCAAAGGACAGCTACTTAATCAGTAAGCAAACCTGCGATGCAATCTATGCCTCAACGAGTTCAAGTCCCTAGTCAAAGATCCCAAACAGGTTTTTACCTGCTTCAGAAAGTTGTAAATATTTTTGGATATTAATCATCTACTTCACCCTTTTTAAAAGGTGCATAAATCACTGACTGTTAACTGTTATTCATGTACAGTACATTAGTTTTATCATTTAAAAGAATTCTGAATTTCCTTATGTCATAACTAGTAGTAGTAAGCCAGACATAAGCCTAAAGATAAGGCAGAAGGATTAGTAGTTCATGACTAGCTTGGGGTACATATTAACATAACTAAATCTCAAAAGAAAACATAAAACAAATTGTAATAGCAATCCTGTATCACGTAGTTGTTCTAAGGAACAAATAAAGAGAGTAATATTGGCCTATACATGGCACAAAATGACTACTATTGTTTACACTTAATCACCAAGTTGTCCCAACTCCTGAATCACATCAGTTTCCAAATAATTAATTCAGTATGAATATTAGCTTCATCATATAAAGTTAAAATTATTTAAAAATATAACAGAAGATTCCTTTTATAATGTCCATTAAGATGTTTGGTTCCTTCAGTAAAAAGGTACAATTTGAATGCATAATGCCATCTTTTCCCCTGTAGGTGCTATACATTTGCTGAAATGCCTTGGTATCAAAGAAGAATTGCTAAAGTGCTGTTTGCAAATCCTCCTAGTTCCACCTATGAGGAGGTAGTATGATGTCCTTTCTTAAGTTACTATCGATTTCTTAACTACAGTACCATTCTGCAGAGTCCACACATATGGAGATCTGATTCTGTGAGGGACTCGAGCAAGTTTCTAATGATCCAATTCAACAATATCACAAAGGCTTAAAACTTACTGTCCAAGACTGGTGAGTGCTTTTTTTTTCTTGTTTAGGTGAGTGGCTGATAATTCTGGTATACTGTCAGCTAAAGTAGATCATGGCTGAAACAGACCTCAGCTTTCTATTTGTAACTTATATCATATAGAAGCCAAAAAGTAGAATAAGAATACAGTGATTCTTACCCAGCAAGCTTTAGACATAATATGTATAGAAAGTCATTTAGAAAAATGAAGAACATGTGAGAAGGGAAAATTCTTGAGTGTGAAAGGTTCCTCATATGGGTTGTTTGCTTTTCTTATAAAAATAAAATTTAAAAAGAATCTATACATAAGCTCTAAAGCTCACCCTCCAATCCTTTGGATGCTGGGGTTTGAACTCCCTATCCTACTGGATGAAAATCATGAGTTTACTTAGTCAACTAATTTAAAAAAATGTAAAGAAATTGACAATTGAAAACTTATCCTAGTATTTTCCTCATATATTATTGAATATTTGTTGTTGTTTGCACCTGGGGATCTATGGTATACAAGTAGATGTTCTGGGATCTGCTTTCTTTCCATTTCCAGAGAAAACCAAAACAAAATATACACACACAAGACACACAGAGTCCCTAACTACCTCACAAAGTAAAAGCAAAGTGTTATGAATTCATCATTTAATTATGTTTAGTTTGTGTAAAAAGCAACTGTTATGACTTGTAAGAAAGGTAACAGTGGAATTACACATGATCACTATCTTAACTTTGTGCCAGGATAGTTCGGTACTACCACTGTGTAGCAACCAGAAAATTACCAGAAGTGATTCTCATTATGAAAATCCCAGTCTTTGATGATTTAATACTTATATTCCCTGCTGATCTTATCTTTTATTTTATAATCATTTACTTTATGAAACTTTTAATAGTAAGAATAAATCTTCAAAAAAAAACCCTTTTTCTAAAGTTATTGATTCTATTTTATTTGTACTCTTTGTATTCTTAACAGGCGTTGAGATACTTTCACAGGGCAGAAGAAGGTAAAATAATTTTATTTCAGCTATTAATATAATATTATCTAAGTGTTGACTATGTCATGGAACATTTTCAATCAAGAACGTGCTATATCTTTCACACTGGAAATGTAAAAACAAATTTAAACAAAAAAAATTTATGTGTTTGGCTATTTCTCCTGAATATATGTCTATGTACCACATGTATGACTAGTGCCCGCAGAGACCAGAAGAGGGCATCTTTCCAGGACTGGAGTTAAACAGTCAGTTGTGAGTTGCCATGTTGGTGGTGGGAATTAAACCCCGCTCTGAAAGATCATCCAGTAATCTTGTGAGCCCTCTCTCTAGCCCCAAATTTTAACTTTTTTAAAAAATAGGAATTGCATTTAAATTCAGAGTTTCTACTCTGCAATGTTCTCTTCATTTAATGTAATTCTTTATCAGGAGGTTCTGGCAAATTGTCTAACTTGATATTTTATAGTTAATTAGAAGTACCTAAATGAAGACTATTTAAAACCAGGCTAATTTTTGGTATATTGCTGAATATTGCATTCCATTGTGAAGGAATTTAATGTTTTTCTTACTGTGATTAAAAAATGGCTACTCCTATAACACTGCTGCTTGCCTGTCCTACATATTTCGGGAACACTTTATTAAAAAAACCAAAACTAACACTGGGATTGTAACTTGATTGCACACTGCTTTGGTGACATGCACAAGGCCAGTCCTAAGGACTAGAAGAAACAATAAGAGATATGTCTTTGACCAAGTGTACCATAAAACGCACTCCAAATACCTTTTTGTTTTTTAAAATCTTTTTGATAGTTGTCAATATATAGCTCAAGCTGGAGTACGGATCCTCCTGCCTCACCTTCCAAACAATGGAATTATAGGCATGTGACACACGCACAATTTCTTATAACAGAAATTTAAGACATATTCTTTATTAATCTGAGATTCTTAAACTTAACAATAAACTTAAACAATTAGTGAACATTTTTAAAACTTTAAAGATCTATGGTTTAATGTTAAATATCTCTAACTCAAAGTTTTGTTCAGTTCCCTTTTATTGATTTTTCCTGATCAAATTATTTTACAAGTCATGAATATGAAATTATCTCAAGGGGTTTTAAAACTATAATATGAAATCAAAATTGGACCTTAAGGTATTTAAGGGTTGGCAGTCCTGGATAAAGGTGATAAAGCTGTGCTCGCTCCTTTGCTCCTGGAGTTGTGTCCTTGGTGGTTCCACTCACATCAGATTTTATACAAGCAGTCACTGTTTCTAAGTTGAAGGTTGCCCTAGTTCTAGTCCAGAAGCCTCACATAGTCTATGTCACTCACATCTCCAATATCAGCCTCCTTATTCTGATGTTTGTGTGTGTGAGCTTGTACATATGGGTAAGGTGGGATTCTCTTTCCTGTTTATGATTATATTTCTATTGCTTACATACAGTACTTGGATGACTTCCTAGATGAGGTAGTGACTACATAACCTGTACTTAACATACTACATAACACTGTACATAACAGTGTACTTAACCTTAAAATGTTTAAATCAATGAACTTAATGGCCTTTGAGTTTTAAGTAAATGCAGTTAATCATAAATTGTATCCAGGAAAAAAAGCAGGCTATATTCTTTTTTAAACTTATGTGCTAGGCATGTATTCTATACTAAGCTCCAGTCCTGGCCTCAGACAGCATGCTTGGCATACAGAAAGACTAAGATTACTAACAGGGAACTATGTGAAGAGTCAGGGACATTAGAGCTGAGTGTAATGGTGCGTGTCTGTGGTCATCAACACTCAGGAGGCCAAGGACTTGTGACAGTAACTTACATTACTACACTGCAGAATTCTGTTAAAAATTAGAGGATTCTTTTGTACTTTATTCATAAGGTTCTGAAAATTATTTAACATATAATTGTACATATTTATGGAACATTGGTACTCCAATATGTTTATACAAGATGTAAATCAAATCACAGCAGTTATCTCTGTCTCAAGCATTCATCTTTGTTTTGTGAAGTGCTAAAGTCTTCTATTTCTTCTAAAACTCTGCAGTAAGTTGTGCTAGTTCCCTACTGTGTTGGGTTTGTGGCTCCCTATCCAGCCTCTGTGGATTCCTCCTCCTTCCCAGATTCTGATTAACACTATTCTACTCTCACACTCCTGGGCTTTGCTTGCATTTTTTTCAACCAAGAATATTCTCAGCTTTTTCTGTTCAAAATCCTGTTCATCCTCCAAGATGCATAACTCTTAATTCATTGTTTTCTTATGTAGCTTCTTGTAACAATTTAAAGTATATACCTAGTAAACCATTTAGTTGTGTTCATCTTTCCCTCTCTGCTTAACTATAAGAGACATTTAGCAAATGAAGATCAAATTTATGTTAACCATGATTTCATTCATACACTCACATACTCACTCATTGAATGGGTGTTACTTTCTCTACACTGTTCTAGGCAAGTGGAATGTAATAATCATGGGTAGTTAAAAAAATAGTTCTTATATAGCTCATGTTCTATCAGCAGGAAGAAACTTTAAAGTGAGACCTTGGTATAATAATGTGCACAGTCCGTACGTACATTCAATACATCATAATTATTTTAGGTTTTTTTCTGAGATAAGAACATTTGAACAAAAAAGAATTGTATTAGCCTAATCATTGTTTGATTGCATGGTTTTATTAGAATTCAGACCAAAATATTAAAACTATAAAAATAAAGACACTATTTCTTTGGAGTTGACTTTGTTTCCCTTTTATGTACAGTGGATCCAAACTTCTACAGCAAAAACTTGCTGCTTTTAGGAAAGACATACTTGAAGCTAAACAACAAAAAGCTTGCTGCATTCTGGTTGGTAAAAGCCAAGGGTTATCCAGCACACACAGAAGAAGATAAACAGGTAAAATATCTATAATAAAGTAAGGCAGATAGGCTTTCTTTGAGGCATTAGTAAGTAAATGAACTGAGAACTTCTTTAAAAACATAATTATTTAGATGCATAGTATTGTGGAAAACAAAGTGTTCATTTGTATATTTACCTTTATACTTTACCATGAGAACGCCTTGGTGACTATCATCAAATGTTGTAAGCTGCTTGCTGCAGTGTAAAACTGAGGTACATCTATAATGTGTATCTCATCTGAGGTTATTTCTAAAACATCAAAGTCAGCTTGGCCATAGGTACTTACTAACATGCACAAGGACCTGGTTCAATTTCTGACACTGCAAGGGAATAGGATTGGGGCGGGGTGTGGAGGGTTTAAGGAAATGAACTAGAGTTCTCTTAGAATCTCATCTAATCATCGCTATCAAGAGAACTTATTCTTACCATGTGCTATTTTTGTCATGTTGAAACTCTTAGAAACCAGTCTATTTTATAAACTTAAGCTTTATAAATTAGGCTGTACTATTCATATGTAACATGTGTTTTCCACTTTAGATACAGACAGAAGCTGCTCAGTTGCTTACAGGTTTGTGACAAGAACTGAGAACATTTTGGAGAAGGCAACAACATACCTAATACTTTGTATTTCACTGACTTATAAACATGATACATTAACCATCATAATGATTGTATGGCTTTTTTTCTCAGTTCTTTTATGTGTGACCATTTTACAGAATACATGTAAAAAATTCTGGGTTTCTTCACAAGTAAGTAAGAAACTCCCACATTGCTCACAGTGGCATCAATACACTTCCCTGGCTCAGAGAGACATTTGGAACATCAAGAGAAAAAAAAAATGGTATGGGGTATGTAAGTATTGGTCACTTCAGGATGAAATGTTTTCAAAAGGCTTTGTGAACAGGTGGCACATGACAGAATGGTTTTCATGTTGCAATCGACTAAGTTGCTATTTTAGAGAAGCTAGGTGTTTATGATGTTGAGGGTTCCTAGCATAACTAAGTGATGCATGTCTTAGAGGCAACCTGAATAAGGAAAAACTCTGTGGAACATTTTTTTTTAAAAATGTAGTATACCTCCATAGATGGGTTGATTTGTCACTTGACAAACTATAATCCTTTGTAGAATGGAGGGACACAGATTTCAGGGTAAAAGGGAATAAACATTTACCAGGCAGAGTACTAAAATGTGAGTCTGATGTGGCACCACTGTAAACCTACATTTTGCAATAACTAGAGCTGAGAATTGTAATGTTTAATAAATTACAGTAAAATTTGTAGGTGTGTGTTGTTCCTGTTTTACTGTGTAAACTTTAAGACATAAACATTGGAAGTACATCCTGTTCTTGGATTTAAGGTATTAATATTTTGTTATGTGGTTTTTTTATATGTGTATATCTATTCACATATAATGCATCTTTAAACCTTTGAAATTGCAGATTTTATCTAATCCTTAAACTCAGCTGCTTTTCAAAATAAGTACATCTCCCAAAGCAAATACAAATATATTATTATACCTACTACATCACCTCCAAACAATACATACTCAGATTTTCCTAACTGTCCTCAAAACCTGCTTTTGGAGACCAGAATGTGATTTGCAGCACAGTTGGTTTTAATACAGAAAACGTATCACCTCTTCTTATAACACAAGATTTTTTGAGAGGCCAGTGCAATTGTTATTTTTATCAACTGTCCTTCAGTCCAGATCAACCTCTGAGCATCATGTTCCATCTTGTCTTGGACTCTAGTTAATTATATCCAGTCTTCTTTGGCTCTCATATTCATGACTTTTCATTTCCTAAGTTCATTTCCATTTTGATATACTTTGTTTTGCTTTAGGTGGTCTGATTGCTTAAAAACATAATAATTGTCTTCATTTTCTTTATTTTTTGTCTTTTTCTTCATTTCCCCCCTCCTATTCAATAGCCACTTCATGTCTTCCTTGTCTAGTTATGAACTTGAGCTACTTTTCATATCCAGTTTATCTAATTTGTATTAGTATTATTATGCAAAAGAATCTCAATGTTTTTACATTAAGATCCAGGTCCTTGCACTTGCTAAGCAAGGGCTTTACAGATGAATATGCCAGTTGCTCCTGTGCATTTATTTGTTAGAATGACTTTTTTAGTACAATTTTTGTTACCAGCACAAAGTTCTGGAATTATTTCTTAGCTCTCACAAAAAGAAATCTCTGAAGTTATTTTTGTGAAATGAAGTATTTTTCAGTAATATAGACCTTTATAGATGGGGAATCTATCTTTTGATACTTTATAGGACTTTATTCTAAAATAATTAAGATTCACAATAAATTACATAATGTAGTACCAGCGGGTTCTAAATACCCATCTTCTTCTTTGCCCTTGGATGACATGAAACTAAGGTATAATACCAAACTAGGAAACATACTGGTATCTACAGACCTTAATTCGGATTTTATGACATTTAGATGTCCTTACTTTATGTCTAGCTCTTAATGTTATTTTTAAATATTTTTATAACTACCACCACAAGCAAGATACAGATTTATTTCAGAGACCTAGTGCTCTTGATAGTCACACGTAGCCACTTTCAGTCCCTCTCACATTCTGAACAACACTACAACCAATCTATTATATATCTGTTATTTTAAGAGTCATAGGCAAATGTAATCTTAGAGAATATGACTTTTTGAGACATGGCTGTTCTCTTAGCCAGATCCTCTAATAACTAAGTTCAATCAATAGTTTTTCCTTTTAGTGTTAATATTTTATTATATGAATAAACCATTTTATCCATCTGTTGAAGGTATTTAGTTTTTTTTTTTTAATTTCTGGCTATTAAAAATAAAGGTATTTTACATTGATATTTATTGTAGCATTGTTTACAAACAAGTTATGGAATCAGTGTAGACATCCACCAAGTGGACAAACAAAATCTATATATTTGCAAACCAGTTTATTCAGTCATAAAAAGTGAAATTACCTCATTTTGCAGTCAAAGGATGGAACTGAAGATGATCTTGTTAAGCCATTATAGGATCAGATGACTACTGCATGTGGATCCAAATTTGTTTTTTAAAGACATTAAAGTAGAAGGCAGATTACTTGAGAAGAAAAAGTAGGTCACAGGCAATAGGTGATTTCCTCTCCTCAAGTGTGTCTGTTGTCTTTGAGGATGTGTAAAACCTGAATTCGGGTTTGTTTATTGGTAGGGAAGTGGATAGGGGCACCCAGGCCTCTGAGCACACCAGGAGAAAGCTGGTGGTCTTTTTTTGGTTATTCGGTTCCCCTCTTTCCCCTAATGTTCAGCATTGAACCTTTGTCACTTCTTGATAACAGAATATTACCAGTATGGCCTACCAACAGGCAATGGATGTTACAACATAACATAACTTGATAAGACTTATCTCCTTTTATAAAAATGCATAATGAAAGCAAGACACTACGTTAATCACAAGGACCAAGAGAACTGTTCATCAAAAAGACATAGAATCCATACTAAAAAGAAATACCATCATTTTAATTGCATTCTGTTCAATTTTGGAGTAGAACTTTTAGAATTTAGGAAATAGCACACTTAGATTACTGTCATTTCCAGTTGAATTTAAACTTGATTTCTATGTTCAACAGATTAAGGAAAGTTGGATATGTTACAGGAGAACTTTTATTTCATGTTTTAACAACTGATTTGTGACTTCAGTGTTTACTTAGATTATGTTATGTTTAATTAAACGTTAGGATCCAGTAAGCCTTGAGTAAACTACATTTTCTGGCATCCCTTAACTCAGAATACTGCAGTGCAGGAATCTTGACCAGCCACCAGTGCAAGGTTAGGCCTCTGAGAAAATGAACATGTAGTAGTAATGGAGCAGGAACATCACGTGGTTCTCCAAGATCCACAATCTCTTAAAGGGACAGTGTAAGGCATGCAATACTGAGACTTTTCAGATTCAGGGAGATGCAGCTACAGCTCCTTCCTATGTGTCAGGAGCTTTCTCAGCTCAGAAACAGCTTACTACTTAGGGTCTTTTTGAACCCCAAACATAAGCATCTGTTGATGGAGTGGATATACAATACCTAATTTAGAACACCTAGATCTAGGATAATTGAAGTCAGCTGGAGAAAATGTTGACATTTTTATTTTCAACTGCCTAGGAAGTATGGAAAAACAATACAGAAGAGAAGAGAAAAACAAAAAACAAAAACAAATAATAGCTTTTTTCCCCAAAACAGGTGACTGAGCTGATTGGCAAAACTTGTTTTATGCCGATGATCCATTCCCTAAGCTCAAGTTATTGGTGATGTTGGGAACTGTCAGTATAATAAAGTATCATTATTAACCTGCCTTCCGGTCCTCCTCATCTCCCATTTTCACTGACTGTATTCAGCCGGGTGTAGAGGGTCCAGTTCAGAACAGGGATGGGAAGGAGAGATAGCAGGAGGTGAATCACATCTCTTTTAAGACTTTATGTTGACTACTGAGTAGGTAAACAAGTCTTTAGGTCTGAAATCTATAACTGGTATGATGAAAGATAGAATAGTCTGATGAGGTCTGCAAACTAGTCTTCCCCAGAAGGCTGGTCTGATCTTGTGGGTTCTGTTACTCACATGAGGTAACTTAACAAAAGGGAACAGCTCTCTGAAATGGTACCTGAAAGCCACCTTGAACCATATCTGCAAAAGGATAGTCTCAAATACCTCCACTGAATGAAAGCCAATACTTTCTGTCATAGCAAGTTTATTATTTTACAGAATAATTTATGCAGGACTTTTGAAGACTGGCCATCATTTACTATATAACTTGTCATATATTAGAATTAAAAAGAAATCTTTAAGCTTGAGAATAACCAGATTTTCTATAGTTTATTCAACTAAGTAGCCTACTGCTTTTGTTTATTTTTGAATTCTGAATAAAACTGAAGAACACAATCTAAAGTAGAAAAATAAAATCTTAGCAAAACTAAACTAGTGGGTAGAAGTTATAATTCTAAGTGAACTTCATAGTTAGAAAAATTTAAGTTAATGAACTTCGCAGTGCATATTGAAAGGATAAAAATGGAAAATAATGCTTTATATTAATTAGGAAGCCCAGTTTGCTAAAAGTAGCAGTATCATTCACATTAGATTTTAAATTTTTTCATACACCATGAATGCCCTTATAATGAAAAAAAAAAATCAGTGTTATTTGGAGAAGACATGCCCTATATAAAATAGGGGGCATGAAGGGTTTTTTTATATACCTACTGAATTTAGAAACAATTTTGATTTTGAAAGGAAGGGGTGGGGACATTCAAACACTAATAAAAAGTACTTAGTGTGTTTAAATACTTCTGCAGCTTTTCAATCCATTTATAATATCTCTGATTTCATAAAAGTAAACCTTGAGCACAAAAGCAGCAAAGTTCAGTACCTTTTATGTATACCTAAGTATTAAACTATCAATTTATTATTAATTAAATTTGAAGAACATTACAAGTTTAAAAAATGTCAAGTATAGAAATGCCTGATTCTTTAAACTTCCACAAATACCCAACATCCAAAGTAACATGTAAATAGACCTCTGCTGTTCAGCAAATCAATTCCAGCTGCTTCTAGAGGCCACTGGATCTATTACATGACTTCTGTGTTTACTGATATAACAATGATGGGATTTTTTTTTAAAACTATTCATTTAGTACAACTTAGTAAGTTGAAGTACTTGTCTTCAGAAAAGCCAGCAGCATTAAAAAAAAAAAAATACACTTAAAGTAAGAGTTGGCTTAAGCCCTAAATACCTTCCTGAACAGCCATGCAGCTAAACACAATCCAATGTCACCTAGGGAGAAGAACATGTAACATTTGCACTTTTCCCCTGGATAACAGAAACAAGGCAAAGCAAATTCAGAGCTTTGTGAATGAACGCCTGCCATGTTTAATACACCTGGCGCTCTATAAAACTAGAGCCACTGTCATATATGGTTATATAGATACATACTTTTTAATAAATTCTCTTGCTTGCGTCAAAATTTAAGGATGATTTTTTTTTCCTGGTCAGTCATTTCAAGGGAACAATAAATAAAGTAGAAAATGATGAAATGTTTTGCATATTTCTGTGGAAGAACAGAAAACATTTATACTTTGAGAGGTTCAGAAAATTAACTGTACAGAATGAACAGCTTATATACACTGTCTGTGCAATTTTTCTTGGCTGGGGTATTTAAATGCAAGAGCTCCTCCAAGACAAGTCACATTCATTCTTGTCCAAATCCCTCTGTCTCTTCTATTGCAAAAAGAAGTTTTTCCTTTAGTTGTTCATAACTCTTATATGGTGGTAGATCCAAGCGATTAAAACTGAACAAAAACAAAAACAAAATCAGATGTTTTCAATGAAATAAACCAAAAATATTTCTAATATAGTATTCTTTAACAGCACATTGAAACAAGAATATTATGTATGTAAAAACTTTGCCAAAGGTATCCTAACAATATAATAACTAGTATGTTGACTCACCTTAATTAAATAAAGGAATCTATATAAAATTTAAGACATAAGACATCTATATATTTGCCAAAGAATAATGGAATTTTAAATAATGTCAAAATTATAAAGACTGGATTTAAAAATGGGTTTCCTTTTGCTATTCTGTTGTCATGGGTGATGAGTCTCCATAATTTTTCTTAGGTTAATTAATTTCATCCATCCACTCATTCATTTATTTTCTGAGTTTTTTGTGTGCAAGATGTTCCAGTAGCTGGTAATACATTCATGAAAATCCTAAGTCCCTTCGCTCACAGAATTTATGTTCTGATATAGTTCTGATATAGTGAATACATATATACCTTTATCTCCTTAAATAATTTCACCATATTAGATTCTAATCTATAAACTGACCATTTTCTAGTCCTTCTGACATAAATTCTTTTTTTGGGACTGAATTATTAAAAGTAAAATACTAAAACTTAAAACCTTTCTTTACATCGTTCACTTATTGTAGACACTTCTCATCTGTCCTTGCCCACACCCATGTAAGTTAGGAAAGCTCCTAATTAAGTCTAGGAAAAAATAGCCAACTTCAACAGTTATGCAAACCACCAATGATTTACTAATTTTTTCATATTAAAACAGTTGACTATATTGATGGTAGCAACTAAGAACATATATTGATTGCTTTCATTTTAAACTATGCTCCATGAAAGTGTCTTAATCGTAACTGAAGTTAGGAAAACAAACACCCCCCCCCCTTTTTTTCAGTATAGTCTTATACCAAAACAGTCTTACACACCCTTGGCCAGATTCTGTCATTCTGATAATTCCATTTTTGACTTTCTGCTGTCATCACACTTTTGTGTATACTTTTCTGGGAATTTGTGTTGTTTTGGTTTTTTTTCCTTCTCACCTTGTAACCACTTATTTTCTTCACACCCCTGTTGCTTTATATCACCTCCTGAGACACTTCCTTAGCTTAGGATGATAGGTAGAAGCCTAGTATCAACTTATTTTGTGCTTTTTAACATAATACCCATTCTACTCTATCATGTCCTCTGTCTCTCTTTGGCCTACAATATCCTTGCATGTGAAAGTCTCATCTATTCACCCACCAACAATCAGCCTAAATCCTAGAGTTTCTTCTAAGAAGTTTGCCTACAGCATCTTACATAGCTCTTTGTTTCTATTTTAGCATTTTTTATAATGACTGACCGACCCCCCCCCCACTAGATTAAAATAAGCGAGGTCATCTCTGAATTAATAGAAAATACCTAATTTAGTGAATGTTAAGCTGAATAACAGAAGACAAAGGATTATTTGAAAATAACCCAAAGAGATCTTTGTTTCAAGAAATTGACCATTATGCCCGTGTTGTTTTATAAAGGACAGAGACTGAGACTTGCCCATGTGTCTGAGAAAAAATGTTGATTCTAAATCTAGAGAAGTTTAAAGCTGTTATGTCACTATAAAGATGACAGCAGTAGGACCCCATGCATCATCTCATGAACAGTCATTAAGGCTAATTGTTTCGCAGATGAGATCACTGTTTACCTTAGTCATTACAAATTGTTGTTACAAACCAAAATCTTTATGGTCACCTATTTTTATCCAGATCCAGATCAGAATACTAATTTGTATTTTCCCTTGTTTTAAAGAAGTCCCAACCCCTTCTCAAACGTCTTTGGGTCTGGCCTGAGCTTCTATTTCATGGCTTTCAGTCTCTTACAGTCTTAACTCTTCATCTCTTGCCATTAACTGACATCCAGCAAGGTGGAAACATGTCATTTCCTCTGAAGCCAATCAGTAAAGGCATTCATTTTCTGAGGCATACCCTGTTTAGCTATGCAACTTTTCTGAATTTCTTAACTGTATGTTCTTGGTTGTGCTTCATCCATTTAAGGATTTGGTGCAGAGGACTTACTTTATAGCATTTATAGCATTCGTATGGATGAGCAACAGTGCTGTGGCCTTCTACTTCCTTGCCCTTGATCACTCTTGAGTGACTTGTTACTCTATTTTCTTCAGTTACTGACCTCAGGATCTTATCTTTAATATTTCACCACCAATGAAGAACTCTAACTTAATATTGTTTTCTGATCATGTTTTTCAAGTTTATTTCAATGAAAATGAAAACCTGTTAAGCCAATACTCTTTCCACCATACCAAAATTACACTGAGAGACTATAAACAACTGAAGTAGATTAAAACAGTTACCAATGTTCCCTAATTTTTAAGAAGATTTAAATGAACTCACGGATAAATGCCACCAGCCTTTTAAGGAAAACTAACACTAGCACTCCTCAAAACATTCTATTAAATAGAAGAAATTTACCAAATTCATCTTATGAGGCTAGTATTACCCTAGTACCCAAAGTGGCCAAAAAAGAAAGAAAAAAGAAAATTATAGGCCTTTATTACTGATGAACTGATGATATAACAGTTTTCAAGAAAATACTGCTGAATCAAATTCAAAAACACACCAAAAGGATCATTCATGCGGATGGAAAAATGGCTGAACAGTAAAGAACACTATTTGGTCTTTCAGAGGATCCAGTACCTACATAGTGACTCACAACTATCTGTAACTCTAGTTTCTAAGGATTCAATGCCTTCTGGATGATCTCAAATTACACAGACATGGAGCGCAGACATGCACACTCATACACATAAAATGAGGTGTGACATTTATTCATCATGACTGAGTTTCATTTCAGGAATTTAAGAATCATACAAAGTATGTGAATCAGTCACTCAGTAACTCATAGTAATACAGTCAAGATCTGAAACCACCTGATCATATCAATAGATGAAGAAAGGGTCAATATAAGAAAGGCCTTTGATAGTAGAACATTTCTTC
This sequence comes from Arvicanthis niloticus, assembly GCF_011762505.2. Classification (NCBI taxonomy): domain Eukaryota; kingdom Metazoa; phylum Chordata; class Mammalia; order Rodentia; family Muridae; genus Arvicanthis; species Arvicanthis niloticus. The sequence goes on along the minus strand of NC_133433.1, from coordinate 13,426,234 downwards.
AAGATAAAAGCCCTAAAGAGCCAAAGAATTGTAGCAATGCACTTCAACATCCTAAAAGGGTGAAACTATGTAAGATAAACCTGTAATTAACATTGTTGTAAGTAAGCGGGAAACAAAAAACAATAACAGCATTTCCACTAACCCAGAAAGAGAAATGAATACCTACTTTCTCTATTCCTATTTTATACAGTTCTTTTAGTCTTAACTAGAGCAATAATAGATAAAAACAAATAGCAAAGGAAGAAGTCAAAGTACCTTTATTTGCAGAGTATGATTCTGTATGTCAGAGACTATAAACTCCACCAGATGTTTTAGAATTAATAAGCACTTTGAAATTAGCAGGACACAAAACTGACACATAAAAATCGGTAGCTTTCCTATAGGCTAATAACAAACTTGCCAAGATTGAACTTAAGCAAACAGCCCATTCACAATTGTTTTAAAACAAAACAAAAACCATCAATGAACAAAGCTATCCATAAAAGTGAAAGACTTCTATATTGAAACCATTATAAAAACACTCAAGAAGACACTAAAAGAGGAACAGACCACTTACATTCACATATTAGTAGAATTAACATTTTGAAAATGACCATATTATTAAAAGAAATTTACAGATTCAATGCAATCTCCATTAGCATTCCAATGACATTCTATACAGAAATAGAAAACTCAGTTTTAAAATTCCTATGAAAGCTTAGTTATTCCATCCCTCAGCTGTATACTTAAAGGGCTTTAGGTAACATACTACAGTACTCTTATAGCTCTGATTTAAAAGATCCCAGATAGCCAAGGAATCCTGAGCAAAGAAAACAATGCTGGAGATGTCACCTTACCCAATTTCAAATTATACTAGAAACCCAAAGAACTAAAACAGATCATCACAATAAAGTAAAGGACCCAGAAATAAATCCATACAACTAAAGCCATTTGACTTTTGACAAAGATTCCAAAAAGACATGTTAGAAAAGAAGACATCTTTTCACCTGATACTACTGGAAAATGGATGTCCATGTATATATAGAAAATAAAACTAGATCTATTATTTTTCATTCCTTAACTATTATCAATTTAAAGTTTGTCAAGTGTAATACTTAAAACTACTCCAATATAGAGGATTATTGAAAAGGAGTCCTCTAATTCAGAAGTGAAACCAAGAATCAATAAATAGGTTTGCATAGATTTACAAAACTTTGGTATAGCAAGAGAAACAAATGAGTGACAAGGGTAAGAATCTGTCAGCTATACATTTGACAAATGAAAAGAAGATGTTTATTAGGAACAAAAAACTAAATACCAAAAGCCAAGCAATTGAGTCAAGTGAATAAATGAAATAAACAGAGCTTACAAAACAAAAATGCAAAGAAAACGAAGTTCATTGTCCTTAGCTATCAGGGAAATGCAAATCAAAATACGCTGAAATACCACATCATTCTAGTCAGAATAGCTATCATGAAGAAAAGAACCCATGCTGGGGAGGATGTGAGGAAGAGAGCCCTTATGTACTGCTGGCTAAAAAGTACGTAGTCCATCTACTATGGAAATCACTATGGAGAGTTCTCAAAAATAACAAATACAACATCCACATGATGACATCCTTATGCCATCCCTAGGTATACTTAAAGGACTCCAAATCAATACACAGTGATACCTATAGACTATGTTTCAAAAGTATTCACAAAGGCAAACTATACTAACAGCGTAGGGCTGTTAGAGAGCTCAAAACAGATAAATGGACAAAGAAAATGAGGTGTATATATATGCTAACAGTCTTACTCTGCCACAAAGAATGAAGTTATGTCATCTGTAAGAAAATATTCAAACAGATAGTCATATTAAGCAAAATGGAACTTAGACAAGCATCACATGTTCTCCCCCATTTATGGGTTCTAGATTATAATACATGTAAATGGAACATAAAAGTAGAAGCAAGATTGTAGAGGAATGAATGAAAATAATGGGGGAGGGGAACAAGAAAGGGGAAGAAGTTGAATTTGGTCAAAGGATATGATGCATTTACACGAAGATGTCTGTACCAAATCCATTACTATATACAAGGAACAGATGCCAATAAACTTGAGTATTAATGTTAGAAAAGACATATATTCAAAAACCAAGCTTTAGCAAACTTAGTATTTAGTGCTTCATAAAAGACAGGGTTTGTTTTGTTTTTGACAAGTGCATGTTGTTGAAGAGTATCAGGGAACAGCTTGGCACTCCTGCTTTTATTTGTTGTAAGACACTACCAAGTTTTAGCCACTATTGTTTCTGTACATATAGAAACACCAAAGCAACAACAAAAGCTGAATCATGGCTTAGGATGAAAATAGCTTTGAGCTCCTGAAAGAACCACTTATCGCTAAGCTATCACCTGGTAGGGATAATGTTAACATTTCTCTGCAATCTCTTTCATCCACTTGTTACACTCTTACTAGATGATTTCTCTCAAATACCATTACTTGTTATTTATAGTTCTATAAACATTTTAAGTTTCCTTATAAGGAAGTCCAAATTACAATAACAGTATGTGTTAAATCACATTTTTCCAATTATGTTCACTTTTTCTGCCTCCACAAGTTCCAGTCAGATCAGTCAATTATGTTCACGTTTTCTGACTCACTCTGTTCCACTCCCTGTAGTCAAATTCCAGTTCTTGAATCAGGGGTTTTTCTTCAGCATCTATTACAAGAATATTCTACATTTCCCCATACCATGCTATTTATTAAACTTAAGCTAAACATTGTCCTTTCCAGGGATCTGTCTATTTGAGTCCATAGAAGACTCACTCCAATTATTATACTACTCTTTCCTTTTAGCTATTTGTTCATCTCTTCTGCCCTACAAAGATTTCATAAAAATGCAACGAGTAATTCCATCCTACTTGCTATATAGTGGGTACTCCAAATATCTGTTGAACCAACAGACACCTTCTCAAGTATTTTTAGGGAAGCTATACTAACTTCTTCTAGGGCACTCAGTTACAGAACACTGTATGATTCTCCTCAGCAAGCTGAAATTCTATTTCATGAATAAATAGCTATAATGGCTCTTACCTGCTACCAAAACCAAAATAAAACAAGAACCTCTGTGGCCTTCACCTTCCTGTTTAGGACTCTTGAACTTACCATGTATGACTTCTTGGTAACCAGGTGTCTTTGCCAACTTTTTCAATACAAAACTTTTGAGGCCCATTACTTCCTAAATTAGGAACAGAAGATAAGATAATGCTTATTTGGTTGGTCCTTTAAAACTAACAGAACCATGTCACATTGTTATATGAATGATACAGAGAAAACTAAAAATTTCATAATATCTACACCGAGAAGCTTTTTGGAGAGATACTGAAGTTTTACACCCATGGAGAGAAAGGTAACTATTTTTACAGTCTTGGTTCCTTAACAATTATCCTATGGAGTGAAACAGTAGCCATGTCAACTTTGATGACCCTTCCATTTTATCTCACATGTCACTGTGGTTGGAATGAGAATGGCCCCCACAGGCTCACAGAGTTGAATGCTTGGTTGCCAAGGAGAAGCACTATTTGAAAGAATGTGGCCTTGCTGAAGGAAGAGTGTTAGTAGGGTAGGCTCTGAGGTTTCAAAAGCCCTTGCCAGGCTCAGTGTCTTTCTTTTCCTGTTGCCTGTGGATCCAGATGTATAACTCTCAGTTACTCCTCCAGCACCGTGTCTCCTTGAATTCTGGCCATGCTCGCTGCTATAACAATGGACTAAACCTCTGGAGCTGTAAGCAAGGCCCAACTGAATGCTTTCCTTTATAAGAATTGCTGTGACCATGATATTATCTTCACTGTAATAGAACATTAACCAATGTTTTCAGTATCAATAGCTCTTTCTTTTCTATGGTACCAACTTTCCAAATAATTTATATACAAATATACTGTATATCTAATACATACTATTCTCGCAAAATTAACTTCAGAGAAACTGCAATGAATCCGCATTTACCCATGAGTTCAGCAAATCCTCCTAGAGGCAAGCGACAGGTTCCAGTGACAAACTGCAAGAGTCGCATTCGTACTTCATTATCAGTCTCTTTCACAAACTGTATGACAAAATCAAATGTTCTTTAATATACAATAATAGCCAACATCCCATCAACAATGAGTAAACAGGTGAAAATGTTAAAAACAAACAAAAACCCACTGAAACTAGTTTAAGCAATTAGTGTAGTAAAGTGTTTGTAGTACCACAAGGTACACTATAGATATCACTTCAGTAACCCTCACAATAATACCACAACTAGCTACTATAATCTGTCATTCAATCGGGAAATAAATGAGAAGCTTGGAAACCTTATGTCACTCGACTACAGTAATCTCTCTAAGACGGACCCGTGTCTCTGAGGGCTGCAGCTGAGCACTATGCCATGTGTCTTCATTTACTTAGACTTCACAACAGTCTACAAGGCAGCTACAATCATTAGTAATCTCCCCATACATGCAAGAAAAGGGAGGCCCATAGAATTTAGTTAATTTGTCTTTTTTAAATTGCTAAAAAGTAGAACATTTAAACTCCATTCTCATTGAGCTTTCAGCCACTGTTAGGCTGAATCTACCCCTTTTTAAACTACAAAAACAAATGAACACTTCCCCATTGCTCTCTGTGGAATTTTCTGCTATTAAACATTTTCAAACCTTCTATGTCCTTCACTAGTACCTGAAAAACTACAGATGTCTCCAAAATTAACAAGTTTGCTGACAACTTCTTCTAAAAGAGGAATGTTAATGGGAAATATGGTAATGAATATGTTGGTTTGAATAGAACCGAAAGCCTTAAGAAAAGGCTTCTTCAAATAGGGAATGCACGTGTGCTGGCATTATGGACTTGACCGGATTAATAAAAGCCTCAGTGAGGAGCAAGTGTTTGGTGTGTCTTCGAGATGTTTCTAGAGAGGATTAACTGACCTTGGGAGTTACCATGCCACTGGGCTGAGAACCAGGTGTAATAAAAGTAGACGGGAGCAGGCCATCTGTGCTTCCTGATCTGCACAGCTATGAGCAAGCTCCCAAGGTCAAAGCTATAGCTGCTCGTACATCCTGCTTTCCTGTCATGATGGCTGGTACTCTTAAAACTGTTAGTCAAAATAAAGTTTTCTTCCCTTGTTTCTTGTCAAGAATTTGGTTATAGCAATGAGAAAGCAGATAATGTAACAGCTTAGTTAAACATAAGACAAAATGTTTTGCTAATCAGCCCAAAACCTTGGACAAACCGAACCTTGCTGAGGTATACAGCCAGCCCTAAGCTGATGGTCTTGTGCTTTTTGCTTACCCAGAAATGAACTCCTCTATCCTAGTCATTAGTGGTCAGATCTGAGTAATAAATAATTTTACACAGGTCCTATTTGATGACTATGGAGCCAGGCATCCCTTAAGAGCCTTTGACTTTTGTTCTGGAATGCCTGGAGACCCTAGTGGCCTGAAGGTGAGATAAGACAATGAGCTATGAGGTATTAACAGTTGCCTTTGCTTCTGGAAAACCTGCTTATAGCTGTGGGAAAGGGGTGAAGTGGTCTTTTTATTACTCTATAGTGGGAAAATAAGAAACAAATGAAGGAAGTAAAGTAATTTTCCTGCTCAGCTGTGAATTACATAGATAGCTGTAAAAGACACCTTTCTAATATATGCTTTAAAACCTCAGAAAGGGACTTAAGGCTGCCCTCCTACTAGCAGTAAGAAAAAAATTCACTTAATCTCAATTGGAATTGAGTCTAAGTCTCTTATTTCTCAGAGTGGATCTGAACATCATAACACCAAAAGACATGGGAAACACATTTTATTATCAACTTTGACATATATCTCACCATTTTACCTAAAGCAAACAATTCAGTAATACAAATACCTTTGGTTTATATGAACTTAAGTTCTAAATTATTTAGACACATTTTATACATGTTGATGAATATTTTAAGGCAGGTTTCCAGAAGGCAAAATATTATGCAATAAACTAATGGGAATCACTGTTATGAAAAGATGTACCTTTTGGAAAATCTCCCCATAATATAAAACTCTGCTTTTCACATAAATGTGAAAATTACCAGAAGTCCAACCATGTTGCTCAAATGAGCTGTAGGTAGTAAAATACTTATGGAAAGAATATGCCAGGATTAGAGATTTTAAAATCTTTTAACACATAAATTAAAGCAAAACAACATGTCTCTTAAAAAAATGTACTTAAGTATTAGTACGGTGCACCTGGATATTCTGAGACCTACCTGATCACCATTTAAGCCAAAACACAGTAAGAACAAATAAATAGTCATTCTTGTATATCAGTGTCTGAATCATTCCAATTCTTTAGCATATTATCACCTTCAGAAGAATTAAACCTCACACTGACCTTATCACTGAAAACATGCACCTGGCTGGATGTGATGGAGAATGCCTATAATCCCAGCATTGAATAAGCCCATCCTGGGCTGGCCATGCAGAACCTGTCTCAATGTAGAGCCCCAGTAAATCTAAAACCAGCCAAATGAAACCCCATACTCCTTCACTTCTCAAAGTGTGCAGAATTCATATAATACTGTGATACCAGTAAACATTATTCATACCTCCATCTAGAAAATAGTGAAAAGTATTGGAAGGCTAAAATACAGGTCTAAAGTCTCAAAAATTATTAATAAACTACTTAAAACTATTTTTATAAGACAATTCTTCAAATGATTTGTCTCAAGACAGATAAAGCAAGTACCTGCCAAAACCAAATAATTTGCTTGCTGTTTCTTGTATAATGTCGATAAACAGTATTTCTCTGCCAGTCTGCCAAGTCAACCTCTTGCATGCCACACAGCATAACCTAGAGAAGGAACACAGTATCAGCCACAGCAATGATTAGACTATGAGTTTTTGCTGTTGTTTCTTTGTCTTTTTATTATTTATAGGAGTTTCTAAGAATACATTCTGAGTAGTAGAATAGTTTGTCACATTAGTTTCTCCCAGTGTGTTGGTATTCTCCCTCACCTCCTTCCTGAGGCAGGGTCTCATGATGTAGTCCTGGCAGGCCTGGAACTCACCATGTATACAGGCTAGTCTAAAGTCCTAAGAATAGCCTATCTTTCCAGTGCTGGGAATGCAGGTGTCTACCAACAAGCCTAGCCTAGCCTAGCCTAGCCTAGCCTAGCCTAGCCTAGCCTAGCCTAGCCTATCCTGCCTGCCTTTTTTCCTTTCTTCCTTCCTTTGTTTTTGTTTTGTTTTCATAATTATATCCTTTAAAGAACAGAATTTTTACTTTTGATGAGGTCAGGCTGTTTTCTTTACAGTATTAAAAATATTCTGTAAGCAACTTGTACCTATATTATGAATATGTGCATGTTTGTGGAAACATTAAATAGAAGCTTTGCTAGGACATGAGAAAGACATACATTTAACTTTATAACCTGAAAAACTACCAAGACTTTCCAAATTGGAATTTTATCTAGGCTAATATTCTTTTGTTTAATTTTAGGCATTCATATTTATATTTAATATGAATTTTAAATTAATCTTTGTGGCCTAAGGTAGCAGCCAAAGTTAATTTTCTTTCCTGTGGATATCCAGTTGTTTCAACTTTATTTGTTGAAAATGCTTTCCCCCTTTCCACTGAAAATAATTTGGCAATATATGTTGGGCTCTGTTTATATGCCATAAATCAAAATACGAACATCTCTCAAGTATGTTCCTTTAAAAATTATTTTGTCCCTTCTACAGCTTTTGTAGGTTCTCATAATAAATGATTTTATTAACTTCTTTTGGGATGTTGACTGTTGCTATGTTCACAGATCACCTCAGAGAGAACTGACATGCTAACAATAATAAATCTCAAATTTACAACACATTCCATGTCTTATTTTTTATGTCTGTAGTTTTTTTGAGCAGTTTTTTGAGGTTTTAATATAGGGGACTTGTATTTAGTGATATTTTTTACCCTTTTCTGACTATTTATGACAAAAGTATTCAGCTTTAAAAATTATGAAACATGCTACATTGAGGACATTGTGGTAAATTAAATAAACAGTCATAAAAACATATGGGCTGGAGAGATGACTCAGCAGTTAGGAGCACTGACTGTTCTTCCAGAGGACCTGGGTTCAGTTCTCAGCACCCACATGGCAACTCACACCTGTCTGTAACTCCAGTTCCAGAGGATCTGACAATCTCACACAGACATACATACAGGGAAAACACCAATGCACATGAAATAAAAATAAATAAATAATTGAAAAACAGATAGACAGATAAATAAGTAACTAATGAAACCATAAATATGATATGATCCATTTATAGAGCATTTAAACAGTTAATACAAATAAAGTAGAGGGACATGAGGCTTTGTGTTTAATGAGTTTCAGTTTTATAAGATGGAAGGATTCCTAAGACTTGATGTATTATAATGCAGTTATGCTTAATACTAGTGAACTGCATACTTAAAAATCATTAAAGTGGTAAATTTTATATGTATTTTATCTTATAAAAACAGACTCACTTCTGATGTATACCCAATAACCTTCTTTACATGCAGTCAGAACCGCTAGTAATTCATTTAAAAGTCTCATCTTTCAAGAAAGTCACTGTTAAATTAAGATTTCTGAAACTTCCTTAAATTATTAATAGTAATTGAATTCCACTTTTTGACCCCTAATAAATGACAATGACTGATGATATTGTCCTTGAAATACCACTGTTCTTAAAACATAAAACCCAGTGCCACATACTTTTAGATAAATGAGAAGAATCAGTATTGTACTAAAGTGTGTGTAAAAGAATAAAACAAGCTATACATAGTAGAGCACTGCTGGCACATGGAGACTATGGAGGCTGAAACAGGAGAATCATGACTTCAAGGTCCACCTGAGCAGAAGCAGACCTTGTCTTAAAGTAAAGGAACAAACAACACTGAATATGGAGAGTAGAGATAAAGTGAGATTGGAAATGGAGAGGAAACACAAAGCCCACCCATTCCAGCAACAGCACCCCCTACAATCTTATAATAAATGAGCCTAACCTCCAATTCTTTTTCATCAAAGTACTGTAGCCACTGAAGGGGAACAACTTCATTAAAGCCATCAAGGAAAGCTTTGGTCTGTTCTTGTACTCCTCGAGAAAAACGCCATTCTGTCATTAAGCTGAAAATAAAGACAGTATTTGAAAATAGGTCATGTATATATAAAGCTAAGGGACAAAAACACCAAGAAAGCTTTAAATTTCTTTTCCTTTTCTAAATATACTACCCAAATATGTGCACACAACAAGCATGTATGTATATATCTATGTTATTTTTACACTTAACATTTTCCACTAACAAATTCATGTTATCATTTTTAGTTACTTCCATTTTTGAGATTATAATTTTTTGCTTTTTAAAAAAATGTTTTATTTATTTACATTCCAAATGTTGTCCCTCTTTCTTGTCTCCCCTCCAAGAGTTCTTCACCCCATCCACCCTCCCATTTGCCCCTGAGACAATGCTCCCCCACTCACCCTCACCCACCTCAACCTTTCTCCTTTCAATGAAAGAAAAATCCAGAAGAATACATTTCTTGACACATGTGATCTACCATAATTACATGAAGAGAATATAAACAACTTAAATGGGCCTATAAAAAGCAGTGAGATCAAAATAGTAATAAAGTATCTTCCAAGTAATATGGCTCAGGCCTCAATTGACTCACAGAGAACTAATATCAGTGCTCCTCAAAGTAATCCATAAAATCAGAACAAAGTTCATCAAAGTCATTTATAAAGACAGTTATCACCTGACACCAAAACCTCACAAGAATAGACAGACTGAAAACAGACTGAGGGAGAGAGACTGAGAATCTGAGATTATAGAATAGAAATCATGGGATCTCAGTGGATGGAGAAAAGGCCTTTGACAAAGTACAACCCTTCAAGACATAAGCACTAAAGAACGTAGTATCATATAACAACATAATGAAGGCTGTATCTGAGTAATTTACAGCCTTTGCAGTGAGTGGAAAAAAGCCTCAATGCATTACTGACAGGACTGAGACAAGGCACTTACTTAGTATATGACTTGAAGTAATAAAGACTACTGAAGCAAGAAAGAAACAAAGACTATAACTACACTTGTTATAGTAATTCTCAATTGGGGGTTTCTATCCCACCTTTGATCATTCAGTTCCCAGATAAAAGACATACAACCTTTATATTTACAATAAGCCTTTAATGCACCAGAGCTGGGCATATGTTATTATGTCTACTTCCTTAGCATTAACCCTGAGATATGACTACCTATGTTTCATCTGGGCTGCTCTTTAACTCCAATTGGCCAGCAGCCTTCATGTCCATGTTTTCATATTCACCTACTCCAATTTTCCTCTCTCCACCTCCTATCCTTCGTCCTCTTGTGGTCCTCCCTCAGACAACAAGCCTGGAAACCTTAACCCAGTCTTATCTCTCTTCTGCCCAACTATAGGCTGTTGGTGTCTTTATCAACCAAGTTTTAAATTAAGAAGCAACGTCACATAGCAGTTTCTCTTGTCCCTGGAGGCAATCAGGCCTTATGGGTCAGTATTTAACAATACAATACGTAGTATTTAACATTACAGTACAATTTCTATTAACAGAAAATATGATACTGTATATGACAAATGCTGAAGACTCAACACCCGAAAACCTCTTGGAACTAATAAATATGTTTAGCAAAGTAACAGGATACAATCCATACATGCATTGATCAGCTATTAATAATTTTTATAGAACTTAGTTAATAGCTTTTCTATACAGCAATAATGAACATGCTGAAAAACAAATCAGGAAAACAATCATACTGGTAATAGCCAGAAAATAAAGCTTTGGAATAAATCCAAGATATAAAAGTAAAAATACTAAAACACTAAAGAAGGAACCTGAAGACAGAACATGGAAGCCACCTGTGCTCTTGGAGCAGCAGAATTAGTACACTATTAAAAGCAAAGATGAGTGGAAACCTTGTCAAATTCCAATTACATTCTGCAAAAAATTAGTCAAAAGATCCTGTAGGGAAACACAAAAAAGAAAATTGGAACAGGAGATGTGGATCAGCTTTAGAGCACAAGGATCTGACCCAGCAGAGAAAGAACCTGATGGGAGTTTTCCAAATGTTTTGTAAAAGCTAATAAAATTGAGTGTAAATGTAGAAGATTTCTAATTATATTCCAAAACGACTACAGAATGAATTCAATCAGCTCTATCAACCTACCCAATATATTCATCTTTATTTTCTTCAGTCACCAGGATATTGGAACCTCCCAACTTTAAATCATGTGAAGTAACTTTTCCCAGAATCTCCATGTCTACAGAAAAGTACATTTCTAAGCCACATTCTTCAATATTGTTATCTCTGGATTAAAAAACAAAAAAACAGTGTGTGAGTGTGCACATAAACACAGTATAAAAATGGATTCCAAATAAATACCTCAATTAAAAAAATACTTCAAACCTTATCCAGATTAGAGAGTTGTAAAATTCAGTATCAATAGATTCCAAATCCTTGATAGTAAGTTTTTTACTTAGCATACGCTTGTAGAATGGTAAAGAGAAACCAGTATCAATAAACTTTCCATGGAATAGTGCCTGTTTAAAAAAAAAAAATATTTAAACTTTGAAAGTTACAATCTTTAGAGCACAGTGACAAAACAGATATCATGCGGCTTTACACATTAAAAAGCACTATTTAATGGTATAAACTGTTAAGGCTAGCACACTAAAATGCAAAGCATAGAAAACTAGAGTGAAAAATTTATTTCATAGGTCAAACAATGTACATAAGAACTATAAAAAGATGATGAGACTATTACCAACTTCTTCCCCATTTAAATATTTTAATAATTAACTTAAACACAGAAATATAAAGCCCCATGTATTTTTTTCCATTCCTTTCTTGTCTGTAGGACCTCTGTGTCTTCTTCATGCCAAACACGGCATGAATACAGGAAGAAGCACCAGTGAGTTTTGATTACATGAATATCTAAAACTACTCTCAGCCCCTTATTCTACTTACATTCAATCAATAAGTCATTTATACTGCTTCAGACCTTCTCACTGTATTTCTAACAAACCTAGACAAAAATCAACTTAGAATTTACTTTGCCTATACATTGGTAGAACACGCTAGAAGTACACATACCAAGCTAACTAGCTATGACCAGCAAACCTCACAGGAAGCATTGTTTACTTACTACATTCAGTTTCCCTGTCTCAGCTCCTTTGTCCCTGTAGCTCTTTGTCCTCAAATACTTACTAAACTTACTACACACAGGAAATAACAACCAGGAGCACTTTTGTGTAGTCTACCCATCTGCTCACCACTAGCATCTGAACTTTCATACTCCTATTGCAAATAAGCTACTACTTTCGTGAGCAATACAGACTTCTCCCTTTTATTCAAGGTCATTGCTCCAATACTTCTTATATTATGGGGTTCATCCAATTCTTTGTCCTTAGCTGAGCTTGGTGGCACATGGCCATAATCCAGCACACAGGAGGTTAGGGCAGGTTATCAACCTGAACTACAACAATGGAATACTATTAATTGATTGTTAGCAAATTCTCTATGATACTGCACTATGAACTTTTCTAAAGCAGATGCCTATGTTTGAATATTCACCAATCTTCCCAGGCCAGCACTCATAAAGATTTCTCACCTTGCTAAATGGCTGACGCCAGACCCCTCAGTAACATAAGAAAGGGCTAACTATGGCAGTTACTTTCAAATACCCTTCCTTCTACTATTTTCTTCTGAGAATCACTTACTTGATTTTCTAATCTCAGTTAGTTTTTTTTTTTTTTCACTCCTTTTCATTGCCTCAGTTTATAAATATCCATTAATTCCTCTGTCCACATTATTTCCTAACACGACCATGAGCTTTTGATATTCTCTATGTGCTTCAAATCCCCAAATGCCTCTTTCTGACCTGGACATCTTGTCACCAGATTTGGATATCTATCTTTTGTACATCTCCACTCGATACTTATAGGTACCCTGAATGCAGAAGAAATCCAACATTCTTGATTTCCCTTACTTTCAATATTTGTTCTTGTCACCAAAGCACCCTCTTAGGAAATGGCAATTTCAAACAGATGCATAAGCCATTCATTTTGGTGCCTCATTTTTACTCTTATGCCTTCCCCCCAATCTAAGAAAACCTATTTCTTTCAAACTTCAGAATATTACCTGAATTCAAACCACTTCTCACATCTATTACTTCAGCACAGATCCAACATCTCCATGAGGTCTCATTATGACCTCTACAAATGGTTTGTGTCTCTGCCTCTGTTTTCCACTGCCCACAGTAGAGATTTCTTGTTGTTATTATTCAGCTCATGACACTTAAGTGACCACCTCAAAACCTTTACATGAATTCCCTAAAAAGTCCTACATGGTATTTCTAAATCTCATTTCTCACCATATTCTCTCCCATATGAGTCATTTCCAAACCCTGTAAGCATTGACTTGATGCTCCATGAGCCCAAAGTGTTCTTCTCCAAGGTATCCATGTGACCCAGTCTCTTGCCTTCTTCATATTTCCACTTGTGTTCAGACTTTAGAGGGCTTCTTTAATCACTTATATGAAAAAAACAGTGGCCACCCCCAACCCACATTACAGAATTTAGATCCCAAGAGTAGGAACTGTACCATTTTGTTGTTGTTATTCTTTAATACCCAGTGCCTAGAAAAGGGCATGGAATTATTATAAATTTCTAATAGATACTTGCTAAATGAGTTACTGGATAATGTAGTGTAAAAATTATAAACACCTCTCAAAAGACAACAATTCACAAAGGCTACTGCAAAGCTCTGAAAATTCTGAAAGCACTAAGTTAGTCAGTGTACTTACTCAGTAACTCAGATTTTCCTTGAAGTAAATAACACTTTTCTCCACATGAAGTAACAAAGCCTTTTATTTTTTCTTAATTTTACTTATTCTCCCTAAATTTAATCCATACATAATGTACTTTTTAATCATATTCCCATTATCATATTATCCCCCCCCCATCCACTGCACTTTTCTTCCCAAAAATTCTATCCCACTTTCATGTCAGTGTGCGTGTGTGTATATGTGCTAGCACACACATTCCACTGTCTTTAATTTGGGTTGCTTGAGTAAGCATGGGTGGAATATTGTTTACTTAAAACAGAGAAGTTTACTGGTAATGCCCACCACTAAGGAATCTGACACTTCCCCCCAGCAACTGTAAATTGCTTGTAACTAAGGGAGGCTAAAAAGTGTTTTTCAAAATATTTTTATGAAATACACTTTTTTTGCACGTCTGTGTATGTGGTGTACACATGTGTGTGTAGACCCAAGACTGGTATTGATTGTCTCCCTAAATTATTCACCACCATATTGAGACAGAGTCTTTCAATCAAACGAATCAAATCTGAAAGTTGTCGTTTTGGCTAATTTACCTAGCAAGCTTGCTCTGAGGATTAAGTATTGCCTTATAAGTACTGGAATTAGAGGAAGGCCACTGGCGATCAGAATTCCAGTCTTTGAGCCCACTGAGCCATCTCCCTAGCCCCTAAAACACTTTGAAGTAAGCAATATGTAAATAAGATAACTGAAAGTTGGAAACTCACCATTGCAATAAAGCGACCAATAAAACAGAAGTATGAAAGATGGTCAGGATTTATAGTTGATGCTGGATTTATCTGTAAACAATAGTTATTCTTGCCTGCATACTCAAATAAGCAATACATTGGGTTCAAAACTTCATGGGAAAGCAAGAAAAACCATTCTCTATAAGAAAATAAGTCAAGATTACTTTTAGTATTCATATATATGTGGATTTTAAAACGATCTTAAATAGATCCATAAATAAATAAATGCAAGCACGTACGCATACACACACACACACACACACACACACACACACCTCTACTCATTTATTAGTTCTCCTCCATTTCTATTTTATGATCCAGCTTTCCATTCCAAGTTCTGCTAACTCTGCACAAATTGCAAGCTCACTGTTTTTCACACGTATGTCCTTTTCTACATCACAATTTCATTTGGGTATCTTTTTTCACATTTAATTCAACCTATATAGATGACACTTTTTGTGAATTCACATTTCATTCCAATTTTAGCAAATTTTGAAGCAATGTCAGAGCATAGTATCTATCTATCTATCTATCTATCTATCTATCTATCTATCTATCTTTCTATCTATCCATAAATCATTGCATTCATTGTGAAATATCAATCTGAAAAAAATATTTTTATGCACATTAATCTCAAAGGTAAAAGCCATGTGGATATATTTTCAGTATTCTTAACTCTTATAGGCATTCTGTAATATATACTTTAAAAGCTTTTTATTTTGTTTTGGGTTTGTTGTTGTTGACTCTAGGTATGTAATCCAGGATTTCGTTTGTGCTAAGCCAGGGATAAGCCAATCCACTAAGTATTTATTTGAGGCTGACATTACAGCACATAACACTGCTGCTACAAAATGGTAAGGTGTTTTGTCTTGTTTTTTTGAGATAAGGTCTTCCCCTACAGCTCAGGTTAGTCTGGAATTTTATATGTAGCCCAAGCTGGCTTTGAGTCTGTAGCAGCCATCCTGCCTCAGATTCTTAAGGGCTGGCATATCTGGCTTTAACAGAACAGTTCAAATTGCATAGTAAATGTATTCAAAATAATCCTAAAATTAAAAAGTGAAATCTTTAAATGTGATAAGTACTTACTAACTTTTAACCACCTATTTTTGGTTCACTTTAAAAATTTTTAACACACAAAAAAATGTACAAAATGTTCTAAAGTGAGAGTACAAACTCAAATATTTACTGTGATCAGTGAGTTCATGGGTCTTTGCCTTGCCAAAATCCCCATTCCTCATTATGAACCTGCTAATAAATATGATAGACCTTAAAGAAAGAAAATCTCTAGGCACATTAACCTAATCTTTTTAAATACAGTGGTGGGAACTATCTATCATGATGAGTGCATGTTATCCTAACAGACTCATCCAGTTGGTGCCAGTAAAAGAAAAAATTGGGGATACTGTTTTTAAAGAAAAGCCTGCACTGTTAACATTTTTTGCTTGGTCTTTTTGTTTGTTTTTTAAAGACACTATGTAGCTTTGACTGTCCTAGAACTTGCTAAGTAGACTGAGATGGCTTCAAATAAAATCTGTCTGCTTTTGCCTCATGCATGCTGACATTAAATCTATTACCCCATCTGGTCAAGAAAAGACACAATTTTAATTCTTCATTTCAATCTGGTAATACTGTCAAGAAATTTGAAAATTTTAAGTCATCATGGTTCACCTCTATGGTGATTCTTTTGGTCTTCTATTTTGTTTATAAATGATTACTAGAATTTTAAGAATATTCCTGAAACTATCTGAGGGGTACAGAAGACAGTGACAAAATAAAATTAACTATAAATTAATATCAACTCATATAACTAAATCAGGTTCAAAATAGTAAGTTAACTAAGTAACTTCACTTTGTGGTTGGGTTCAATTAACACATTTTCCTCAGAAAAAAGAAATAAATAAATTCTAGTAAAAAATGTGTTTACATGTAAACACACACACAAACACACACATGCTAGAAATAAACTTTTCAATTGTTTCAGATCACTTTTAGAAAGCAGCAAACTAGAGAAAACTACACTGATCCAAAAGAATGTCTATCGATGACAAAAGCCTTTACCCTAATACCAACACAAAGAGTTCCTAACTAGAAAGAACCAAGAGAATCGACTTTCAACACAAGCTCAGCTCCACACTCTCAAACCACACATATGAGGCTGAAAGAATCATGAACCAACACATAGGAGCTAGCAGGGCCTAAGGAAGAAAATGAAGAAAACAGTAAAACAGCAAATGAAGAAAAATCACATGAGAAGCTGCAAAACATAGGGCAATCCTGCAAACAGTGACATGAAGACAGGCTTCAGAGAAGCAAACAGGAAAAGCACTGGGATCAGAATGATTAGAGAAAAGATGACAGACACGTTGACTGACAAAGGAGATTCCACATACCCATGACTGATGTTCCTGAAGAAAGAAAAGAACAAATAGAACAGAAAAAAATATTCAAAGATAAAATAGAAGAAAACTTCCCTGAAATTAAAGCTCTTAATATGTTCCTTAAAAACAAACAAACAAACAAACAAACAAAAAAAGATCAATCTGCAATGAAACTAGTGAACTTTAAAGGACAGCATATGCCCTCAGAGAAGATTTTCTGACAACGGGTTGGTCTCATATTTCATAGTATTCACATTCAATGCTGAAACAACAGTGAAGCAGTACCTAGGACTACTGGATAGACAGTGCTGTGCAAGACATTTCTATCCACTGAAGTTGCTGTTTATATTGAAAACCAACAAAGAAAATATTTCCAAACACATAACAGCTATAAGGAACATATTGCCCTAATGAATTCTTAGATGAGCACCTCAATGAGTCTCACCATCTAATACGTGATTCAAATAAAAAATTAGAAGAAAATAACGATACAGAACAACAGTTTAACTGTTTAAAGTGTTAAAACATATAACTGGAACCAAATTACTAAGACAAACAATAGTTCAAAAAAAGAATTTGAATGTTATCAAAACAGCGAAGGAAAAAAGATATGTTGTCTCATTTCTAAGATGTACATTTCATTTCAATGTCTGGGCATTTCAGAAACTGAGAAAAACTCAAACTACATATACTATGAATATTTCTTGGATAGTAGCTAAGAACTGTAATAATTATTTGGATAGAGAATGATAATAATATAAACACTGACAAACCCACAGCAATTATCTACTTCTATCAGTTGTGACCTGGTCCTGCATTTTGTCAGCTGAATTGAAAGTGTGATTGTTTAGTTCTATAAAATTCTATGAAAATCTGAATTCTTAAGAAGTCTTAATGAAACTATTAAAAACACAAAAACAAACAAATAAAAAAACCCCACCAAATCCTGTTGCCAGGTGTGGTAGCTCATGCCTTTAATCCCAGCACTCAGGAATCAAAGGCAGGCAGTTCTCTGTGAGTTTAAGACCAGCCTGATGGACTGATTTACAGAGCGAGTTCCAGGACAGCCAAGGCTACACAGAGAAATACTGTCTTGAAAACAAAATAAAACAAATGCCACTATAGATGTGTGTGAAGCAACTGATGGGGAAAACATAGAATTTTTACTAACTACTTCACAAGTATCCACTCTTAATAGTATCCAGTCTATTCAGTAAATGAAGAAAATTTCACTTTCCAAATAAACTCAGATCAGAGCAAGAGCACAAATAAAAGTGGCATGCAACATTGAAATAGCAAAATTAATAAAGAACCTTCTGTGAATTATGCTATAGCCATATGTGGAACACTATACAGTCATTTAATAAGAGCATTAGCATGTACAGAAGAGTAATCATAGTGGTTGGACCCTGTGATGGCTCAGTGCATAAAGCACTTACCATGTAGGCAGGAAACCCTGAGTTCTCTCTTCACCAGAGCCTGTGGGCCCTGGGTAGGTGGTCATGACCACCTGTAATCCCAGTACCTGGGATGTGGAGGGAGGAAATGCCAGAAAAAGCTGGCTAATCAGACCAGCTCAAATACTGAATGCTAGATTCAGCAAGACACAATTCCTAGACATAGAAAGGTAGAGGGGGATGTCAACGTCAGGCCTCCACACACATGTGCACATATAGCCATACACGCACGTGTGTGCCACACTCATGCAAGTAGACATACACACATACCATACACATATACATATGCAAAAACTTGTAATAATGGTTATCCAAAATAACTCTGGTTGCTACTAAAAACCGTAAGTTAATATAGTCATATAATTTTAAAGAATAAATCTACCACAGATGACAAAATAGATTTATTCCAAAGCAGTACATTTTTAAGTTTACCTTGCAAGGCCACCATAATCAAGGCCTTCTTCTCCTCTAAATATTACATATAGTCGCCGCCTCAAGTCATATGGTTTTAATGCCATAATCTAATTAAAGACAAAAATATGAATATTTAGACACTTATATATGACATAAGTTACTTACAAAACAATTCAATTTGTATTTTCAAAAGTACACATTTCTTCATCTCATATTTAATTCTGCAGTTCATCTAGTTTGTTCTATAAACTGGCTAAAAACAGATAATCCCTCAAGTTCTCTCTGACTCGCTTTCATATAGTTTTCCCCGTTCTAGTGTTAACCAGTGGTTGTACTTTAGTGGTAAGCAAAGACGAGCTGTATAGTCTTTCCACAGGTGACCAGTAACCTTTTCTCTGTAGCAATACTGTAAATTGGAAGTACTTTTGGAGTCCCACCACAGCACCATCTACACCACACCTATCTCTTGAGGATCGAAATCCATCTGCAATATTTACTTGATGATGTATGTTTATACAACAGCATGTCTTGAAATAAGATCCAAATACATTCTCATAATCTGTAAGTTTTCCTCAGAGCTAATCATAAACATGCTTTACTTGTGGATAAAAACTCTATTACCATCCACCAGAACCACAGCCAACCCAGGTCTGGGTCCTAACGCAGCTCACTAACAGGCTTCCTTAAAGGGCAATCATGGTCTCAATCCATATCTGAACCTCATATCTCAACCCCATATCTGAACAGACTTAAGACAGACAAAGTAAAATAACAACTAACATAAGTTTGGATACACACTTGCTAAAGCAACTCAAATATAACTCTGAGCAAGCCATGTGTAATACACTTGGAAACTTGAGGCAATTTTTTGGCTCAGAATAACTCATACACACAGGCAGCTTTGATAACACCTCCATTAGTTATCTTTTCTAAAGCTTAACAGCTAGTAAAATGAGGCTGTTATAAATGTCTCTAGACCTTCAGTGTTACCATTCCATTTTAACCTGTTAAAAAAAAATAGCAAGCAACATTGCACAACAATTCTAAGGGTGCAGTAGTGGCACAATACCTTGGCATAACAATCTGTAATTAGACCTAAGTCCACCTCAACAAGAGGGGCATCATGCTTAGTACTGGAAAGCTACTAGTCAACTCTACCCAGAGCTAAGAAAGTCAGAGATCTTGAAGGAGAACCTATAACCACCACTTATTAAACCAGCATTATCTCTAACTACATTCTAAATATTTGTCCTTATACACACAGATGTGTAGTTCTCATCGCTCATCAAAGGTTTCTGCAACAGACAGCAACCATTACAGAAAATAACTATAGAGATATACTTGTCTTGTAAGAAAATACAGAAAACAACCAAATATAAGAGATTGTAATATAATTATGTCATTTCCTCCCTCCCCTGGCTTCTTTTCAAATTTATGGCCTCTTTTTCACTTGAAGAGGGAAATGATATAATTTTATTTTAATTTCAAGAATAAAAGAAATAATTAAAAATTAATGAAACTTATTTAAGTATAAAGAAAGTTATAAGTCATTGGACTAGAAAACAGTGAAAGGTCATGAAAAATTCTCCACTTCATCATTAAAAAAAATTTGACATTATTGTTTTAAAAATATTCTGCAAATGACTCCAGAAAGGTAGGCATGTTACATTCATGTACTCATTCATTCATTATTTCCTGAATAACTATTATATTGAAAGCATTATTCTAGGTACTGGACAGAGGTGAAGCAAATCAATAATCCATGCTCTCATGCAGCATACATTCCAGTAAGGAGACAGGGAGGGACGAGCAGTGTTATGAAAATTAAGTATCATGAATGGTTGGAAAGCAGCCATATGTCAGGGAGGAAGGCAGGGCTATCGTTTTAACAACATGCTCATCTTGATCATGGCTCAATGAAACCTAGAGGTCAGAATGAACTTAAGAGTTACTAATGGAATAGTCAATGCATTACACAATCTATCAATTTGATTTGATTCGTTTAAACTTGATTTTCACAAGCTTTACTATTTGAAGTAATAAAATCCTAACAAAGTAAATGTCAAAACAGACTTGTTCCAAATGCTGTTTAAATTTTATTTTAGTAAGAATACACCTAAATTTTTCTTTTCTTTTCTGTTCCTTTCTTTTCTTTTATCCACTCTTCCCGATGCCCCTTTCTTTCCTTCTTAGTTTTTAAGATAGACTTTCACTCTGTAGCTTTATATGACCAAGAATTCACCTGTCTCTGCTTCTAGAACGCTGATCAAAGGCATATGATAGGACACCCAGCTACACTTAAATTTTTGGTGGAAGGACTGTCTTTCAGTGTGACGCCTTTATCTATAAAATGGAGACGACAGCAGACAATGAAACACTGCCCCTTTTTGCAGTATTCTCTGAGTCTTAGGTATGGGAGTTGTTTGGGAGATACAGCAGTTGAGAATGGGCTCTACAAGGATATATTTTAAGATTATATACAACATCTTGGCTATCTAACACCAAATGGCCATTACAGATTCTGTGATGAGGAAAGAAAAGCAATGAAGAAACTGTCAATAATTGGTCAACAGTCATGACTTACTACGTTGTGAAGTTTATTTTTATTTTAGGTATATGAATGATTGGCCTCCATGTCTGTCTCTGGTCCACATAACACTTTAATATAATTATTAATATAGTCACTCAGGGCATGAGGGTTAATATAAATGTTTAAAGAGTCAAAAACTTTTAACTCTCTTTAGAAATTCAGAATTAGACAAAAGTACGGCTTCATTCTGGTAATATCTTCCTTACCTGTTGGAAGGAATCTTCAAATAATGTCTGTCGGGACACATTGATCTTTACATGACTGGGTAGTGCATTAGACTAAAAACAAAAACATTGTATCATGTAAGCCACAGTGTATATATTATATAATGATCTGACTATTGATTATAAATGAGATTTATTTACCACTGTAGTACCTGGCACAAGTAACGGAAGTGAGCAAGCTTCCACCTAAAGCTGCGTTCATAAGCAATCTGTGGACCACCTTTAGTTCTAAAAAGAAACAAAACACATACAAGTATAATATTCAGTTAAATCAGAGTGTACTATATCATTATATGACTAAGAAACGTTATTTGCTGGCAATAAGTACAGGTCTGTTTGCTAGGACAATGGTGGCCTGAGTCATGAAGGTTGCCACAGCAATGGTACATGTGTACAAAGGGAGACCACAATTTGGGATAGGTTTATCAATAAGCCTTTAGTTTACTCATTCCTGAGGTCTACTACAGGCTCCTTAAAGGAAAATTTGATAATACCTAAGGCTAAGGAAGTCAGAGATTCTAGATAAGGAAACCTTGGGCTGGGGATGAGGGGTCTGTCCTTTGTATTAAACCTGATCTGGACAAAGATAAAGCAAGGCAAAATTAAATTCTTTGGAGTGAGTTATATGCAGATCATGTGACTTAACTGGACAATGAGACAAGAGGCAGCTACAAGACGCAGCTCAGAATGCTTGTACTGCCTAGAAAGAGTCTTAACAGATGTGAATAAAGCATTTCCATGCCAGAGTGAACACAAAATGCTGTCCTCTGTTGTCATATTCAGGAGAGTTCGTTCATCCTAGAACATTTACTAGATGCTTAACAGGGACCTGACCTTCTTCTAGACAATGAAAGCTTTATTTGCTAATAACATGGAGAAAGTGACAGTTGTGTGTAACATATGCACTAATGAGCAATCAAACTATATATTGTTTATTTTTTAGAGAATAAACGGCTCATCATTTCTTAGAGAAAAAAAAGGCCTTGTTAAAGAAAAAAATAAACAGCAAAATAATAATAATCTCTTTTAAAGGTTATTAAAAGATAAAAAATGAGCTAACACATTTGGCACATATATGGTATTGTTATATAAAATTTATATATATATAAAATCTGTTATGGAATAATATAGAGCAAAAAGAGTTAAAGTTGGGTGTTACCTGTGTGTGTTTTCTTGAACAAAAGCTATCTTGTTTCTAAATCTGGGGCTACATTCAAGACTAAACTTGTCTTCACTAAATAACAGTTTTAAAGTTCAGACTTCCACTTACACCGATGACTTCCCATTGCGAGGATCTTTGAATGTTGTTGTTCTTGTATTATGATCAACAAAGTACCTAACACCTTCCCGGGTGTACCTAATTTCCCAGCCTTCTGGCAGGGGTTCTTCATTTGGTAAGCTAAAAGATAAAAGTCACAATCATAAGGTGAGTATGTTTTAGGTACTTACAGCCCACTGATTCTATCCATATATCTATCCTGCAAGATGAATTAAGACTGTAGTACACACATACCCTTGAGTTCTTGGATCTTCCCACTGGGTTGTTTTTGTATTATGATTCACAAAGTAAACTCTGTCTGTCGAATCCACTCTTTTTTCTAAAACAAAATATGACATTTAATAACAATTTGATACCTCTATACCTCATACATATTTTTATCAATGTCATATCAGCTTACCCCAGCCTGGTGGTAAGGGTCCATATGGATCATTTTCTGCAGCTAACATTGAAGCCTGGTTAAAAAAGAGGTTGGGGAGAGAAATAAGATAACATTTTTAGCCATAAATATGTTAATATACTGAGCAATTTAACAGTCATATCTTAGAAATTTTTTGAAAAATATATGGCAAATATGAATACAGCAATTTTAAGAAACAAAGTTCCAAAAATATTATGAAGTAAAAGCAGGCATCAGCTAATATAGTTATTAATGATTTATAATAAATGATTTAGAAATAATGTGCTAATATTGTTTAATTTCCTGATCCTTCTAAGGAGTAAGAAGAGATAGGTGAAGAGTATATAGAGAATTATACCATGCTCAAAAATAGAAAACTATTATAGTAATAACTATTATGCAAAATAATTATTCAATGGTAATAAACATATATCTTGATAAATATTTGATATTACTGTCACAGACAGTGCTAACTGTACTCATTATCCATCTTTATCTTGTTTCTCTTGATAATCAAACCACTAAAACCACTAGTTTTGTTTGGAGTACCAATGAGTTCATGTGGAATACTGCACTGAATCTAGATTTGTAAAGTATAAAGTGATCAATTCTGGCCAATGAGATAGAAGCAGAAGGTCCTGATGAGGGTATTCTTTGCTAAGCATGTACAGCAGCTGGCTAAGTACAGGGCTTTCTATAGGAAAGCTCCCCCTTTCAGTTTACCCTTCCCTTTCATGGCAGAGACTCTGGAAATAAGACCAAGGGCAGCAGCTCTTTAAGTTCAAAATACCTGGCAAGATGCATGCCAACAGAAGGTGCAGGTAAGGGGCATGCCAACAGAAGGTGCAGGTAAGATGCATGCCAACAGAAGGTGCAGGTAAGGGGCATGCCAACAGAAGGTGCAGGTAAGATGCATGCCAACAGAAGGTACAGGTAAGGGGCATGCCAACAGAAGGTGCAGGTAAGGGGCATGCCAACAGAAGGTGCAGGTAAGGGGCATGCCAACAGAAGGTGCAGATAAGGGGCATGCCAACAGAAGGTGCAGGTAAGATGCATGCCAACAGAAGGTGCAGGTAAGGGGCATGACAACAGAAGGTGCAGGTAAGGGGCATGCCAACAGAAGGTGCAGGTAAGATGCATGCCAACAGAAGGTGCAGGTAAGGGGCATGCCAACAGAAGGTGCAGGTAAGATGCATGCCAACAGAAGGTGCAGGTAAGGGGCATGCCAACAGAAGGTGCAGGTAAGGGGCATGACAACAGAAGGTGCAGGTAAGGGGCATGCCAACAGAAGGTGCAGGTAAGATGCATGACAACAGAAGGTGCAGGTAAGGGGCATGCCAACAGAAGGTGCAGGTAAGGGGCATGCCAACAGAAGGTGCAGGTAAGGGGCATGACAACAGAAGGTGCAGGTAAGGGGCATGCCAACAGAAGGTGCAGGTAAGGGGCATGACAACAGAAGGTGCAGATAAGGGGCATGCCAACAGAAGGTGCAGGTAAGATGCATGCCAACAGAAGGTGCAGGTAAGATGCATGCCAACAGAAGGTGCAGGTAAGGGGCATGCCAACAGAAGGTGCAGGTAAGGGGCATGCCAACAGAAGGTGCAGGTAAGGGGCATGCCAACAGAAGGTGCAGGTAAGGGGCATGCCAACAGAAGGTGCAGGTAAGGGGCATGCCAACAGAAGGTGCAGGTAAGGGGCATGCCAACAGAAGATGCAGGTAAGGGGCATGACAACAGAAGGTGCAGGTAAGGGGCATGCCAACAGAAGGTGCAGGTAAGGGGCATGCCAACAGAAGGTGCAGGTAAGGGGCATGCCAACAGAAGGTGCAGGTAAGGGGCATGCCAACAGAAGGTGTAGGTAAGGGGCATGCCAACAGAAGGTGCAGGTAAGGGGCATGCCAACAGAAGGTGCAGGTAAGGGGCATGCCAACAGAAGGTGCAGGTAAGGGGCATGCCAACAGAAGGTGCAGGTAAGGGGCATGCCAACAGAAGGTGCAGGTAAGGGGCATGCCAACAGAAGGTGTAGGTAAGGGGCATGCCAACAGAAGGTGCAGGTAAGGGGCATGCCAACAGAAGGTGTAGGTAAGGGGCATGACAACAGAAGGTGCAGGTAAGGGGCATGACAACAGAAGGTGCAGGTAAGGGGCATGACAACAGAAGGTGTAGGTAAGGGGCATGACAACAGAAGGTGCAGGTAAGGGGCATGCCAACAGAAGGTGCAGGTAAGGGGCATGCCAACAGAAGGTGCAGGTAAGGGGCATGCCAACAGAAGGTGCAGATAAGGGGCATGCCAACAGAAGGTGCAGGTAAGATGCATGCCAACAGAAGGTGCAGGTAAGATGCATGCCAACAGAAGGTGCAGGTAAGGGGCATGCCAACAGAAGGTGCAGGTAAGGGGCATGACAACAGAAGGTGCAGGTAAGGGGCATGCCAACAGAAGGTGTAGGTAAGGGGCATGCCAACAGAAGGTGCAGGTAAGGGGCATGCCAACAGAAGGTGTAGGTAAGGGGCATGACAACAGAAGGTGCAGGTAAGGGGCATGCCAACAGAAGGTGCAGGTAAGGGGCATGCCAACAGAAGGTGCAGGTAAGGGGCATGACAACAGAAGGTGCAGGTAAGGGGCATGATAACAGAAGGTGCAGGTAAGGGGCATGCCAACAGAAGGTGTAGGTAAGGGGCATGCCAACAGAAGGTGTAGGTAAGGGGCATGACAACAGAAGGTGCAGGTAAGGGGCATGCCAACAGAAGGTGCAGGTAAGGGGCATGATAACAGAAGGTGCAGGTAAGGGGCATGCCAACAGAAGGTGTAGGTAAGGGGCATGCCAACAGAAGGTGTAGGTAAGGGGCATGCCAACAGAAGGTGCAGGTAAGGGGCATGCCAACAGAAGGTGCAGGTAAGGGGCATGATAACAGAAGGTGTAGGTAAGGGGCATGCCAACAGAAGGTGTAGGTAAGGGGCATGCCAACAGAAGGTGTAGGTAAGGGGCATGATAACAGAAGGTGTAGGTAAGGGGCATGCCAACAGAAGGTGTAGGTAAGGGGCATGCCAACAGAAGGTGTAGGTAAGGGGCATGCCAACAGAAGGTGCAGGTAAGGGGCATGCCAACAGAAGGTGCAGGTAAGGGGCATGACAACAGAAGGTGCAGGTAAGGGGCATGCCAACAGAAGGTGCAGGTAAGGGGCATGATAACAGAAGGTGCAGGTAAGGGGCATGCCAACAGAAGGTGCAGGTAAGGGGCATGATAACAGAAGGTGCAGGTAAGGGGCATGCCAACAGAAGGTGTAGGTAAGGGGCATGCCAACAGAAGGTGTAGGTAAGGGGCATGACAACAGAAGGTGCAGGTAAGGGGCATGCCAACAGAAGGTGCAGGTAAGGGCCATGCCAACAGAAGGTGTAGGTAAGGGGCATGCCAACAGAAGGTGCAGGTAAGGGGCATGCCAACAGAAGGTGTAGGTAAGGGGCATGACAACAGAAGGTGCAGGTAAGATCCAGGTAAGAGGATGTCCTAAAAGACAGAACTCAGCTGCTTGATGGCACTATAAACTAGATAATGATTAATTCTTATCCCATCCCTGGGATTCTATTGGTAACTAAACTTGCATCCATCTAAGAGGATAGCAGAAAGTGTTTTGACACATACCCAATACCTAATTTTTTCTTGTTTCCAAATTTTCATGTACACAAAGTCCTACACAGCACAAAAGAAATCCCATAGTACAAACTTTCTTATTTACTGTATACAGGATGAGCATCCAAATCTAAAATCTAAAATATTCCAAAGCCCCAAAATTTCAGGAATGCTTATTTATGCAAACTACAAATAATATTAAAGATTACCAAAATAAAATGAAGCAAGCAAACAAACCTTTGATATGTAGTTTATATATTTTAGAAAGCTACCAAAAGAAAAAGATGACATTAATGTAGTGGGAAATTCCTGCAAATTGGGAGGAGCTAAGGTGCGAAGAGTAAGGACAGATGTAGGCGGCACCATGGATGACCACGCGTGTACTGGGAGCAGTCCTGGGTAACAACTTATATCTATGTTAGTTAATTGGGAAACACCTCTAATTGTGTGAGCATCTTGTTTATTGAGCATTACCAAACATATAAAGCCTTTGTTAAATCATTAAGTCTTAGAGTCTTATTTTATACTGAGTACTGCGTGGATGGCGGGATGGTCTGGGCTCAGCCCAACCTTGAGGAGACAGTGTGAAAGATTGGCAGAGCCATCTCCCATGCTGGAGTCTCATGGGTGGCAGGGCCAGTGTCTCTGGCGGAGCCGAGCAGTGGCTGTACACAGCGGCTCCCGTGGTCACAGGCCTAGGCTAGTCAGGAACATAGTGGCTGATTAAGAAAAGCCAGATTGAATGCAGCCGTCATAAACATTTCACTCAACACATTAACATTAACACCATCTAATTTGCTAATTACCGAATAGAGGTATCGTTGGTTGAATTGTTGCATAGCTCCCTGCAATTGATTCCGCTGAGACTGCCACTGTTCAAAATTTCGAACAGATTCCATGGTAGGTCGCTGCCAGGTTGTTGTTCTGGTGTTATGATCCACATAATAAACTCTTCCACGGTCATCAACTCTTCTTTCCCAACTACAATAAATAAGCAATAAAAAAGAAGTAATGAATTATCTCCTGATAACTATGCCATCAAATCTGGTTATTTCTTATTGTTCAACAGAGCATATGTAGTATGAAGCATTTATCTTTCCTAAACTACCTTACTCTTCTATCACAGACTTATACCTTGTTTCTTCTTGAGAAACAGCTTTCAGACATGTCTAGAAGAAACATTCACCGTTTCAGTTTCATTTCCCAGTACCATGTGTGTCATTCCTCCATGCCATTCTTTTAACTTCAGAAGGTCGGATGTCCTGTTCTGCATCTCTTAATAAGAATTCTACTCAGGCTCCATATTCTGTTCATTAGTTGTAATTTTTCAACACCTGGGCTCTATTAAGCCAGTTTTTGACATTAACTTTATACTATGACTATCTAAGAATCTTTTCAAGAATCAATTCGAAATTCTTCCAAAGTTATTATTAAAAATATAATAAGTTTCAACAAATAATATGTGTGATTCTCCATAAATAATGACGTACATTATTAGATTTCATGAGATTTAAGGTATGTAAGCGGTATTAAGATCTACAAACTTTGTTACACGTAAGCTCATATGATATTATATCAAAAATTATAGTTTTAAATAAGCAAAAACATACTAAATAAAGTTCCTGATATTATTCAGAGTCAATGATAAACTGATTCCTTTGATTTTTAAAATAATTTTTTACATACTGCCATCAACAGCGAGTTGATTATACTATTGAATTCAAGTCAAACACTCTCCTATGCTTGGAATATATTTCCTTCAGCTTTTGACGCTTGAACCCTTGGCTCTTCAGATGACTGTGAAAATTATTGAAGAAAGAGCTCAACATTTATTCCTATGGTATTGAGAACTTATCACTGGAAAGCGTAAATGTGGTATTTCTGTTTTCTTTTTTTTTTATTGGATATTTTATTTACATTTCAGTTGCCATCCCCTTTTCCCATTCCCCCCCCCCATAGAAAACCCCTATCCCATGCCCCCTTTTCCTTTTTGCTTTTATACACTTTTTAAAAATGTTAATCAAAGGCTTTATAAGTTTGGTAATGCTCAATCAGAGGTGTAACCTAATATCCAACCTAGATATATCAACTATCTTTGACTGGTGGAGACACGTGAACAACTGCCTCCATATCCCCCCTCTCTTTCTCTCTCTTTCTCTCTCTCATCACCTAGCTTCTCCTCTCCTTTTTCTCCTCCTCTCCTTACTCCTTCTCTTTCTCTCGGTAGCCCTCCCACCTTAGCTCCTCCTACATATCACCCTTCCTGTTAAAAAAAAACTTTTCTCTCAAAATACAATTAGAGCATAATTATGCCAATTTGTACCAGTGAGGTACAAGATAGACCTAATACCCAGTCCATCATTTTGTTGACATACCAAAACCTCTGTCATCTCTCCTAACTAAAACACTTAGTTCTGAACCTGGCTTTTTTCTTGGCTTTAGAATGAAAACCATCCACTCAAATCTTTTCTCTCAAAGTAGATAGCCAGGATTGGCTATGACACTATAGGTCTTCAACCCCGTCAGAAACCCAGAATGACTGACTGGTATTTCAATATAGCATATCCTAAGGCTCGTTTTAAATAAGCAGGTGCTCTATGTTATAGTCATGCATTTTATCCAAAGATAACTATAATATAAAGTTTATTTCACCAGAACCATTATCCAAGAATTATAAAGAGATTTTAAAATCATTATTCATGGTAGTATACCAAATAAATTTAAAACTTACACACAACAAAAATATAACTAAAGACACATAAGAATGCTGCATTACCCTGGAGGCAAAGGTTGTGGTCTTTCCCATGTAGTAGTTCTAGTATTATGATCCACATAATAGGTTCTACCATGAGGATCTTTTCTCTGTTCCCACCTGCAATAAAAGTACAAAAATAGAAATAAAAAACAAAAGATTAAAATGTTCTAGAATCAGGAACATTACAAGCAGGCTTTACTTAACAAAGTCCACACATACATAATAAACAAACACACACACGAAAACTATCTAAAGGTATTTTGATTTCTTAATTATTGCTTATTTACAGCAGAAATGGAAACTAAATAATTATAGTTAAGAAAGCATAGAATAGTTAAATAGTTACATTTTTTAATCACCAATTTACACTCTTCCAAATTACCAGAAAAATAAAGCAATCAAGAGTTAAGGGACTGTAGCATAGAACAACCATGAGTCACTAAGTGCTAATAAGCAATATCCAATTTGTCTTGATTTCAAAATTACACATCCAAAAGGTTCTTAGCATAAGCATCCTTGAAGACATGTGGTGGTACTGCTCCTGACAGTTCTGCCACTTTGTGCACACAGGGCCTTACTATGCACATCTTTTCCACTCTTCATTTTGGTAGTCCTTTGAATGAACATCAAAAATTTATCTTTTCCAAAAGTGTCTCAATCCCTCGTTTTCCCTACTTTGATTTGCTTTTATCAGTTCCCCATTTCATCTTCTCTATTTTTTCAATATGATACTTTTGGGGGGGGCAGGGGTTAAAAACATAAGCATCTTGTCATACAGATCTTTCACTTGCTTGGTTAGATTCACACCAAGGTATTTTATATTATTTGTGACTATTGTAAAGGGTGTCATTTCCCTAATTTCTTTCTCAGCCTGTTTATCTTTCGAGTAGAGGAAGGCTACAGAACACCAATGGCTTATGATCTAAGATCAAGAATTGACAAATGGGACCTCATAAAGTTACAAAGCTTCTGTAAGGCAAAGGACACTGTCAATAGGACAAAATGGCAACCAATAGATTGGGAAAAGATCTTTACCAATCCTACATCCGATAGAGGGCTAATATCCAAGATATACAAAGAACTCAAGAAATTATACTCCAGACAACCATATAACCCTATTGAAAAATGGGGTACAGAGCTAAACAAAGAATTCTCAACAGAGGAAACTTGAATGGCTGAGAAGCACCTTAAAAAATGCTCAACATCCTTAGTCATCAGGGAAATGCAAATCAAAACAACCCTGAGATTCCACCTCACACCAGTCAGAATGGCTAAGATAAAAAACTCAGGTGATAGTAGATGTTGGCAAGGATGTAGAGAAAGAGGTATACTTCTCCATTGTTGGTGGGGTTGCAAGATGGTGCAATCACTCTGGAAATCAGTCTGTGGGTTCCTCAGAAAATTGGACATAGCATTACCTGAGGATCCAGCTATACCACTCTGGGGCATATACCCAGAAGATGCTCCGACATATAACAAGGACATAAGCTCCACTAATATGTTCATAGCAGCCTTATTTATAATAGCCAGAAGCTGGAAAGAACCCAGATGTCCTTCAACAGAGGAATGGATACAAAAATGTGGTACCTTTACACAATGGAATATTATTCAGCTATTAAAAACAATGAATTAGAGAAATTCTTTTAGGCAAATGGATGGAACTAGAAAATATCATCCTGAGTGAGGTAACCCAATCACAAAAGAACACACATGGTATGCATTCACTGATAAGTGGATATTAGCCCAAAAGCTCATAATACCCAAGATACAACTCCTAGACTACATGAAGCTCATGAAGAAGGAAGACCAAAGTGTGGGTGCTTTGGTCCTTCTTAGAAGGAGTAACAAAATACACATGAGAGCAAATATGGAGACAAAGCATGGGACAGAAACTGAAGGAGGGGTCATCTGGAGACTGCTTCACCTATGTGCAGTCACCAAAGGCAGACACTGTTGTGGATGCCTGGAAGTGCATGCTGACAAGAGCCTGATATAGCTGTCTCCTTAGAGGTCTGTCAGAGCCTGACATATACAGAGGTGGATGCTCACAGGTAACCATTGAACTGATCATGGGGGTTCCCAATGGAGGAGTGAGAGAGAAGACTAAAGGAGCTGAAAGGGTTTGTGGCCCCATGGGGAGAGCAACAATACCAACCAACCAGAGATCCCAGTGTCTAAACCACCAGCCTGGGAGCACATAGGGCAAGACCCATGGCTCCAGCTGTATATGTAGAAGAGGATGGCATTGTTGGGTGATAGGTGGGAGAGGAAGTCCTTGGTCTAGTGAAGGCTGGATGTCCCAGTGTGGAGGAATTCATGGGTAGGGAGATGGGAGTAGGTAGGTGGGTATGGGCACATCCTCATAGAAGCAGGAGGGGGAGATGGGGTAGGGGGTTCCTGGGTGGGAGGGAAATGGGGAAATAGGATCACATGTGAAATATAAATAAAAAATCCAATCAAAAAGGAAAAAAATAACAAAAAAATATAAGCATCACCCTAATAGCTAACTTTAATAGTGCTTGTGAGAGTTAAACAGGGTGCTTAAAGAGAAAAGAAATTGACAGTCTTACCCAGCACTGGACCCTGCATGCTACAATATTGACCTGCCAGGCAAAATGTGCCCACTGGTCAGACAGTGGTTAGACTGGTTATGGGGTAATCAGTGTGATTGGACTTGAGGCTTGTTCCACTGGAGAGAATTCATGCCTGGTGCTATTTCCTGATCAAATGCCATAGCTAGGATAGTTATAGGCCCTAGGGGAGAAGTCATTGATGCTGTTTGTGAAAGGGTCGGGTTGTCTACTAACATTTATATTTACATGCATATGTTTGTGCTGTTCTCAACTTTGGTCACAGAAGCTTATTAATGCAGAGGTTAGTTGTTAAGGCAGAGCCTTCTAAGTGCTCAAAGTCCTCAGAATAAGTGACTGACTTCTATCCCTCCCCTCCCTCCCGCTAAGGCTCAAGGAACATTATGGAAGAGGCCATGGAAAGAATGTAGATCCAGAGATTGGAGAGGAGCTGTGAAATGTCCTCTGGACATGGCCTGGCTGTTGCACACATAAACTCAAGTGGCAAAGCTACCAGCTTAATAGCTGCACAAGATCAAGCCAGTTAAGACTTTAACACAGAATGCAAAGGAGTTTCCAAAGTCCCACCCCCAGTTGGGGAGCTACTAACAATTGATAGTAAACTGACAGTCACCTGTTGGGGGTACAAGAACTAATGGGTTCACTCTGCCCCCAAAAATGATGCCACACCTATGTGCTTATAAACAGCATTAACTGAGGTAAGCAGAGTAATAGGGAAAAAAAGGACATGAAGTCAGGAGCAAGCTGTATTGCAGGAATGGGGATAGCCGGAAGGAGGGATAGAAGATGATCAAGATGCATTACATGTATGCATACTATTGTTGAAGAATATATTAAAAATCCTAATGTTTCTGCATTTCCCCTTCATTTTCAATTTTGAAGTAAAACAAATTGAAAATGTAAACAGGACTCCAATTTAATTTAACTGATTCTCAGAAACCTTATATTATTGACTTACTGTCCCCTTCAACTGTATTCACATACTCAGACTGCACATAATAGTTATTTTCTAAGGCTAGGTTGTACCCATATACATATACTTAATACCATAAACAAAAATTCATTCAATAACTTACTTGTCACACCTAAGAGAACTAAGTCATAGAATACTCAAGAAATACCCATGAACAATAAAAATTCCCAAGTTTACACTTACACCAAAATCATAGAAGTTATTAAACCTATTAAAATTATCATAGCATACAATACTACACCAACATTTATGCTATTCTGTAGCTTCAAAAAAAAAAAAAAAACCATTCCTCTCAGAGCATATCTCTTAAGTGATATGAACTTTTAAATGTATTCTTTATTCTTTTAAAACTAGCTTTGACTTTTGTCAGAGTAATACACACTTTCAAATAGTGTGTAACCCTTCACGGTAGTTAAATAGACTCCCACAGACTGTGGGTCACACAGCTCAAACAGCATCTGCTGCTCCCATCACTTCATATTGTCATCCCCATGGCAACATTTTCAAACCATCTGTTCAGTTCTGGTATTTACCTCTTTTTGTTTTCTTATTAACATGCCTAGTACTTAATTTCAAGTAAAATATATTGACTTCTGACTGTGAAAAGTGAAGCCACAGGTCTCATTTCTGAATATTGAGCTCTGGATTATATATAAGTCCCTTCAGCACTTAAAATACATTTGCTTCCAGATTCTACTACTGATTCTGACAAGTCTGTTGTCATTATTATTAATATAAAACTTGCTTTTATTTGACTTTTAAAAAATCTCTAGGGGATGGAGAGAAGCTCAGCAGTTACAGGCACTCACTTGTCAAACCTGGGTTTGACTTCAGCACCCACACTCTAGTTCTGAAGCATCAATAACACTTACTTCAGTCCTCCACAGGCATGCAGTGCCTGTGGAACACAGATATACATGCAGGCAAAACAGTCATGTACGTAATACAAAAATAAATCTTTAAGAAAACAAAAAACCTTCATACTTAAGATTTGTTTTATGGCTGGGGACAGGAAGACACTCAATAGAATAAGACGTTCCCAATGAATAATTTAAAAATAGGTCTCTTCACTTACTTTCAGTTTTGGTAAGTCTTTTCTCTAAAGAAAATTTGCCTAACATATTTGTGAGTTTTCTTATTATTTTATTATAAATCTCTTCTTTTTTCTGTTACTTTATTAGACTCTAACTGATGTTTCAACTTGATTTGTACATTACAAATTTATCTTTTCACTGTACTTACCTGCAAATTTCTTTACCTTTACCAATTAAAG
The DNA here is from genome assembly GCF_011762505.2 of Arvicanthis niloticus. Lineage (NCBI taxonomy): Eukaryota > Metazoa > Chordata > Mammalia > Rodentia > Muridae > Arvicanthis > Arvicanthis niloticus. The sequence continues at coordinate 13,391,672 of NC_133433.1, read as the reverse complement.
CTTTCACTGAGCTACTTTTCCAGGCCTTAAATTTATTGAGCATTCCTTTGGTTAGTACCTGGGTATGCATGTGACACCTACTCCTACCCTCTAACAATATTAAAATAGTCTCTTTTCTTTAGGCAAAGTTTTCTTTTTTAATTAATTTAAAAAATTTATTATTGTTATCATTACCCTGCGTGTATGTACACGCACAAGTATGAAAGCCACTACATGCACATAGAAGTCAGAACAGAATTTGTGGAAGTTTGTTCTCTCCTACTACATGAGTCCCACAGATGGCAGGCTGCCAGGCTTGGTGGCAGTTATCTCTTAAGTCCTAGTGTAGCACCTTCTACATTGAACGTTTTGTCTCTTTTCACATTACAAGGTTTTATGGATGATTAATGAGTAGAATTCTAAAACAGGACTAATGTGGTATAGTATTAATTGAGGGTTAATATAAACTGTATTGTGGCTTTGTTAATAAACGTGGTATTTAGAGTCTTTGTGGTAGGCAGGGGCAGGGTATCTTGAATATAAGTCACTTCCAGTTTCCTGGGTAGAAAGGTAAAAGTCCTAGTTCTCAGGATAGGGTGTCTCTGAGGGAAGCATATTTGAGGCTTCACTGTCTTTAACTCATTAGCATCATAAAGTTCTCATCCATGGTGACGTGACATGAAACAAAACATTCCACATACCTGGTATTGCCAGAAGAGAGGCCCCAACACAGAGTAGAAGAACTAGCTCCAGGGAGGAAGACTAGAGATTTGCTTCTTTTAACTTTTGTCTCTCTTCCCTTTGCAGTACTGGAATTTAACCTAGAGCTTTGCAGCACAAGTGTACTGCCACTGACTATGAATATCCCCACCCTCTAAAATTCTGTATTTTGAGACAGAATGTAAATTGGCCAGGCAGGTCACAACTTCCAATCCTTCTTGTACTTGGCCTTCCAAGTACAAGGGACTAGCAAGCCTGTGCCACCAAGCCCAGCTTTCAAGTCTGTTGAGCTTTCTCACCAACAGCCCTGAATTCAGTTCTGCTGGAATGTTAAGTTAGGCACATTTATGAGTCAGCCCCCACTAAGAGTCTGAATGCCAGTTCATGGGGACACTAAGGTGAAGTACCTGCCATTTCCTGATCTCTGATCAGACATCTCAAGATAACATGTACAGTTTTAAACCACCTAATTTTGAATAAATACTTATGATTTACAGTCAGCTTGAGAACACTTCTGTAAAATATGTTTTAGTCTCTATAGCCTTAGCTTTGGATCACTTTATATAGAGGTAGCTGACCTGTGCATAGGTTTGGGAAATCTGGTAAGTGTGCTAGTATTTGTTATTTCTCCAGAGAAACTAAAAGTAAGTTCTGGATCTTTTCTTGTCCCCAAATAGTACTATATTATTAAAGTGTTCTATTGAGCTTCTCCTCAGCCAATTAGGTAAACCTGCATATGTATGTGTGAATGTGTATACACAACACACACACACACACACACACACACACACACACACACACACACACATATATATATATATATATATATATATATATATATATACACTCACTACTGATGTAATAGTCTGCTCAACCCTATCACCCTTTTAAGATTATTATTTATTTAAAGGCATGTTGTTTGTATCTGTGTTATATCTGTGTACACATATGTGCACATGTGTGCAGGTACCCAAAGTAACCAGAAGAATATGTTCATGGCCTGAAGCTGGAGTTATATAGGTGGTTGGGAAATCCCTCATATGGGTGCTGGAAACTAAACTTGGTACTCTGAAAGAACACAAGTGCTCATAACCACAGAACCATCTCTCCAACCCCTCTGTCCAGAAACCCCACGTTTTTAAAAACATTTATTTGTTTATTTGTATATGTGCTTATGTAGATGTGCATGTGTATTTACCCACCATGCCATCTTTCTTATCCAGTACTTCATCACAGGTATAGGGTACATGATAGGAGACTATCAATGTGAGTGATGTGGACAAAGCCAAGGCATCCTTCATTACCCTACCCTACCCCTAGTACCTTCTTTTCCATTGCTGAAAACCCACTCTGGACAACTCTCGGGTCCCACTGGTAGAATCTTACCACTAAAATGACAGCTCAGCAAGTAGCCTCCCCTTGGAGCAGCTGACAGGGGAGGACATAAGGGCATAGTAGGATCTAGGATTCTCTGGGCAATTAGTGAACCCAGCCAGGTTGCCTTAGTCATAGTGACTGTTCACAATAGAAAAGTAACATTAAGACAGGCGTCATATTTTTGTCATTGCACTGTCAAACTATATTGTACATACATGGTAACAAGTCTAAGCTTATGTCTTGAAGGTAGACAAAATTAATGAATTAATATCGATATCATAAGTAACAAAAAGATATATAAGGAGTAAGCAATATTTAAATAAAGATAAAGAATCATTCTTTACAGAAAAGCATTGGAAACTAAAATATTCATATAAAGAAACTTAAAGGAGAAACTAAGAAAAAACTAAGATTAGAAAAATCCAGGCTTGTAATAGAGTCCTTTGGAGACTGTCCCTGCATTCACTAGTGCTGGGAATAGATGGCCAGCTTCTATGAAAGATGCAGACAGATCATACAGAGAGCTAGAAAACTGGAGTTATGACAAGGTCACTACTATAGACAATGGAAATGAAATCAAAAGGTCTTGCAGATTCACATCTGGTTTGTTCACTTCAAACAATATATGTATTTCGACCAGATAAGTGACTGTTCTTAACTCTAAAATGTGGTTTCACTGGAGCAAATAAGTTGTATGAATGTTACCACTTAGAGTTAAATGTTATGATTTATTTTTATTATTTTTAACTACGTATATGTGTGTGTTAGAGTATGGTTGTGTATATATGTATGCACATGAATGCAGATGCCCATAGAGGTCAGAGGCATGGTATCCTGGAGGCGAGTTTCTAACCTTGTGTTAGGCACACAGGAATGAAATTTGAGCCCTCTGCAAGAACTTGTACTTTTAGCTGCTGAACCATCTCTCTGGTCCCTACCTTAATTTTTTTTTTTTTTTTAAAGAATCATTTCATATAAATATCCAATACTCATACTTCATCAGAAAATTTAGACTTAAATGGAAGTCAAACATTAAAAACATTTTCTTGACATACCCTGATGGCAAAGATTCTGTGTTGGTGTTTCCAGACTGTGGCCGCAGAGGTTCTACACACCCTTCTGGCTGCCTTACTTTGTCAGAAACAGAATTATTTCTAGAATCAGAGTCGGGGTCTATGAGGCTCCGAGCTTCTGGTCCCACTTCTGCACTGACAGAAGAAATACATTCACTGTGTTCTGGGGATGCTGTGGGTTCTTGTACAGGAGGCTCTTGGACGACGGTGCTAGTGCAATTGGAAGTCGAGGTGGTATCTTCAGATGGTAGTGAAGTATCCATGGTTGAAGTATTATCAGCTAGGACAGATGATGATTCTCCATTAACTACAAGGGAAAAATATCAAAATGACCTATGACTCAATTACCTAATCAATGTACTAGACTTCTTCAATACTTATTCAAACTGAGTAATGTACCAGACATTAAAGAACATAAAATAACAAGGGAAATCAATTTTTAAGAATAAAGTAAGTATATAATAAAAACTTTAGGATTTTTGAAAATAAACTGGTAAATGATAAAAATTTAAGTATATATACTAGCATTAACTCCAGTAAAAAGACATCAACATTAGGAAAATAAGTATTTTCCCTCCAAATTATCAACTCTAAATCTCCTATCTTATATGTAACTGGTAGCTAGTCTCAAAGCAAAACAAATGAAAACCATTATTTTGTAGAGTCATACATGATTGCATTAATTCTTACAACAGTACCAAAGGAGACTAAAAATAAAAAGTCCAATAGTCCTATTGTAACCTTTTCTTTCTTAAACTTGATACCCTCTCGCTTTGCCACCTGAGTTGCTAGGATTGCAAGCACACAACAAAACCCAGCTTCCATTCTACATCTACATATTTACGTAAGAAGTAACCTCCTCCTGAGATGTCCTTACAGTCTCACCACAATTGTGAGATGTGCAATATATCTCTGGTGCTACAGAAGGGAGACTTTTATTGACAAGATAGTACTGGCTGCTACTTGATGAAACAAAAGTTTCTACACTTTCCTAGAAACTTGGAAGAAACATTTCTGTACTATTTCCATGAAAGTCTACCTTAAGATGTTCTAGCACCATGGAGTCTCTGAAACAACCCATGGACTCTATCCATGTGGTGGACTGATTGTGGCAAGGTAAACCTAATTTTTTTTTTGAGACTATTGGCTTAGGTGACAAACTTTGAGAAAATTGGCAGTCATCCAAGAGGATGCAGGGGAGCTAGGGCATGAGTGGGGTTTCAGGACTGTCAATCACCAGTGGCATACTGTGTGGACCTACACTCCCCTCCCAAACAGTTGCCACATCCTCCAAGTGGATTCACAAATGGCTCTGGAACTCAAATATGCTGCAGTGTCTAGCATCAACCAAGTCCTAGGAACGCACAGTGCAAATTTCTCTCCTATGAATTTCTGCTTAGTGGGTTTGCATCTGGCACCCTGTCCCACTGGCTAGCGGGGAAGCTGAGAACAAGAGGAGTGGCTTCAGTCTGAAACCACTGCATTGCTACCTGATGAGCAACCGAAAAGTAAGACACCTGGAGTGGCTCAGCTTTATTTACTTTGTTTTGAAGAAATTTATAAGGAACTGTCTGTAAATCTGAATTTTAAACATATTACCCAATGACTTTATGATTAGAAAAGTATGAAAAACTACAGCAAGGTTTGTATAGAATAATAAAATTATATGAGTAAAATCAGAAATACACAGAACTTAATCAAAGTCAGTCAGAATGTATTAAGCAAATAAATGAAATTTTAAATAAACAATCATAGTTGAAATGGAAAGGCAATGGAAGAAATATTTTCCTCAAACACAAGGAGTGGACAGGTTTTGGAAAAAGTTTTTTTAAGTTTTATAGATAATTCTTGCATTATTTGAATTGTTATATTCCATTAGGAAAAAAAGAGCTTCCCAACCCACACAAAACATTATCCCTAAAACCATGCAGAGCCCACCATGATGCATAATGCAAAGCTAACGCAATATTAGTGAATTATGATAGGAACTGTATCATCGTAACTGGGCAAACGATAAAAGCAATATGATTATTTTTAACATTAGCTAGGAAGTATTCAATAAAATACTAATGAACAAAGTAAGGATGATCATAATCACTAATACAATTCAATACTGCTGGTTATATTTGACAATTAAGGCTAGAAAATCAAAAACACTGAAAAGAAAAGAATAAAACTCACATACATTAGAAATTATTTAGAACACACACAGTAAATAACCAGAAATGAGAACTAATAAATTAAATATAGATATAATATATTGGCAGAACGAAGAGCCTTAAGTTCAGCCAAGATCATACTGAAATTCTATAAGAAAATATTGAAAGTTGGTATTTGTTGGTTTTGTTGTTGGTTTGCTTGTTTTTACTCCAGGCAGGCCTGGAAATTGTAATCCCACCAAATGTTTGGGATTATAGGCATGTACCATCATGTCATATACTAAGGTTTTTATAGAAATAAAATGACTTAGGTATAGATAAAATTGTCTTTAGGTGAGAAGGTTGGAAAATGTACTGCTTAAATAAAAACGCCTGTATGAATAAAGAACAACAACAATTCTCATTCCTTGTTGGTGGAAATGCACAGCACAGCTAAGACAGAAAACGACTGGGCTGCTTTCCAGCAAACTATCATACATTCTACTGATCCCACTCTTCAACCCATATGAGACCACACTGAAAACCTGAACAACATGTGGACTGAATCTTTATTTCTAATTTCTTACAATTCAAGAGACTCAAGTACAAAACTGAAATGACTATATGCATTTCTCAGAACCCACATAACTAATATGCCATAAGAAATGAAATGTAATGAAATTGTACATTTCCATCCAGTGTTTCTTTCTATCTGATACTGCTTTCAAAGTGATAGTGTTCCACAGTTTCTAGTTACATAACTCATTATCAGTTTTCTTCATTATTAAATTAGTTTGATGTGTGTGTTTATGTGTGTGTGTGTGTGTGTATGTGTGTGTGAACATTTTGGTTTATTCATAATGGTTTGCTGGCTGTAACAAATATCCCATATATAAGATGTCACTGGAAAATGCTAAATACAGGAGCAGATATATGAGAACTGTATAGAATCTAGCTAAGTTGTTTAGACCCTCAAGTTCTAGACTGAAGAGATCCTCCTATGTTGTCCTCATCCAAGTAGCTAGGTCTCCAGGCATATGATACCTGCCTCCAGTTTGATTTGACTTAATAAATATATCTTTAATCACTTTTAGCCACTAAGATATTGGAGTTACAATTCTTTCAAATAAAGTAGAAAAAAGGTAGAAATACTAACATATTTGAATTCTACTTGTTATGACTTCGTTACGGTTTGATTACAATATAACATTTTTTTAAGAGAGAAGTAATCAGGCCATTAGAACTGCTGCCTTTGGAAGGACTGCAGTAGTTCTCATTAAATCTTACTCCCAGTCGTTCTCTGATTTCCTGTTTCACCACTTGATTTTGGTCTTTCATATATATTCCAGCCATGATAACATCCAACATGACGTCCTCGCCACAGGTCCAAAGGAACTGAAAAACTGAACTCCCAGACTACCAAGTGCTGAACTGAAGTTGTAAACTAAATCTCCCTCTAATCATTCCTTTCTTTCTTCCTCCCCAAAGCTTCTTGACAGGGTATCCACTATGTTGCCATGCTGGTCTAGAATTTACTATATAGATAAGGCTGGCCTTGAACTCACAGGGGCAGCCTGCCTCAGCCTCCTGAGTGCTAGAATTAAAGTATCTCTTTCTTTATAAGTTACACAGTCTCGAATACTTTGTTATTTGAACATAAATAGATCATGATACCATTTTAATACTTTAAAAAACTATCACATGAAAAATATTTGTTTTCCTGTGCAATTTCCTTACAGGTAAAGCCATTTTAGGGTGGATATAGCTATAAAGGGAACGACTGTGAGGCAGCCCTGTGGGAATGACCCAGCTCTGTATCTGATATAATGGTAGTTAGATGAACCACATTTCTGAAGAAATTAAGCACTCAAGCACAAAGCAAGTAGGCCGAACTGTTTACAGTGGCAAGCTCTGAGTTTGTATCAGTGACAGTTTCCTGACTGGTAACTTACTAAAGTTTCATGTAGGTTTAGCACCTGTAAAGGCCAGTGCACAGGACTTCCTGTACATTTCTCTGAAGTTTTCCCAGTATTTATAATTCTCAACAAGTGAAAAAAGTATAACACAGCTACAAAATCCATTTGTCTGATCCATATTATACTTATCTTTTATTAATAAGTAATAATTATATATTAGAAAAAGTCACTTCATACTAGAAGTTAGAGAGGATTAAAGTAAAAAAAAAAAAAAAGTATAGTATTTTTCTTATACCACTTTCCAAGAACTATGATAGATATTTTTGATTTATCTCATTTAATCTTTACAAATGTTATAAGACAATTAAGAATATCAGTCCCCTTTTATGTAGAGAGATGCTAACTTTGATTATATTTTTGTCACGTTAGCAGGTCATCTACTCTTTTCAGGTCATCTACTTTTTTCAGTCTATTCTTCACTGTCTCATCTTCTCAATGGAATCTATAATAAATATTTATGGCAAGTAGACTTCTCAAATGAATCTTCTTAATCAAGTGGCAGAAAAAAAAATCTTTCATGTACAATACTACCTCTGGTGTGAATTTATCATTTCTCTGTACTCCGTAGTATTGGCCCACATCCATTATCTGAAACCCATGGAAACAATGTATTCCAGAATTCATGGTTTAGAATTTAGAACAGTTATGTGGCATATGTATTATATACCACACCAATACCCGAACAGGTTAGAAGCCAATCATGGTGGAAAGTACAAATAGCCTCCTGCCAGTTCTATAATATTGCTAACAAATGAATTTACAACACAGCATACACACACATACACACAAACATACAAAACCACACATCTTTAGTGATTTCAGAAGCTCTGGAGTACAAGTATATTAGTTTGCTTTTCATACTGAAATGGAGTTTAAGGCTAGGTAACTTCTTGGAGAAAAGAGATTTACTGAGCTCATAGTCCAAGAGCTTCAATAGTATATAGCAGCATCAGCCTCATCTTGCAGACTTGGTGGTGAATGGGAGAGCATATGGAGCTCCACATTCATCATCACAATTACAATAACAAAAGCTGATGTCAAGAGTCCTAAATTGAAAAAAGGGAATATTAGCAATGAAGTTCAATGGTAAAGTGTTTGCTCTCTATCTGTAGATATGTGACAATCCCGAGCACCCACCTTCCTAAAAGGGATGGAGGAATGCTACTTGGCATCTTCATCTTAAAGGAACAGGTAATGTCTGTCCATTTCTTGAAAAGATATCTAGTAAGGAATAAGCTATCAAAGATATCAACTAAACGGTTGCTGCCAACACAAAAGGTTCTAGAAACCCTTTAAAGTAAATGAAATGAGGACAGTCACACTATTTTGTAAAAAATCATAGCAGGTCAAAAGGTTGTGAGGCCTCTTTCAATATAAAAGGTAAGTACTGTCCTTTTGAGACACCCTAACTAAATGTGAACAGGAGAAGGTTGTAATAAGTTGACAGACACAGACGGATGTTAATTCCTGTGACCTCTCTCTACTTTAATTCCTTCAGGGCAAATGGAAAATACTGGTCCATATACCAAAGAATGTGAGTAGCTGGGAAATGCACATTCAGTAGCTATTATTGCATCACTGCTGTTAAGACTGCCCTGGCTTTATAATTTTACAAATGGCAGGGCATTATTTGTGATGGAATGATTATTTCTAATTCCTCATGTGCATATTTTATTTTCATGCTGATATTGCAGGACTGTGAAAAATGAATGTATCTTCAATGGAGAGAGTATATAAAATAAAAGTATATAAAAGCAATAAAGTATACACAAGAGATTCTACAGTGCTAATTGATAAGGGTTATTCTTTCCTATTTCATAAAACCTGAATATGCCCAAGGTTAAAACATACAATAACTATAGAGAGTGAACACTTTGACTAACCTTGTTATACAGCTGTTTCAAAAGGAAGAGCAAATTCCGTACATTGAACTGGCCTTTCTGAAGTGCCCAGTCTACATTTTTATCATCTGATTCCTTTCATGAATAAGGAATTGACATCTAATTACTGCAAGAAATGATGCAACTTGTTCAACTCCTGAATCCAACAATGGCCACATAAAACAAACTTGCCTGGTTTGGTAATATGTGAGTGAGCAGGTTTGGACTTTTATTTTGTTATTTTACTTTTATATCCTATTGGAAGAATTCATAAGGAAATAACTTAAATGTAAATCTTAAAAGATTTTTGTTTTGCTTTGTTTTTTTCCTGTTTTGATATAAAATAGGATATACATGTGAATATAAAACAACTATTGACCCCTTGATGTGTATTTCTTTACACCATATATTTAAGTCTGCAATTTCTAATTTTTAAATTGGCCCAAAAGGAAGCTGAATGTTCTGAATGTGTTATTTTGTCTAGCTATAGGATGTTTTTAAAAATATTAATTCCTCGAGAACCTTATCTATATGTATTGATCACAACAGATCTAACACCCGTTTTCTACTCCCTGCAGCATCATGTCATCTTTTTATTTTTTTCTCTTTCTAAAAATAACCTACCGAGTCCAATTTGTGCTTTTCATATACTCTTAGGTGTGGGGCTACACCCTTAAAGAAAACTGACTCTCAGAAGCCACCAACTGTCAATAATTCTTTAAGGGTGGGCTCATGAGGCCCTCTTCTTTTGTAAGATGATGGATCTTCTTGATGTTTACTATCGTGTTATATCATTCTTTTTTTAAAAAAAGATAAGCAACAAAGTTCACTGTTGTATCTGCCTTCTTGGAAGTAAGGAATACTTTGTGGTGTCCATATCATGGTATATTTTCAGAAAAATTAAAAAAAAAAAAACTTATAAAGTCTTCTTAGGACATTCTACAGTAGTGTAATTCTCCCTTTGGGGAACTATAAAATTTTCTGATAGCAATATCAAATCACAGCACATGCTTCTAAAATGTTAGCTACTAAAGAAGAATTCATATGCTAAAGACAGGTTAAAGAAACCAATAATAAAAAACAGACAGGTTGATCAATGGAATAGAATTGAAGACCCACAAATAAACCCACACAACTATGGACACTTGATTTTTGATAAAGAAACTAAAAACATACAGTTAAAAAAAAGAAAGCATCTTCAACAAATGGTGCTGATGTAAGTGGCGGTCTGCATGTAGAAGAATGCCAATGGATCTATACTTGCATAAATCTCTGGTCAAGTAGATCAAGGACCTCAACATAAAACCAGATACATTGAATCTAATGAAAGAGAAAGTGGGACATAGCCTGGAATTCATTGGCACAGGAGAAAATTTCCTGAATAGAACACCAATGGCTCAGGCTCTAAGATCAATAATTGATGAATGGGACCTCATGAAACTGAAAGGCAAAAGGCAGCCTACACATTGGGGAAAAGATTGTCACTAACCCTACATCTGACAGAGGACTGACATCCAAAATGTATAAAGAATTCAAAAAGTTAGTCTCCAAAAAAAAAAACCCAAATAACCCACTTAAAAATGGGGTACAGAGCTAAACAGAAAATTCTCAACAGGAATCACAAATGGCTAAGAAACACTTAAACATCCTTAATCATCAGGGAAATATAAATCAAAATGACTCTGAGATACCTTTTACTAACAGATCAATGAATTCACTCAAGTTCTTTCAAAAATACACTTAATCACTAATTAAATAGTATCTTGTGGCCTAAAACCCAAGAATCTTACATCACATTAGTACTTGCTAAAAATATTGTGATTTCTCAACTGTTTTTCACATGCCTTCCACATTTTAAACTTAGAAATAAACTTTGGTGTCATAATTTTATACTTTATATTATGAAACAAGATTAAGAATGATAGCATAATATAATAAAGAAAATGGTGGCCTAAATACATAAACCTCTTCAATTTTCACCAAACAGTATGACAAACAGTCAAGGTTACCCGTGTCAGTGGTAGGCTCAGATGTGAGTGGTTTTGGAGCTGGAGTATTTTTGGGTCTGGCAGCAACCTGAGACGGGGATGAAGGTGTGTTTTCTCCATTAACTACATGTGAACAGCATGAGTTAGGAACAACAGTATTTGTTGATACATGATTATCAATTCCAATAGTACCTTCAACAGCCAACCTTGAAAAAGAAAAAAAAAGTCTTACTCCAATGAGTTAAATACAATAAACAATATCAGTAGACTTTACATTAAAAAAATACTGACTTTGTAACATTGATGTGGAGTGCTAGAGCAAAGATAAGAGATACAGCTTGCTATTGCTACATTAAATTGAGACTAAGAATTGAAACTTGTAAGTTGGGTATGGTGTGTACTTGTAACCCCAGCACTTGTGTGGTGAGAGCAGGAGGGCCAGGAGGGCTTAGAGGTCATCCTCAACTGCACTGGAAACTTCAAGTCACTGTGAACACCCACCCACCACCACCCAGTAGTGCAATCCTATCAGTCAAGAGACTAAAGCAGAAGGGTCATAAATTTGGAGTTAACAAAAAAAGTAAATTAAAAACACACACTTCATGCTTGGGAAATGTTATACCATGTTGCAAAAATACTAAGATAAAGGACTGTACCTGGGAGTTGTCCTTGTTGAAGGGTCTCCATTCTCATGTAAGGCATCACCATTTTGCTGAATTTCTACTAAACATGAGGAAAGAAAGCAACTCAGTTTCTATGTATTTCCAGTCAAAGTTCTTTATTTAAATTAAAGATACATCAGCACAGCTTACTGGTTGGCGAGGAGCTGTGGTTTGTTACAGTTTCTTGCTCAATCACTAATCCATCAAGGACAACTGTCAGTTCCCCAGTTTGCACTATTCCATTCTTGTTTTCCAGGGAAAGTTTTAATTGTTCTTTCACTTTTTCTACTAGAAAAAGGAAAATTCTAGTTTAAAAACATTTGTCACATACAAAAACATGTTTTAGACATACCTCAGTTAAAAACTGCTGTATTTCAGAACTTGACAGTACCATTTGGAAGTAACTTTTTGCATTAATATCTGTAGACCCTGTACATATGACAACAGAAATAATGCCATTCAGTTAGCTGAGTAACTTTTCTTAAGCTCCACACTGTTGATACCATCTTTCATTGCTTTTGTGCACAGTACAGCCTTCAGAGAACAAGCTAATACTATCTAACTAATCACAACAACCATGCAAACTTGTTCCTGAGCAGAAGCACAAAGATCCTGTGGATGAGGCACAGTTTCATCCTGAGAGTCAAGTGTTTAGTTACCAAAGTCCAGCTCTGCCACTTACTAGACATACAAAGCTAAGTCAGTCAAGCTTCATTAGGTCTGTTTCCTCAACTACAAATTGGAACAATAAGAATAACAAAAAGGAAATAAAAGGAACTTCAAGCCCAGTGCAGAGTCATAGGCACCATATCAGATATAGTTGGTACTCCATAAATTCAACATGCCATGATAACAGTTTACTGTTTCTTTCGTATAGAAGGCCAAATCCTCCTATTATATCTATTCTGATTTAAATGCAAAGTCCCTTGGATTCAACTTCCATGCAACACAAATCTACATTAAATTTACTCAGGCATGAGAGAAATTTGTGAAGACAACAGTGTAAGGCATAACATGTCAAATATACAAAAGAAATATGGGATTTTCATGCTTGATATACATTACATATAGTGAATTAGTAATTATGTAAAGTTTGAAATTACTGAAAGTTTAAATATGTATCACAAAACAGGGTACATGAATAGATTAATTAGTTTGTTTTGATTATTTCATTTTATAGGTAAACCATAAGATGACTTTTTACACTGTAAACATAATTTGTCAGTTAATAATTTAGAAAAATAATACTCTTTAAAACTCATCAGAGACCTCTTTATTATCCAATATAGAGCCGATTCGATTTATTTTTTGTTGTTGTTTTGGGACATAGGGTCTCCTATGTAGCCCTGGTTGTCCTGGAACTCTGTACATAGGTGGCCGCAAATTCATAGTGATCTGTCTGCCTTTGCCTCCCACATGCTGCCCTTATCAGTAGAAATTTACTGACATAGACACATGCAAAAGGGGAAGGTAGCTGAAAACTTGAGGAAAGGATGGCTATCTACAAGTCAAGGTAAGAAGTCTCAGAAGAAAACAACTCTATCACCACCTTGATCAGATTCCAGCCTTAAGAAAAGTGAGAAAAAAGCTTCCACTTGTTGAAGATCTGAGTAAGGTGGACAAGACAAAGTCTAGCTCTCAAGGGGCTGAGACAGGAGGATCGGGATCTGAAAGGGTCTGGCTACATAGTAAGACCCTACTTCCAAACAAAATAGAACAAAAATTTAATGACTGCCTAGGGTAATGACTGCCTAGGATACTACTGCTGTAATTTTTAAAGGCCTCCATTTATAGTAGAAATGTTTATAAAATATTTTTCATCTAAACATATTCTGTTCAAGTCGATCAACCAGATACCTAAGTTTATGCAATTTACGAGGGTTTTATCTCAAGTTACATTGACATTACAAGTTTCTTAGCAGATGACTGTATAAAATAAATATCTTTACATGGAGGTTAGGTGACTGAATATTTATATGGGGGAAAGGGGCTGAGTACAAACTAACTTTAGAACAGAGTTAGAAACAAGCTAAATGTGCAGCAATAGGGACACAGATAATGATATCCAGGTGAGATACTATATACTTGAAAAGCCTACTAATTTTGTACCATGACAAATGACCAGGACAAAATAAGTCATGCAATAGCAGATAATTAAATTAGCATAAACCACAGATAAGACACTTTCTTCCTTAAAACTAGTGTTCAAAAAAACATGTCAAATGTATCGAAAACTTTCAACTATATGTAGATTTTCAGAAGGAACTTCCTTTTTTATGTTTTTTTTCTTTTGAAACTAGGGGACAATATTATTAGAGTTTAGTAGAAAAACAGCCCAGGGCAAGCACGTTATAAATCTCAACAGCTGCCCATAGGCGAAGAATGGAGGCAAGAAGGAAAAGATCCTGGTGTTTGCATTACCAGCATGGAGGTCTCTGCCTCATGGCATTAGGCAACGACATGGTGAGAAGAAGTTTTAGAGAGAGGACAAGAAAGCCCAAGGTATCAGAAAGGATCCTTCGGTTCTCCCCAGCATCCAAAATAAAGAGAAAGAACAAAAAGCAAAAGCCAGACTCAACCAAACTCATGGCAACTGCATGTTAGCTTGGAGGAGGAATTCTGGGAGAAAGTACTGTATACTACTAAAGGAGTTGAGAAAGGCAAGCCCATCTTCCTAGAGGTGATCCCCTTCTTCCTGAGGGGTGGTCCCTTGGCAGGGTGATTGGCAGACCCAACTGATATATCCAGCGGAGATTCTATCAACCAGAAAATTTCCTCAATTATTTCTACTCTAACATTTCCACCTCTGAAGGGATAATCCTAAAATCATCTGGGGATCAGATCAAGGATCAGATTCTCTCAAACTTATGAAGTGTTCTCTTAAAAAGAAAATCATGAACTACAATTCTGGTTTTTAAATCTTCAGGGAATCCCGTAATTTGAGATTTGATAAAATTCACAAAGCCTTTCTAAAAAAATTATAAATCTATGTATATGCATGCCAAGTTTTGTATATACTGACAAGAGGCTTAACATTACTGTAGTCTGAACTACTTTATGAACCCCAATGCTCGAAAATTTTCAATCATGGAAACCTGGTACTTATAGTATGATGTTGGGTTTTTTTGTTTTGTTTTTTTGTCTTTTTGGTTTTTTTTTGTTTTAAGAGCAGTAGATGATAAGCTCAGGGGAAAAGTATGCTTAAGAACAAGAAAGGAGAACAAATTACTGAGTGGTCATCTTTGGATACAATTATAATTTCTATACTCCTCTGTGATTTTTCATGTCTCCATACTTTTAACAATGAACTGATTATGACTGAAAACTTTAACACTAGAATATTTCATCTAAATAAAGACATCACTGTTAAGGAAAATAAGAATATGCTCAAGGGCCAGAGAAACAGTGAAGAGGAAAGTCCCTGCCTGGTTTGCACAAGGACCTGGGTTTGGGCCCCAGCATTGGGAGGGGAGGTGTTGTCTTGTTTAAGCGGGGAGGAGAGAGGAGATGCTATTTATTTATTTACCCTAGGCCAGCCTGAACTTCACAATTCTTCCGCCTCAGCCTACTGACTCCTGGAAGTACAGGCATATACCACCATACTTGAATCAGGTCTAAGTACACAAGTAAATAAATAAATGAGTGATGGTAACTGGTACTGAAGTATTCTAGATAATCTACAGCACAGAGAAAGGACAGAAAAATAGTGCCTACAGTTCATTACGATATAGCTCTATAAGCAACCATTGGCAATTATAAGTTCTTTATAAACACAACACTACACTTCACTTCTGGACTTTAGAAGGATGTGTTTAAAGTCTCTTAAATGATGCGTAAAGAAACAAAAGATTAGAAAGCCACTTACATTTTCTGTTGTGTGTTAACAGCACTTGTTTCAAGTCCACTGTTGCTTTTCCTAATAGAGCATCTGCCTTTAAAGTATGATGACTCCAAACTCGAAACTCCAAGGTGGTCTGTGGGGTCACATTTCTGCATGAATAACATTATAACAAAAATAAACATGTCATCACTGTGTGTGCTAACTCTTCTAAGTTATTTATACTAATTATTATTTTTCTAAAACCATGAATTGAGTTCAATACTGTATAAACCAGTAAATAACAAATACTTTCAAATACATTGTGGCCTTGATAACTACTTCAGGATTGTTGTAGTTAGTGACCACTGAGCCATACAGGACTGAGTGTCTTACTGAGACCTCAGAAAATCCTCCCCCATAGGAAACTATTTCTAGAGATGTTTTGAAAGGCTGACATTAAAATGTTTCCACTACATGCAAATTTATATTTCACATGCCAAATTTATACTTCAAAATGCCAAAATTAAGAATGGCTGACTTTATTTCTATATAAAACGATCAGAGAAAAAAGGCTATATAGATATAATTGTCTGTAAAATAAAAATACAAATTACTATGCTTCCTCTTTGAGAAAGATAAAAAATTTCTTCATATGTTAAATTCTTCCTTAAAGAAAAAACTTCACTACTTGAAGTCTACAAAATACAAAACACAGGACATGTGATTTTCTATTCTTACACATGATACTCACACAATCAGCTGCTCGTCCCATTTTGGATTAGAAGAACTACTGGATTTTGCTGTTTTCTTAATTTCTCCATCTACAATGACTTCAGTGTATATTGCTGTTCCAAACCAGTTCTTTTTTCTTTTTAGTTTGGCACTAGAAACTAATAGAAAATGATAATTACTGGTGAGGACACACACACACACACACACACACACACACACACACACGAAACCAAAAAGACAAAAAGGAGCATTACCTATTAGTAAACCAATAAAAACAGAAGTGTTCTTCCACCTCTAGTACATGTCTTACAGGCAAAATGAGAAGCTACTAATGTTTAAAGCCATTTAATTTCTCAGTAACCAACTTATTGACATAATACATCCATTAGAATAGGATGCTTCATTTTAATAGATCCAGACTTGTACATACATATCCAAATTAATTTTAAAACATTTTTGTTACTTTACCTAAAGAACACCTGACCATTAAGTAGTAATCTTCCATTTTCCCCCAATGTCCCTTGTTCCGTCTCTATAGATTGCCTGTTGTGAAATGTCTATGTAGTGGGGTCTTCATGGCTGCCTTCCTTCAGTTAACATATTTTCAGGTTTCATCAGTGTTGTACCATGCCTCAATACTTTACTGCTTTTTCTGCCAAATACTATTCCATTGTTTTATTTTTCTGTTAGTTGACAGACATTTAAATTACTTTGTACCTGTTGTGTCTAAGACTTTCATAAACATTTATGTGCAAGTTTTGCTGTGAACATGTTTTAGTTTGTCTTGGATATATTAGAATTGCCAAGTAGTCCAAAAGTCTCTGCTGAGTAAATGTCAGACTATTTTTCCAAACTGGTTCTATTATCTTACACTTCTGTCAAACACAGCAATGGACGCTTAGCTTTCAGAAATCATAGGCCCAAATAACTTTTTTTTTTTTTTTCCCTGAAAGTTCCCTTGGCCAGGGTGTTTTATCACAGGAAAAAAAAAGTTGGTACCAGAGAGTCATCTGTTGTTGTGAAGAACCAAACCACGTCATTTTTGGAGGACTGTAGAAAAGTTTGGAAGTTTGGACTAGAAAAGCAGTTGAACAGTGTATGCAGAGCGTAATGGGCTATCCTAGCAGGGGCTCAGAAGACAGTAATTCTGACAGCAATGCTGATAGTGAAAGCCACCTCAAAAGCTGTTTCAGAGGTGAACAACATTAACCAATTAGGCATATGGCCATTTGTGTAAAATTTTGGCAAAGAAAATCTATCTGCTTTTTGCCCTTGTCCTAAGAACTTGCCTGAGGCAAAAATTAAATAAATAGTAATTGGCTGATTTCCTCAACAGAGGCAATTTCAAAGCATCACAATAACGAATCTGTGATGTGATTATTATTTAGAATGCTTATTCAGGTCTACAATGAAAAAGAGCAAATGAGCAAAAATAAATATAAAATGTGCAGTTTGGAGAAAAAAAAGAACAGGAGATCCAATGATGTAGCCAGGGCTTGTGTTGACAGAGATAGGGAGATTAACATCATTAAGAAGAAGCCTCCTGCTTAGCACTAGATAATGGGAGGGGTGAACTCGGGGCAAGGCCCAACACAACTAAGCTTCCAATTTGTGAAAGACTTTGGCATTTTCTGCTTCTAGAAAGCAACAGAATAAAAGCTTTATAGCTAACGTGATATCATCCAAAGCTGGCAGCCTGATCATGTGGCTTTGAAGACATGAATATTCAAGAATAAAGGGGTCATGGATTCTCTTACTCCAATAACAGAGAGGGCCTGGCATGATGGCAGCTTACAATATCAAAAAATAAAAGGGATAGAGGAGTAAACTGGACTAAGGATATAGTTCAGTGGTGGAATGCCTGCCTAGCATGCACAAGGCCCTAGCTTCAATCTCCAGGACCAAAACCAGGGAAAAAAGGGCCCAACCAGCATCTTCATAAGCAAGATGAGGTACTGATTCCTCTGATCTGTCCCTTCTGTATAATTGGAAGTACTATTTTTTTATTATTCAAGTTATTGTGAAATCAAGATCATGGATTTTACAAAGTGATTTTTACTTCAAAACAGACTAAATCATGATAATGTCAAGGCAAGGAAAAAAACTAGACAGAATATGAAGGCGAGACACTAAATCCCAGTGCTGCCCAGCATCAGTCCAACATCATTCTATATGTCTCAGAAGCATCACTTATAAAACATACTTGCCTAATTATGTATGCAAAATTTAATTTAATCTAAGCACCACAATGCTACATCATTATTAACTTACCCGTTACCTTTAACTGCAACCTTCTACTGTGGTTATCACTACTGTCAGACCTTGGTGAAGCAGTGGCCATGTCCCAAAATTCACCTTGACTCTACACACACAAAAAAGATAACTTGTTCATGTGTCAGGAAATTTCAGTTTTCAAGATGATTAAAACTGGTCATTTAAATCAATGAAAATTACACCATCACAAGTTCTCAGTTGTCTTTCATTTAAAATTAAGACAGTATAAAAACATTATATAAGAGTGTGACCAATTAACCATATCTGAGTCAATTTGAGCAACAACACAAATGATAACACTAAGAATCAGGATCATATGTTGATGCAGAAATGAATATATACACAAATATGTTCAGATACTTATATATTTAAGCATTATTTAAATCTCCTGAGTATGTAGTCCTTTATTCTTGAATATTTCAGTGTGTATTTCCTAAGAATAAAAACTTTCTCCTAAATAGTCTCAGTACAATAATCATCATGTTAAGTAAAATTTAAACTGTACAATTAACCCAGAATTTTTGTTAAAAAATAAATAAATAAAAAGCAAAACTAACTATAGTTTTCTTCTACATAGCAAATATCTCAAGGCTTAACCTTTAACCAACTAAGCTCTACACACACTTGGAGTGCAATGTGATTTTTAAAAAATTTTTTATGTGTACAGTGGTTTTGCTTGCATGAATGTGTAACGTGCCACATGCATACAGTGACCATGTAGGCTAAACAAGGGTGTCAGATCCCCTAGCACTCAAGTTAAAGAAGGTTGTAAGCTGCCATATGGGTGCTGGGGACTAAAACTAGATCCTGTGGAAGAGCAACCAATGCTCTTAGCCATTGAACTCCAGCCCTCAATCGCAGCAAGAATGCTTAGAAGGCAGATTGAACACAGAATGAGCTGATCTACAACTAATGATGTAACATGGACTACAAAGCTGACTCAGTGGTTGCAGAGAATCAAGGTTCTAGTCACAGAACCCACACAGTGGCTCACAACCACCCATAACTCCTGTTTAAGGAAATCTAATGTCCTCTTCTGTCCTCCAATGGACATCAGGCATACATACAGTGTTCCTATACACATGCAGGAATAAAATAGATGCATAAAATAAAAATAGATATTTTTAAAATAAATGATAAAATGTAACTGCTACAAGTCTTTTGGGGAACACATAAGGCATGGAAAATCTGCTGAGAAACCAAAAAAGTATTGCCAACAGAAGGCCTTTACTTCGAGAAATGAAAAAGAGCATTTTTCATACAATTATCAGAAGGGTGATCTGAGGAGTTAGAAAGAGAGGGATGAACAAAGAAGCTAAACATACAAGTAAATCTATATATGTTGCCTAAACTTTAGGAACCTTTTATTATAATTTTAATTACATTTAAATGTAGAAGACTAGAACAGAGATAAAATCACTGCTCACCAGAGGTACTACAACCTGGTTGAACATTATACGACAGAAATTTCTTGACAGATTTTCAAGGTTGGTCATAAAGAAATAGAAGGATAGTTTCTAAATTATAAAGGAAAATAAAGAATGAAAAAAATCAACCAAAATGATTAGAAAGCACAAATAAGAATTCAAATACAGAAATAGAATTATAGAAACAGATTAGTGTAAAGAACCATATAAATTAAAGACACTGATAATAATGAAAGGAAAAATAAACACACAAATAAGAAATTTGGGATTCCAGCAAGAAGAAAACAGCATTATTAAGGTAAATGAAACAAGGCTCTGTTCAGTTAGAAGACATGAAGCCAAATTGGAATGCTTTAAAAACAAGCAAGCTTACATACTCTTTCTCCCATACAGTAACCTCAACAAGAAAATAAATCAAGAGGAATCCTACTTTTTTGATAGATAACTTGCTAAATATGCCTCAAACTAATTAGCTGAAGTAATAGAATGGCTGACCTAGGAACAGATGTCTCAACTGCTTGTCACAATGATGACGACAGCAGGTATAGGACATCTCCAATTGATGGCTACATCCTTCCCATTACTCTACGGGTGGTTTGAAAATCCAATATTAGCCAGTGTCATCTTCACAAATTTAGACATTACACTGCTTTCCAGGGAATTTGATTTGTGATGGGATAGATACCTCCATTAAAGAATCCATTGGAGCATTAAATATCAATCAATTAACTACACGATCCCAGCAACCTAGAGAAGTCAGAAGGCTTTGATTACTTCAGTTTTTACTTTTGTAAGATAAAGTATCGCTGTGTAGCTCTAGCTGTCCTGGAACTACTATGTAGACCAGGCTAAGTCTCAAAACTCAGGGATCCATCTACCTCTGTCTTCTGGGTGCTGGGATTAAATAAATTAACTTTAAGGACCAGGATTCTATACTTACTGACCTTTGAATCAATGAAGTCTTTAAGTAAGAGAGTAGGTTGATTCTGCTTATGATGTACAGGACAAAGACAGGGACAAGCGATTATTTTTTGGCCATGATTGAATTCAAAATAAGGATTAAACAAATAAAGAATGGGCAGTCAATTCTGCCAAAGAGAGCTTTGATAAGTCTCAAATCTAGAAGAGTCAATACTTTGAAGGCAAATGAGTGTTATGGAAACAACAGATATACAGATTGCTACAATGACTGAGGTTGTAATACTAAGATACTGGGGTTGTCTTCAGAAAAAGCACTTGGCAGGTGTCTCCTGAAGCAAGAGCAAGTGTGGACCACTAAAATGCCCATGGCAGATGGCACAATTCTGCTTTGGAACTCCAAAGACAGTGACCCATGGGATCATTACAAGAATGGTAAGATTTCAGGGTTTTTATGGTGACAGGCTCTCTCTCCAACAGTTGTACTTGATACAAGTAGGATGCGAGACATTTACTGCTACCAAAGACCAACCTGGAACAGTAACTTCTGAGTTTACTCTCATACCAAATATTATTACAGACATGGACACTCATAGGAGCAAGTAAAGCAAAATCCAGCTTTATTGAAAGATAGTGAAGAAAATACGGGAAAGTAAAAGGAAGTCTCAAAACTAGAAGAGATGCTAAGAGAGGAAATGTTGAACTTCTTTGTTTTGTAGTTTTTATAGAGCTGTGACAAAAACTGGGCAAGGGATGAGATAATCACTATGAGATTGGTCATTCCTCTGGGCTATCACAGGCTGACATTGAAAGGTTCTAGGCATGTCCCCTGTCTCAACCAAAGAGATGACCATTATCTGTTCACATGAAGTTCACCAGTGACAAGTACCTCCAATCCTACTTTTTCCTCAACTTCAGCTTTGAAAGTTGTTGACCTTGACTGTCTGCTAGTTATTACTGGCTAGTGTTGCTGCCTCCAGTACTGTAGAAATTTCAGTGATGTTAATTATACTAAGCTTTTTTTTTCCTCGGATCAATCAGAAAATAGCTACAGATGCTGTTCTTAACTCCTCATTTATAAATCAGGTCTGGGTCTCTTTTCTAAAATAAGTAGAGGCTTTCTTAGAAATTACTTCTACTTTGTCTGTTGTAACTGGCTACATTAGAAGCAAGAACATGTAAAACAGCAATAGTGGCCAGCATACATTCTCAGGAATGAGGACAAGATTTACAAAAGATAGCCTGCCAGTCTACCAATACTGGCCCGTCTGTCTGTTTTGCCTATGTCTCCTAGGTTATCTCATACTCAGTTTGTTTTTCAGCCTTTGTATTTCTGATTAAGCTGTTCCAACACTAACCTTCCTTCCTTTTAACAACAGCTCGTTTTTCATTGCAACACTTATGAGCTACTTGAAGTTTTCATAATGGCCTTTTTCCCTTACTACCTTCAAAGATCCAGATCATGAATCAGTAATAGACATCCCTTTCAAAACCTCAAATGTGAGGCTTCAGGTTACCCCTAAGTAAAATAACTCCTGCTGACACCTCCCAATCCAGCCCAGCAAATTTGTATTGTGAAAGACAACACCTGATGACTAAGTGGAAAGTAAGAAGCAAAAGAGCAACTATGAAATGAACAAGAGAACAGAGCTACTTTTTTTTTTCTGTTTTAGAATTTTGTTCATTGAATAAACCATAATGGCAAGTTTCAAATGAAAAAAACATGAATGCAAACAAAAATATTACATATAAGTCTGTGGAATGTCAAAACAGAAAACTATGCTTACAAAAAAAGTAACTATGCTACTTAGCTATTTCCTCTGAATTGAACTATTTCCTACTGGAGGAAAGAGGGAGACCCATTAAGACTCCAGAAGTTAAAAAAGTTGGGCTTAATAAATAAGATTCAAAACTTGAGGCATTTTTAAGATTCACAAGGTACCACCCCAAGATTATGCAATCAGTAAGCAATTGCTGAGAAGAACTGCCTGAGAGTTGGTCAGGGAGCTCGCTCTAGGAATGCAGTTTCTCTAAGTTGTCTCCAATGCTGCAGTAATGCAACTACAGAGATATTCATGTTCTTCAACCATGCTCTTAAAAATAACTCTAGTGAACCATGGGCTCACCTAGCTGGACTTGGATGCAACTGTTTCTTTGGTCTCTTATCAGTGCTCTACCTGGAAAGAATGAATATTCATTCACATCTCCAAGGAAAAGTAACAAAACAACAGGAAATGAATGGCTTGCAAGATTGGTGAGGAAACAGCCCTAAAACAGAACAATGCACATAAAAACATACCCATGTGACAGATGTAGTAATACAGAAGTGAAAGAAGTTTGAAGAGCCACAGATTTGGAGTCCTTTGAGAGTCAGGAGCTTAACGTAAGGGTAAGAAACCAAGTGGTGGCCAGTCAGGACTGACTAGACAGCCCCAGTTAGCATCAGTGAATAAAACCCAGGCTACACTAAAAATGGTATGAAAAGCTGTAGAGGAATGTTAATTCAGCAACATGGCTGCTCTGGCAAAGGATCACATCCAAAGACCTTCTAGATCTCTGAGATCCAGCTGGAATGGCACACCTTTAATACCTCTGTTTGGAATACAGACATACCCTTAGTATGCACCTTTAATTCCAAACAATGAACGGAAAGTTAGTTTGTAGAAAGAAGCAGCCATGTTTGAAAGTGAGGTCTTATTGTGGGGTAGACAAAGTGATGAATCAGAGAAAGATTTGATAGAATGAGTCAGAAATAGGATACTCCCAGCTCTCATGAGAACAGACACAAAAAGGACTAATTAAGAGACCAGTACAGAAAAAGAGAAACAGAAAGAGACATACAGAAACAGAGAAGGGGGAGAAAGAGGAAGAGAAAGAAAAAGAGGCAGTTTTATCAGGACAGGTTGCAGCTGAAGACAAATGAGCCAGAGAATGAGGAGCCAGGAAATTAGAACAGATTACAGTTAGTTTGAGGCCAAGCTGAACAATTCAGCCAGAAGCCAGTCTAAATCAGTCAGCTTGGAGAGAAATTTGGCCTAGAACAGAAGAGCTGAATCAGCTAGCCAAGGTTTAGAAAGAATAGAAGTAAGTAGAAGTAAGTAAGCAGCAGTAAGCCTCCTAGAAGACAACAACATCTGGCAAATAAAAACAACCAACCAACCAAACAACAACTTACAAGAGCCCAGAGTGCAACAAGAGCAGAGCACAGGCTACAGCCCACAAAGATGGAAATGATGACCTGCCCTGTCAATGCCGGTCTATGGAGCCTGTCATGACAGCAACAGGACAACTGCAGACAGAAATTACAACAGAAGACACGAAATTAAATGGTCCTGAAAATACCAATGTAAAAAAATATGAAACTGGATCTCCCTCACATCAGTTCACATGTAAATAACCATTTCAGGATATATTAGCAATGTAAATATGAAATACAAACTAGCAAGGTAAATATAAAACCGTTTCTTAACTTAATGTTTTGACTACATGTAAACTGAGAACTTCCATGCATCATAAAAAAAAAGCTATAGTAATTAAATTTTCAGAGCTGACAAGATGACTTAGCAGGTAAAAGATATTTCTATCAAGCCCAATGACTTGAGTTTAGTCTCTGAGATCTCCATGGTGGACAGAAAGGATCAATTTCTGCAAGTTGTCCTCTGACCTACACATACAAGCCTGGATATATAAATGTAAAAAAAATTTTTAAATAAGAAAATAAAGAACACCAAAGACAAGCTATAAGCTGGGAAATGCCTGTTAACAAAAAATCTAATTAAAGATTAATATCTAAGCTATGTAAGAATGCTTACGAGGGCTGAGAGGATAGGTCAGTCATTAAAGTACTTCCCTTGCAAGAATGAGTACCTGAGCCTAATGCCTAGAAGCCATGTTAAAAAAAGCCAGATGTGGTCATGCAGCCTACTGTACAAGGTGAGTTCCAGGCCAGTGAAAAAACTAGCTCAAAAACAAAACTGAAACAATCGGGGTTGGGGGACTGAGTGAGAGGACAGTGCCAAAGACAACAGCTCATGTTGTGCTCTGGTCTCCACTCATGCATGCACAACACATTAATGCATGCTAACACGTATCTGCATGTACACATAAAACACAAACACTCTACGAGTAATAAGAAAAAGATAACACAACAATCAAACAGTAAACTCTTGACTGAAATTCCACAGACAAGAAAGCTTATGCGATGGACAAAATAAATGAAGAAATGCAAGATGTCGTTGTCCATCAGTAAACACAACGTCAGGCCACAGGATGCCATTTTAAAGTTCTTAGAATAGTAAAAGCTAGAAGAATCAGCATGAAATATTGACAAGAAACACAGAGTAGGAACATATCTAATAGATGTCACATAGGTATAAAACTGGTAAAATCCTCCTAAGAACTAATTTGACAGTACCATGTGGAGTTGAACATTCACATGCTCATCTATAGGCAATTCTCAGTTTTATAGTAAAAATACTTTTATATTTCTCTTTTAAGTATAACCACCCTGCATAATGAAAACAATAAAATTCAAATCTATTCAAATATACCATGACAAAAACAGCAGACACTGGCTGCTTTACATGATGGAGCTATAGAGTGGTGACAGTGAGGGAACTAGAGCTGTAGGCAGTGGCAGGAACGTGAGTGGGGGAAAGGAGAGGCTGCTGAGTAGTAGCATCTTCCTCACACCCAGGCCTACACAAATACTTAGTACTGTGTGCCAAGAGATTCTCCTAGTCCTATCAGCAAAGAACATGGGATTTTCTTTGTTTGGCAGCTACCATGACTTCATCTTTTGCTACTAATTTCTTTTGAAAATACCATGATTCTATGACTGAAAAATCAGAAATGTAAATGTGGCATGACCACATCCGACTTTTTTTACATGGCTTCTAGGTATTAGGCTCAGGTACTTGTTCTTGAAAGGCAAGTACCTCAAAAGCTTATAAAGCAAACACAAAATTAAATAAAGGACATTTGAGAGCTGCTAAGGTCCAAAGAGGCTACCAAATGGCAAGCTGTCACTTGATTTTTTTGCAATTATTTTCTAGTTATAAGTCTGAATTTACCTCATTTACATAATGTGATGTTTCTGTGTGGTCTTTTATGTTCCAATATTTGCCTTTAAATGTATAAACATGGGTAAATCTAGTATTCCTTTAAAGTAAAATACAAGCTTCATTTAAAAAACATTTTGAATAAATATTATAGTGATTTGAATGAGAATGGCCCCAATAGGCTCATGTGTTTGAACACTTAGTCTCCAATTGGTAGAACTATTTGGGAAGGATTAAGAGGTGTGACCTTGTTGGAAGTGGTGTGTCTCTAAGGGGCAGGCTTTGAGATTTCACAAGACTGACAGCAAGATGTAGGTTCTCAGTGGCCACTCCAGCCACCCACCACCATGCCCTTGCTCCACCAGCATATATGCTAACCTTACTGAACCAGAACCCCAATTAAACTCTTTTAAATGGTGCCTTGGTCATGGTGTTTTAACACAGCAACAGAAATATAAGTAAGAAAGAAATAATTTTCTTTTTGTATTAAAAAAGAGACAAAACCAGGCATGGTGGCACATAGCTATAATCCCAGCAAAAGAAAGAAAGGCAGAAGCAGTAAGAGTTTTAGTCCAAATCTGAGGCCAGCCTGAACTACAAATCAAGACCTTGTTGGGGAAAGGTGGGGGAGGGGGAGAGGAGCAGGTATGACAAAACCAAATTCAACATGGCAGGCTCACCTGGGATGAGAAAGAAAGGCATGTACAATACGGGAATCGATCATAGTTAGTTCCTTAACCCTGTTAGCAGTGATCTAGGTTTAATTTTGAAATGGTTGGCTCATAAATATTTATTTTTACTACCAGCTTCCAAATGTGACATATAATCTGGCATGATCAAATCAGGTTTCTTTTCTTTTTTTCTGTGTGTGTGTGGGGGGGTGCATTTGTATGTAAGTTCATATATATATGTGAAAAGATGGTATTGTGTATATGGCTGCCTGAAATTGACTTCAAATGTCTTCCTCAGTTGCACTCATTTTATTTTCTGGCCATCTCTCACCAGACACCAAGCTTACAAATTCTTGTTAGTCTAACTGCCTGGCTTACCTTGCCTGGCTTATCCCATCCCTACCTCTTTTGTGGTAGCATTAGGCAGCTGCCAAGTCTGCCCAGCTTCTACACTGGTTCTGGGGATCCAAACTCTGGTCCTCATGCCTAGACAGAAATGTATTTACTGACCTCTCACCCCAGCCCTAGCAATTCAAACAATGCACAGAAGTCAAAAAGTAGACAGAAAATAGGGCAAGTCACTAAACTATCAAGTGTGGTTTCTAGAGTCTATGGTGGAAACAGGGAATAGTAGAGCTCTCACCATTTAATTAGTCTTAAAGGTACTTCTTTCTCTAGGCATTAAATGACACATAGGCTAAAAGGTTTTTGGTATTTATTTATTTATTTATTTATTGGTGGACTTAAAATCAAACAATCAAAAACAAAGGACTTCATTATTCCGTTAGACAGCTACTTGCCGAAATGTAAGACAGACATGCATCAGATTAGTTCTCTAAGAAGAAATTTGTAAGTTTAGAACACTACACAGATGGCAGCTTGATGCCAGCCTGTTGAAAGACTGCTCATTTTTTTCTATCCTGAATAACCTATTTCTCCTTTCAGTTTATATAAACCCACTATACATCCCAATTGCCATACTCAAAGAACACACACAATACTGGAAAATATGATGAAATGATTTAAAAACTGAATCTCAGGAACTATGTAAAATGCAGAGCCTCAGTTTTTAAATTTTTTTATTTATTTCTTTTGAGACAGGGTCTGTCTATATAAAGTCCTGGCTGGCCTGGAGCTTTGTGTGTAGACCAGACAGGACTCAAACTTAGAGAGATCCACTTGCCTCTGCCTTCCAAGCACTGGAACTAAAGGTGTGCACCTTGCAACTGTCTTATTTTTCATAAAAATACATTAATTGATATATATATATAAATGATAAATACATTAATTGATATATATATAAATGATAAATACATTAATTGATATATATATATAAATGATAAATTCATTAATTGATATATATAAATGATAAATACATTAATTGATATATATATAAATGATAAATACATTAATTGATATATATATAAATGATAAATATATTAATTGATATATATATAAATGATAAATACATTAATTGATATATATATAAATGATAAATACATTAATTGATATATATATAAATGATAAATACATTAATTGATATATATATATATAAATGATAGACGTACACTTAGTTTTACCGCAAGTACATAATTTTCACTTAAAACAAAAAGGGTTAATCACTCACTGTGTATCAGGAATTGTGCCAGACACTGAGGATACAAAGATGAGTAAGACACGATTTCTTCTGTCAAGGAGCTCATAGTCTGGTGAGGAGACAACCCTGCAAACATAAACAGTTTTCAGTGTGACACAGAATGCCCAGCACTTCCACTGGAACACATCAGGAAAGCATATAACCTTCAGTCAGGGAGCAGAGGCATCACAAAAAAGTAACCTGAAAATATAAATTGTAACTATTTATTTATGTGTTTATTTATTTTAAAGAAGGCTTGTGCCTGACACAGTGACACATACCTTTAATCCCAGCACTCAAGAGGCAGAGGCAGGCAGGTGGGTATGATGCTACCATGTCTCAAAAGAGGGAAAAAAATTATGTGTTGTGTGTGTTTTGTCTGCATGTCTATCTGTTGTATAAAAAACACATTCCTGGTGCTCAGGGAGTCAGAAGAGGGCAGTACATCCCCTGAAATTGGAGTTACAGAAGCCTGTACAAGGAATAGAACCTGAGTCCTCTGTAAGAGCAGCCATTGCTCTTAAGAACTGAGCATCTCTCTAGCCTAACAATACTTAAAAATATGTTTTTATGTAAGTGTGCATGTATGTATGTCACATGTATGAGGACACCTGCAGAAGTACTTCAGATCCCTGAAAGTGAAGTACAAGTGGTTGTGAGCTTCCCTAAGTTTGGAATCACACCTGGGTACTGTACTAAAGCAGTCAGCTCTACAGCCACTGAACAATTTCTCTAGCCCCTGAAGAACAATTATTCAAGACATAATTACAAAAATTTAACAATATGGCTTGGGCAATGGTACAAGAGGTAAAAAAAAAAAAAAGCTAATAGGGAAATAAAATTCTAATAATAATGTGCACCAAACTATAGGTTTATCCTCAAATATACTGAGGGGCTTCAATAATGAAAATTGCATTCGGAATGACACCTTTGGCAACTATGAGGCTACTACATTCAAAGGAGACTGAACAAGCACACTGGCAACATGAAAGAAGTACTGGGGTACTCTGACCAGAGGCCTATGCTATAATAAAATGAAACAAAATCTGAAACTACGATTTTTCTACTTCAATGTGGACAGACAATGGTGTCACAGCAGCAGAGGGAGAAAAGGATCAAATGTGAGGAGACAAAACATCACAAAGTTCACAAGAGCCAGCTCTATGGTCACATGACAAGGACTTCATTTCCAGTGCTGCCATTTTCGAGCTGTGTGCTATGCTGTATTTCCCATGGGTCATTTTCTGTATCAGCAGAAGAAAAAGAGCAGAGCCATCCACTCCATGCTCTAAGGAGCAGGACATGAAACACAGGACACACACACCTTAGGACTTTGATTCCATGGTGCAAAGTACCCACTTATCGAAAGCTAGTTGCTATTCTAATTTTGAGACGTTAAAAACTTTTCACTTGAGGTATGATGTTAAAAGAAAACCTGTTAATATTCCTGTATCAGAAACAGCTAGGTTTAAGTTGAAGGAGAAGAAATATTTGGAGTCAGTTCTGCAGAGGTATTAAACACAGATGGTAATGGGCTTGCTCGTGGTGGAGATTTTTCTGGAATAATTACTGAAAGGACTAAAAAAAGGTGCTGATCAACCATCACTAAGCAATATTAATACGTTTTTTTCATAACTCACAGGGACAACATTCTGCATGTTAGTATGACTATTCCCCAGACATACTTGGGATGCAGCATATAAGAACAGGGAAAGACTGTAGGGTCAATTCCAATGCAAGAACTCAGAGAGTAAGCAAGGCAAGGGAAATAGCAAAGTCTGACTTCACCAAACTCTTCAACAAAGTAGATACTCAGCCAAGTAAGAGTAGTTTAAAAATCTGTGTAGGGGAGACAGAGAGCACATCTAAGCCAATTCTGTCCAGTTCAACCCTTGGAAAATTCCACAGCGATGTTATTCAGCTGCAGAGAATAAAAGAGAATCTTATGTATAGGTGATATACTATATTTCTAGTACTCTGAAATTATAGACCTATCATACCCTCATGTAGATACTGAGGGAAGAAAGCTGGGCATGGTAGTGCATGCCTTTAATACAGAATTGAGGAAGCAGAGGCAGGAGGATCTCGGTCAGTTCAAGGTCAGCCTGGGCAACTTAAAGAGTTCCAGGACAGCCATTGATACATAGTGATACTCTCATAAAAGCAAAGAAACAAACAAACTTAAAAAAAAAAAAAGAAGGCGGTGGGGTGGGGGAAGGGTTGTTTGTTGTTGCCTCTGAGAACGGTCTCACTCAGAAGCCTGACGACCCTCAGATCCTGAGCACTAGCGCCAGATCTTGCACTGCCAGCTCTGGGAGAGCTATCTAATTGCCTGCTTACTTCAAGATGCTCTGATAAAAGCAAAGCAATAAAACCAAACAACAAACAACACTCCTAAAAAATCAGATCAGATTAGAATGACCTGAACTGTCTGTATACTCAACATAACTCAGCACAGTATTCAGCTTTAGAAGGCCAGTAAAATACTGTCACAGCTCCGTAGGGCTGAATCAGTGAACGGGCATTCTCACTAATGGTCTAATCTGTAATAATGGCACAAATTAAAAACATCAGAAGGCGATGTCCAGATTCAACAACAGGGAGTCTAGTTTTGGAAACAATATTAAGAGAAAGGAAATAACTCAGTAATAAGATACAGAAGAGAGCATCAAGTGCTAGGGAAGTCTGGCTCAAAGACAGGGAACTAGAAAGTTACAAATCCTTTATCATAGTTACTGTATCAACACAAAATTTAAAACTCAGCGAATATAAAATGGTAACTGTGAAAAAACCTATCAGCCTCCCTAATACCCAATTTAACAACTCTAAAGCACACAAAGTGTTATTTTATAAAAATGTAAACTATACCAAATCGAAGAGCACATCAAAACCATCTTTCATCACGATCAAATAGGCTTCATCCTAGAGATGCAAGGTTGGTTCAAAATACAAAAATCCATTAACGTAATCCACTATATAAACAAACTCAAAGGAAAAAAAATCACATGATCATCTCATTAAATGCTGAAAAAGCATTTGACAAAATATAACATCCCTTCATGTTAAAAGTCTTGGAGAGATCAAGAATTCAAGGCCCATGCCTAAACAAAACAAAAGCAACATACAGCAAACCAACAGCCAATATCAAACTAAATGGAGAGATACAAAGCAATCCCACTAAATGTGGGACAGTGAACGGATGGCTTGCTTTCTGGTAGAGCACTGGCTTAGAGATAGCCAGAGACCCAACAGATGTCCATGCCTGCAAGGGACAGCACATATCTTGCCACACCCCCAGACTCCAGGGTCCTAGCATGAGGACCCCCTACCCCCATGACCTCCATTGATACGCAGCTTTTAGTCATGTAGGACAGCCCCTCCCAGAGAGGTTTGTGTCACCTAGCACAGATAGAGGGTGTGACTACAGGCTTCAGCCTCAAGAGATCTCCATATTAATGAGATACCTGAAGGCCAGAGGGCGTAGCCAATTAAGCATTCTTTACCAGACTCTCCTCCCTCCTCCCTCCCTATTTAAGTCAGGTCTGCCATGAGTTTCAGGGGGGTGTAGTCAGATCCATCTACCATCCACCATGACAATAAAGCTTTATAAAACTCTGGACTTCCTCGTGTCTTTGGGGCCTGCTGTGGACAACTGTGGAGGGGCCCTCCAAATATTGAGCTGCCATCTAATCTCCCATGGAGGGCTTCTCTGTATTCCCTCCACAAAGGCCACCAATTCAAGCAAGCCAGCGATCCAGCCAAGTGAGTACAGTAACAAAAAGTCTCTTTTCTGGGGGTGGGGGTGTGGGGGTAGAGCTGCCGGGCATCCCTCACCTCTCTCTGTTCTTCCGAGGTCCCCAGCAGCATCTGGGAGCCCGAGGACAAGACCATCGGCCTCTGGATCCACTCAAGAGCTCTACCCCCGAGGGACTTCAGACTGAGTTCGCCCCATACCCGAGCGACTGAACTGTGGCAGACACATGGGGACCACAACTCTGCCCAACAGAACCCACGCACACGCCCATAGGCAAGCTAACAACCCCACAGCAAAATCAGGGACAAAACAAGGATGCCCACTCTCCCCATATCTATTCAATATAGTACTCAAAGTTCTAGCTAGAGCAAGAAGACAACAAAAAGAAATCAAGGGAATACAAATTGGCAAAGAAGTCAAGGTATCACTATTGCAGATGATCTGATAGTATACATAAGCAGCCCCAAAAATTCTACCAGAAAACTTCTAAAGTTGATAAACAACTTCAGCCAAGTGGCTGGATATAAAATTAACTCAAATCAGTAGCTTTCCTTTATACAAATGATAAACAGGCTGAGAAAGAAATTAAGAAAACAACACCCTTCACAATAGTCATAAATAATATAAAATATATTGAAGTAACTCTAACCAAACAAGTGAAAGATCTGTATGGCAAGAACTTCAAGTTTCTCAAGAAAGAAATCAAATATCTCAAAAAAAATGGTGAGATTTCCCATGCTCATGGATTGGTAGAACTAACATAGTAAAAATAGCCATCCCACCAAAAGCAATCTACAGATTCAACTCAATCCCTATCAAAATCAACACAATTCTTCAAACACATGGAAAGAACAATTCTCAAATTCATCTGGACAAACAAAAAAACCCAGAATAGCGAAAACAATTTTTAACAATAAAAGAGCTTCTGGGGAATCAGTATCTCTGACCACAAGCTATACTACAGAGCAATAGTGATAAAAACTGCATGGTTTTGGTACAGACAGATAGATCAATGAAATAGAATTGAAGACCCAGAAATAAAACCACACACTTACAGACACTTGATCTTTGACAAAGAAGCCAAAAATATACAATGGAAAAAAAGAAAGCATCTTTAATAAATGGTGCTGGTCTAACTGGCAGTCTGTATGTAGAAAAATGAAAATAGATCCATATTTGTCGCCTTGCATAAAGCTCAAATCCAAATGGATCAAGGACCTCAACATAAAACCAGATACACTAGAACTGAATAGAAGAGAAAGAGGGAAAGAGCCTCGAACTCATTGGCACAGGGGGAAATTTCCTAAACAGAACCCCAATGGCTCAGGCTCTAAGATCAAGAATTAATAAATAGGACCTCATGAAACTGGAAAGCTTCTGTAAGGCAAAGGACATAGTCAATAGGACAAATCGGCAACTTACAGATTGAAAAAAAGTCTTCACTAACCCCACATCTGATACAGGGCTAATATCCAAAATATATAAAGAACTCAAGAAGCTAACCACCCAATCAAAAAAAAAATGGAATATAGAACTTTAAACAGAATTCACAACAGAGGAATCTCAAATGGCTGAAAACCACTTAAAGCTATGTTCAACGTCCTTAGTGATTAGGGAAATGCAAATCAAAAATGATCCTGAAATTCCACCTTACACCAATCAGAATGGCTAAAATCAATAACTCAGGTGACAACACATGTTGGCAAGGATGTGGAAAAAGAGAAACATTCCTTCATTGCTGGTGGGATTGCAAACTGGTAAAAAAACACTCTGGAGGTTCCTCAGAAAACTGGAAATTTTTACCTAAAGACCTACTTTTGGGCATATACCCAAAAGATGCCCCACCATGCCACAGGGGCACATGTTACACTATGTTCATTCGGGCCTTATTTGTGATAGCCAGAAGCTGGAAACAACCCAGATGTCCCACAACAGAAGAAAGGATGCAGAAAAGATGGTTCATTTACACAATGGAACATTACTCAGCTATTAAGAACGAGGACATCCCGAGTTTTGTAGGCAAATGGATGGAACTAGAAAATATCATCCTGAGTGAGGTAACTCAGGCCCAAAAGGATATGCATGGTATGTTCTCACTAATAAGTGTGTATTAGCCAAAATATACAGAATACCCAGGATACCATCCAGATAACTCAAGAAGGCTAGCAACCTGAAGGGCCCACGTGAGGATGCCTCAATCCCACTTGGGAGGGAGAAGAAACCAATCACAGGACGGGGATAGGGAGGGAGGGACCTGGGTGGGAAAGACAGCAGGGAGGGGAAAGGGGGAGCATGATCAGGTATTGGAGGGAGAACAGAACTGAAGTCCTGAGAGCCAGTAGAAAGAACTGAAACAGACAACCTCGAAAGGTAGGAAGTGGGGGTGGACTGTACGAGACACCTGGGAGGTGAGAGACTCTCAGGACTCAAAGGGAGGGACCTTAGATGAAATGCCCTACAGTGGGGAGAGGGCACTCATAGAGTCCACCTCCAGTAGAAAGACAGTACATCTAGTGGAGGGATGAGGTTGCCATCTCACAATCAAAAACTGGCCCAGAATTGTTCCTGCCTGAAAGAACTACAGGGACAAAAATGGAGAAGAGTCTGAGGTAAAGGAATTCCAGTGACAGGCTCAAATTGGGATCCATCTCAAGGGGAAGCTCCAAGACCAGACACTATTACTGATGCCACGGTGTGCTTACAGACAGGAGCCTAGCATGGCTGCCCTCCGAAAGGCCCAACAAGCAGCTCAAAGAATCAGATGCAGATACTTACACCCAACCAATGGAAAGAAGACAGGGACCCCTGTGGTTGAATTAGGGAAAAGTTGGAAGAAGCGGAGGAGGAGGGCGACCCCATAGGAAGACCAGCAGTCTCAACTAACCTGGACCCCTGAGATCTCTCAGACACTGAGCCACCCTAGGTAGCATACACCAGCTGATAAGAGGCCCCACATATACATCAGAGGACTACCTGGTCTGGCCTCAATGAGAGAAAATGTATCTAATCCTCAAGAGACCTAAGTCCCCAAGGAGCGGGGAGGTCTAATGGGGTGGAAGTGGGAGGGGGGACATCCTCTTGCATCGGGGGAGGAGTGAGGTATGGGATGATGTCTTACTCAGGGTTTGTATTCCTACACAAAACATCATAACCAAGAAGCTAGTTGGGGAGGAAAGGGTTTATTCAGCCTACACTTCTACATTGCTGTTCATCAGCAAAGAAGTCAGGACTGAAACTCAGGGGGGGTGGGGGGGCAGGAACCTGGAGGCAGGAGCTGATGCAGATGCCATGGAGGGTGCACTTACTGGCTTATTTCCCCTGGTTCACTCAGCTTGCTTCTTTATAGAGCCCAGGACCACCAGCCCAGGTATGGCACCACCACAATGGGCTGGGCCCTCCCAGCTTGATTACAGCTGGATCTTATGGAGCCATTTCCTCAAGGGAGGCTCCTTTCTCTGTGATAACTCCAGCTTGTGTCAAGTTGACACCTAAAACCAATCAGTACAGATGAGGAACAGTCAGAGGGTGAGTGAGAAAGGGGGCAGTGTGGGGTAACGACTGGACTGTGAAAAAAGATTTAAAAAAAAAAAAGATGAATGCAGGTGAAGCTGAAGTTCATAGTCTGACTTGAATTTGCCACAATTTTGTCAGTTGTAAAGAACATGGCTACTTCCAGGTTTCAAATGTGACAGTGTGACTGCCCATCACAGAACTATGTGACAATGCTTGGTGAAGGTGGATGGAAACATCCTACTCAAGCGAGCCACTGCTCCATGGCTTGCACTTTTGTGTTTGTATTATTACATTTGCCACGCTGGTTGTACAGGTTGGAATTTGACATTCTTTTTTAGAATGTAGGCTTCTTCAGACTGTTTCTATTTACTTCACCGGACCCCCAGCATGCTGTCTTTGTCACTTGCATGAATGAGCCTTCAAAACAAATGAGCTCATGCTCACCTTTTTTCTCAACACCATAATAAGGTTAAAGACATTTTTCATCTCCCTCTCGGCATTATTAAGCTATATTTGGCATGTAAGAATTATGTGCTTTTGCAATGTATATCATGGCATTATGATACATGAAATCATTGTGAAATAATTAAATCAAATTAACTGCCAAAAATGTAAACTATAGAATATAATTTAACTTATTAAGGCAAGAATGTTACTTCTACATAGAAAGATAATTTATAAAAAGATGTTGCTAAGTATTTTAATAAAAATATAAATCAAGATGACAGGAAAATAACTTGGTTAGCACAGGACCATCAGTCCACACTTTAGTCTTCCATCCTTGGAAAGTTCTCAGTTGTGTGTAAACAGGGACAGTCAATAGTCTTAGTGACTAGTGTAATGAATGAGTCCATCTACACTTAGCTCTTCTTATGGTCTCAAACTAACAGAATTCTGCTACAAAGCAGTTTCCTACTTATCTGACTCTTAAAACTGTAGAAAGAAAACCAGATCAGTTATACAGAACAAAGCAGGGTCCAAGATCACACCACATAGACTACATAGGAGCGACAGGGAGAAAAAGACACCCAACATCTCTCTTAGCTCTCAGACACATTTTTACAAACTCTAAATCATCACTTTGACTCCTAAAATCCAAATGTTGTGTAAGCTTCCTAATGTTCAGTCCCTCTGTTGTCCCCATTCCAGGCTCTCATCCCCTTGTCACTGTAAGGCCTTTAAAGCTACATCGGAACCTCACCATCTTTCAGCTTGCCAGCCTTCAACCTTTTTGCACAAATGACCCTTATCCTAATCTGGCTGGCCCTTCTCTGCACACAACCCAGCAGAAATGGTCTCTACCACTGTGCTCCTTCCTTAGAATCTGCCCACTTTCCTTCTCAAGGATGCCCCTCTGGGTCCTCTTTGTCTAGAGATATTGGCAACAGTACCATTGAGCCTTTACTTGCATGCACTCTACCCCTGGGCTACATTTCCAGCTGTAATTTAGGTGGCTTTTGTATTTTAGTGTTGTCTTTTTTATTTTTATTTTTTTCTCTTTTTCTTCAATACCATCATCAGAATGACTATGGGCAGGTGTGCATTCCTCCTCTAGCTGCCCCAGTTGAGTTAAAAGAATCACTTGAGCCCAGGAATTCAAGTGCAACATGAGCAAAGTGAGACATTACATGAAGGAAAAGAAATAATTTATCATCATAATTTTTATCAAGTATACAAATTAATCCCAAAATAACCCTCCTCTAAGAGTCATCAGTTTAGAAAGTATTAGTTTACATTAAAATAAATTTAAAATCCCGATTAAATAACTGAGATTAGGTACTTAAATAAGAAAAGGGTGACAGAACACAGTTTTTAATCAAAGGCTTTATAAGTTTGGTAATGCTCAATAACAAGATGCCCATACAATCACAAGTGTAACCCAATACCAAACCTAGATATATCAACTATCTTTGACTGTTGGAGACATGTGGAACATATGCCTCCATGCCCCCCCCCCATCACTTAGGTCCTCCTCTCCTTCTCCTCCTCCCCTTGTTCCTCCTCTTCCTCTCCTTACTCCTCCCACCTTTGCTCCTCCTACATATCACCCTTCCTGTTAAAATAAAACTTTTCTTTTAAAATATAATTAGAGCATAACTATACCAATTTGGGTCAGTAAGGTACAAGATAGACCTAATACCCAGTCCATCATTTTGTTGACTAAGCAGAACCTCTGTCATCTCTCCTAACTAAAACACTTAGTTCTCAACCTGGCTTTTTTTTCTTGGCTTTAGAATGAATGTCAGCTGAAAACCATCCTCTCAAATTTTTTCTCTCAAAGTAAATAGCCGGGACTGGCTGTGAGACTATAAGTCTTCAAGCCCATCAGAAATCCAGAATGACTGAGTTAACTGAAATTATGGGAAGCACAAAGCATAGCTTCTAAAACTTAGCCAATTTATAGAGACTGGTGAACACCTGAACAGTCCCTATACTACAAAACATTGGAGCATCCGATCTTCAGCCTTCTGGCCCAGGATCATCTGGCAGACCTAGTGATGCAGAATTATTAAGGGCTGATTACTCTGTCTTGGCAGATATAATCAGTTGACTATTCCACAAGTGTGTCCTTTTCTGGACAGTGATGTGTCTGTAAATGAAAAGAGGCAGTTCTTGTCTAGTGGCTGTCTCACCACAACTGGAGTAACTCCAAAGATGCTCAATTTCTTCTTAGAATCCAAGACAGGAAGCTGTCAGGAGCAGACAGGTCTCTAATCAAAATGAACATTAATACAGAAATGTTTATAATGTCAATTCTGTGGACTTCTGACGTTTTGAAAACCAATTATTCATGTAAGGCAATCTGGACTGTTGTCTGTTAACTCCTCTCAGCTATTTCTAAATAAAATATAGAAAACACACTAACAATAAACTCAGAGCCATGAATTTGCTATAGGCCCTTAATTCACAGGCTGACCATCTCAAATCAGCAGAGCAGTTTTTAAACTTAGAATTACTTCACTAAAAATATGACTTATCTCATAAAACAAGGAGTATTAGTAAATCACCCACTACTGCACCAATTTAACTCATAGCTGTTTCATTTTATTATGTTCCTCAATCACACCTTTTATTTTTTACTCTACAGCCCCATTTACAAAAGTCGCCAAATGAAGGTCTGGTGGAATCCTTGGCTAACATCAAGGCATTGAATATTTAATTTATGCTCATGTTTGGAAACTCTGAAAACAATATTCTAGAACACCACAAGATGGTGATATTGCACCATAAAAAGAATGTTTTAAAAGTTACTTTTTTTTTTTTTTTTTACCAACTTCCCCAAAATAAAAGTTTAAGTCCTTTCCAAGAAAGGACATAAAAGTATGCATGCTATGTTTACTAGAAAACACTAGTCAGAAAGGAAAATGTACTCAAACTTAGCAGCAACCCTTCCAACTTTTAGCCAAAGGAGTTTTTAAAAACCCTTGACTAACAAAAACCCAGGGCTGGTGGCTCTACCTATGCTGACTTCCTCCCCTGACCTGCCCTACCTAATCATCATCATAAAAATGTTCAATTCAGCATATTTTCTTTTACTAACTATGCCTCTATGCCTAACAATTTCTCCTATACTTAATTAAAGAAGTGATTTCTATTTTTTCCTTCTTTCTTTTGGTATTATTTTTTTAAGACAGAGTCTCAAGATCGGGCTGCCCTCAACTCAGCAATCTTCCTCCTACTTCAGCTTCCAGAGTATTGGGGTCAAAAGTGTGAACCAGCATACCCAGCTCAAATTCCTTTTTTTTTTTTTTTTTTTTATTTTTTTGGTCTTAAAAACACTGATGATAAGTTTCAGTTGTACCAACAAGAAATGACACCTGAATGGTGCTCAGCACTGGGAGCTAGGTACTTACTTTTGTCCTAATGTGTTACTTCTCAGTATCTTATAATATGCAATATTGTTTTCAAAATGGTTAAAAACTGACTTTAGAGCAAAAAATTGCTCATTTAGTAATTTTTTTCTTCTTCCCTTATTGAGCATTGCAGAAAATAGATTTCCCACTCAAATACTATCCAATATTAATTTTTAAAACGCTATTCAAGACTAAACACATCAAAACTTTAGTTCAAACTCCAAGACTGAATTACTGTCTAAATACTATCAATCTTGGGTACCCGTGAGGAATACCTATAACCACAGATGTGGTGTCAACTAAACGCAATGGGACAATATCCGTATAAAATTACATCCTACCATACACTCTAGTCACTTGTAGATTTCCTATAAAACACAACGTAAATCCTATGTAAAATACTTGTTATGCTGCATTGTTCTGGAAATAAAAGACGAGGGGAGATCATGAGTATGTTCAACACACTAAGAATTTTTCTCAAATATTTTTAATACAAGGTTGCCTGACCTTGTAAGTGCAGGACCTACAAATACGGAGGGCAGACTGCATTTGCTGCATCATGAAACAGCAAAAAACACTATCATGAGGACTTGGAGCTGAAAAGGAGCTTATACACAGACAAAAGAGACTCAGAAACACAAAGCCCACCCCTCCTGACTAGGTTAGTATTCTTCTACTGTGCAACACACCCTCAGCTATCAACACCAAAACTATGTTCCCCCCAAATGTTTCTTAATTATTTCTAAATGTATTACAAATTCTAATTTACCACAATTTGCACAGCCATGATTACAATTTACCACAAAATTACAGCCTAACCTTGAATTCCAAAGTGACACTTTTTAGTTTCAGAAAAGCATGTTACGGGAAGTTAACAGAGAACAGTTTTCAATTCAGACATACCTGAGTCCAACCTTTGCTCTCCTATTTGTGTATATTTAATTTCTGTTTATTTTATCTGAAAACTGAAGTTACCAATGCGAAACAAGGGAAAAGGCAGAACAGTGCTAACACCAACCCTAGAAAAGTGGAAGAAATTCTTGCTGGAGTCAAGAATACAGGAAATGCCTAGGAAGTGGAAGAAGTGAGATCAAGGCCAGCCTGGACTATAGAGCAAACCCTGTTTGGAAACAAACAACAAAAAAGAAACAAAGCAATCTTTAGGTAATTAAGAGCTAGTCAAATAACAGACATGCAATATTATCTACTATTTATAAAACACACAGTAAGATGTAACTTCTCATTAAATAATCTTCACTCTTGGAGAAAATTAGACAATTACATAACCAATGAAAAAGCTAAAAATCCATTCCTAGAAATAATGTAATCTTTACTAAGCTTCAAATATAGTAAAAATATAATGCATAATGCACAGTCATAAGAACTGAAAGTCCCTCTTTCTTACTTGCTTGTCAGAACCTATTTTAGTATTAAAATCTGGCTATTTATTGTCATTGCCAATTCACACTTCCCAGTTTCCAGAAGCTCAGGTGCTGCCTCAGACCTTCACAATTTTATATAAACAGTATAAGGAATTCACTTGCTTGCTTGATTGCTTGCATGCTTTTTGTGGGGTGGGGGTGGGGGTGTATATGTATGAGTAGGTACTATTTGCATGCATATATGTGTGTACCCTTGGCCAGAGGGTATTGGTTGTCACCCTCTATAGCTCCTCTGCCTTACTCTCTTTGCTGTTTCCAACTAGGTTGGTAGACACAGAGCTTCAGAGTCCTTCTGCCTCCGCCACCCCTACCCCACACACCCAACACTATATGTGTGTACCCTTGGCCAGAGGGTATTGGTTGTCACCCTCTATAGCTCCTCTGCCTTACTCTCTTTGCTGTTTCCAACTAGGTTGGTAGACACAGAGCTTCAGAGTCCTTCTGCCTCCGCCACCCCTACCCCACACACCCAACACTGAGGTTAGAGATGCAGACTGCTTGGCCTTCCTATAGGGGTGTTTGAGATCTGAGTCCACGTCCTCATTGTTGCACAGCTAGGCTCTCACCTACTGAATTGGAATACCAGCCCATCTTCTGAAACTAAATTATGAAACAGATCTGAATCAATGAATGAAAATATAGCACAAACATCCTAGTGCATGCTAAATGTCAGGCTTAAGTCAGCATATATTTCTATAAATCAGATGCTATTATTCTCATTTCATATGAACAGCTAACAGACACAGATAAAACTCCCTAAGTCAGGTTTTCAGAAGCACTGTCATGTGTAAAATGAGTACCAGAATACAAATCACAATTTATACTCCTTTCTATAAGGTCTGGGCTTTTATTAGCTCACGCTTTAAATAAAAGTTTAGATTACAAAGAAATTTTAAAATGTAAAATTACATTTTAAGAGTTTTCAACCTAGAAAAATAGAATTTCCAAATATAATGTATACCTTGCATTCTGGATATTCACATCTTAATACTAACATATTTCACACATCAGAGGACAAAAAGAAACGGTCTATTGTTGCCTTCTCCTCAGTGAAAACAAACAAAAATAATGGGCACCTTGACAGATGCTAACTCACTCCAGCTTACAAGGCAGCAGGGCTGGGTTTGTTTTTCACCACGACGTAAGCTCTGCTTATGTTTATTTCAACCCTACTTTTGGGTTTTCCAGGAACTGCCTCTAGTGTAAAAGTCTGTTGTTCCCATGTAAGATCTGACTGGGATTGGAGAAAAGGTTCAGCAGTAAGTAAGAGCAATGGTTGCTCTTACAGAGGACCCAGGTTCAGTTCATAGCACCCACATGGTAGCTCAGTCATCTGTAACTCAGTTCCAGGGAATCTGACATTCTTTTCTGATTTCTACGGACACCAGGCACACATGGTATATACACATTCATGCAAGTAAAACAGCCATTCACAAAAAAAAAGTAAATAATTTTTTAAAATTAAAAAAAAAAAAAAAAAGTCTACCAGGAATGGTGGTGAATACTCTCAGCACTAGGGAAGCAGAGGCGGGCAGCTCTCTGTGAGTTTGGGGTCAGCCTGCTCTACAGTGAATTGCATGGTAGCCTGGACTATATAGTGAGAGCCTGACTCCAAAAACAAACAAGCAAAAACTGTTTCTAAATCTGATTAAATTCTGTTGGTCACAGAACTAAGTGACAGAGAAGCATGCAGTCATTACCAGAAAGTAAAAAAGAGTTTGAAGTTTTCTCCATGTTCACTGACTTGAAACTTGAACCCTTTTTCATGATTTTCTTCCCAAGTTAATGTCCTTATGCTAAGAAATGGCTTTTTCCCAAAAGACATACCACGCCCACAGTTAACCTACTTTCTATCCAAAAGCCCAAATTCCAAATTTGACACACTTCAATCAATGTATCTATTTCTGAGTTGTCTTGTCTAAGCTAAGTAACATGCAGTAAGACTATCTAACAAATCATTAAAATATTTAATTTAACTCTTTCAAGATTACATTTAGAAAAAAGAAGAACTATCTTCAGTCAAAGGAATTCTTTAATAGAATGATGTCTTCAACAAGGAAGCCAGGACCACTTGCCTGCTCAGGGTATCAGCTTTCTGTAGTTTGTATCCCATGTAGTTTGTATCCCTTTAACAACTCTCTAAAGCCTTTTAAAACAACCAGAAGGTTCAGATGTTAAACTCTTTTTATTTTTACTTTTAACATGGGTAAGAAGGAACATCTTACCTAGAATAACAGTCACATTAAGGTCTCAAATTACAGTCAGTCATTGTCAACAGTTAAGGCTCCCAAACAACCTTCTCGAGACAATATCCTAGACCCTGGAAGACAGGAATAATCTAAATGCTTAGAAAACATCCCCCACGACTGTTGCGCAGAGACTACATCTTG
Organism: Arvicanthis niloticus; assembly: GCF_011762505.2. NCBI lineage: Eukaryota > Metazoa > Chordata > Mammalia > Rodentia > Muridae > Arvicanthis > Arvicanthis niloticus. The sequence continues at coordinate 13,348,388 of NC_133433.1, read as the reverse complement.
ACCAACTGGTTCATACTGCACTAACTTGATGATGATGTTAACAACTTTTAGCCCCCAGGTTGTGGAGCCTAACCATTGCCAACTGATACACTGCCAGTCTGTTGAGTCAGGATCTTTCCCACAATAATCCTTAATCTTTTTACAACTTATCTGTTCACCTGAAAAAGAGAGATTTGATAGACACCTTTGTCTATACCCAAACTAACCTCTCACTGTCCTTAAAAGTAAGTGGACCATGGAAAACTGCCTGCTGGTGTGAACTATCAACTGAATACTTAATTACAAGGAATAACAATTTATGAGCTTATAATATTGAAACTACAATGATTTCTACTTTATAAGTATCCTTTCGATTGTTCCTGACCAAAATCCAGAAATGAAGACAGTCTTTGTTTTGCAATTGAAGGACTAGAGGCAACACCACAAGTAAACAGCACAGGCAGAGGTCAGATCTGCTTAGCTGTGTCTCTTAACTCCTAGGTCAAGAGAGCTTCTGTTTTTAAAGACTGCAAGAAGGGAGCAAGGCCTCAAACTGGAAATCCTCCTGCCTTAGCCTCATAGTAAATCACCATGCTTGGTTTACTTGTCCACACCTACAGAAAAGAAGATCTTGCAAAAAGAAGGCTCACTTCCCTAATTCTCCCCACCCTGACTTAACACATGCAAAGAGCAGTGCATATTGGCAAGTTAGGACGGATTTATGGCCAAAGCATCCTGCTTCAAGTCAGGACTCAACTATTTGCTTCCACCCACCTTAATAATTATAAGTGTAGCAAACAGCTATCCAGAGAACCTGTTTTCTTTAGTTAAACAAAGCTACAATTCCTGCACTTCTGTTAGTGCTGGGACAGTTTTTAACTATCCAAGTAATTAAGGGGCAGGAAGAATGCCAAGAACACCTTAATACAATTCCACCCATCTTTCCTGACTCCAGCCTAAACTGTATTTCTCACCACACTCAATCACCAAACTCAAACTCCTTCAATGTACTTTTTTTTTTTTTTTGGTTTTTCAGAAACATGCAAATTTATTTGCTGTAGGCTGTAGAGGCTGGATTTTCAGGATAATTGTTTCAGTGAAATGCATTACCTCACTAATCTACAAAAATACAAAGTAATAAAAACTAAACCTTCATTTCCTTCATCTCAGTTAATCACGCACGCCATTACTTAGTAGCTAATTTGAACATTGCAGAAAGATACTAGGAAACTGAGACAAAGTGCCTGGAGGATTAAAATAATGAGAAAAACCCAGCCAGCTACTGATCACTTGTATGGGGAAGAAAGGTATCTACTCCTTCAAAGAAGACTGCAGACGCTAGGATCCTACAGAGTATTTTCTCCACTATAAAGGCATCCCTCAAAGGTTTATACCAACTTTTTCAAGATATTAAAAAAAAAAATCTGTGAGGTACACATGGCTCAAGAATTGTCAAGCAACTCTGTTCCTTTGGGTCTCACATTTAATCATAAGGGGTGGCAGAATAGGTCTCTATTTACCATAGATCACTCTCTACATGGGGTATGTCCAACTAACACATGAAACTGGTTTATCAAACTGAATCAATCTGGAGTCATGGGACATGTTCTTTCTTAAACCCAACTATCCTCAAAAAGAAGTAGTCAGCCCTCCCTGCTGCCTTAGCATGTCAGATGTAAATGTACAGCATCCAGCTTCTCTGAAGCCCAGCCCTCTCTCATGTATGCTACGCAAATGTTCACACAGACTGTGCTACATTCCATCCTCTATTAGTTACTTTCTCAGGACAAAAGACATGAAAAAAGCACTGTAGGGAAAGAAGTGTCAGTTTGGGGTACTCCTTCCCAGCAGAGGCCACGGCAGCAGGAGCATGCACCCGCTGGTCACACTACAACAGAGTCAGGGGGCAGACTGCACTGCTCCACCTCCCCTTCTTCTTTTCAGTCAGTCCCCAACTCCAGACCCTGAAATGTGCTGCACACATTTAACGTCTGCTCTCTAAAGAGTTACACCTTTGTACAACAAGGTCAGAAACACCCACAGGTGTCCTTCTAGATTCAGACTAGTTACAAAGATTAACTAGCACACAGCTCTTTTACATTTCTAACCAAGGACAGAACCAACTACTCATCCTACCAGTGAAGTAAGCCAAAGGTACTGTCATTTGCACTTTAGATTCAACTTTCTCTCTGGCAGGCCCAACTTTAAGTTTTGATTGCGGAAGGGAGTAAGCAGCCCTTATAAGCTTCAGCTTCCAGTCTTTACATAACTGATGCTGTTATGTAAAGCCATCATCCATTACACGGTAGCCCCAAAAGGATCCAAGTGCTCCCTGTCCCATTGTAGGCCACAACTGTGATTTCACCAGAACAAGACACAACTGATTCTCTGCCAGTCCCCAAAACACGTCCTTCTTAAGAAGGTCTGGCTCCTTCAGCACTTGTACTCTTTAGAGTTCTAAACTCCAATGTAAAGCTCACAACCTTGTTGCAAAGGCTACATGGAGATAAACAACTACAAAGAGAGGAGAGGCGTGTACACAGCCCCAGCTGAAATGTCAGTTGGCTATGAAGTACAAAGCCAGACAGAGCCCCAGAAAGGACAAGCTGAAAGCAAATAAGACAGTTGTTTTCAGTCAGTTGGTGTTAGGGTTGTTTGTTACAGAGCAATAGAAGGCTGAAACCACATGACTGGGCTCCTTGTACTTCTGTATGACTTGCCCAAATACCCCAGGAAAAGAAATGTCATTAATTTTACTTTCCCAACATCAGCAGATAAAGTCTGTGCTTTTCTTGATGCAAGTGACTCTACTGAGTTCTAAGTTCTAGAGAATGGGTTTCGGGTATATTGTCTCTAAACTTTGTCCAAGCAGCTAGCACAATGCCTGACATACAGTAGTACACAGTGTATGCTACACTTAAGAAATGTCAAGGCTAAATCCACATATGCTATTTTTCACTGTAACTTAAAAATTGTCTGACATGTTGCTTTAAAAACCCATAGACCAAAAATGTTTAAATATGATTCCAAGTGAAGTAAGCACCTTTAAACATGGAAGGGGTAATATCTAAAGTTGAGTGTACAATAGAAAGAAATCATAAAATATCAAAATATTATTTTGGAATAAGAATCTGACCTATAAGGCCCCACCATGCACAAAATAAAATGAAAAATAAAACTTTTCAAAGCTATGCTTTCATATACAAGATAATAAAACTTAATCTTTAAAACCAGAAATTAAAAAAAAAAAAAAAAATCAACAAATTTTCCAAAGTAAAATGATATCAACATTTTACCAGTGTTTCTTCCAGGGAGGATATCTATCTTTGTATATCTGCTTTATTCTTGACTATAGGTTAACTATTTGGTGATAAGACATTTCTAAATTTCCAAAGTACCAGCCAGCAGCCACTTCAAATGAAGTTACCATGTCAACACAAAGAAGGCAACAAACACTTCTAATAGGTAGTCTTCATACATCTTATAACTTCATCGTTCCACTGGAGGCACATGATCAGAAATTTGGCAGAAAAAATAATGAATTAAGGACAAAAATGTAGGTTTTAACTCTAATTCTAATTTGGGTTGCTAACTAATCATATAGGACCCTTTACATTTAAGGTGTCAGTGAACCACTAGATTAGAAGATGATGCTTTTCCCGCTACCCACCTAATTCTCAAATGTCACAGGAATCACAGGAGAAAGTGGAAAAGCTATTATAAAAAGAATGAAAGTATCATGGTCATGCCATGAGCTATTCATCTCAGTGTCAGCAAATTGAGGAAAATCCATGTGTGTTTCTCCCAGGCATTCTTTCACTTGTGTTAGTGACCAGCTCCTTGGACACTGTTTATAATGGGTAGTTTTCTGGGTTTTCCACTGTTCATTATAATTACATCATACTGTTATATGAAAAGCAAAGCAATTCTGCCAGGTATGCTGACACAGGCCTTTGGTTCCACTTCCTGAGAGGCAGAGGCAGATCTCTGTGAGTTCAAAGTACATACAGGGAGATCTAGGCCAGCCAGGGTTACAGAATAAGACCCTGTCTCAAAAATAAAATAAAATAAAATAAAATAAAATAAAATAAAATAAAATGTTAAATGATTCCAGTCTTTGCAATAATTATGAAGTCAAATTTTCTAAAATTAGAAAAGAAGGGAGACATTCCTTCCCCAAGAGAAACAAGTTTATATGGCTACAGAGAAGTCAACCCTTTACTAACCAAACTATGCCTTAACTACCCTCGTGAGAACTAGCTAGTTAATCCTTTCTAAAAAACTGACTGACTCCTTCCATCACATGCTACCTTATGAATGAAGGACAGGCACATTCTTACGGCAAAGAGGAACAGAAAAGACTAAGGTGCCCTTCCGGTTTCTTCTTCCACTGGTAGTGCCTCTGTCATATCTTCCCTGACCCCCAATCAGGAGCCACAAAGACAGTAATAATCAACATGTCTGACCTGATACTGCTATCTGTTCTCTACCTACCCACAGCATCCTCCAGCTTCACCACTTTTCAAATACACAAAAAGAAAGATGAGTACAGATGTTCCAATGAAGACCTAAGTGCCAAGAGTGACAAAACCTTAACTGGAAGAAATCTCCTGGAGCCACTAATTCTTAACTTAAAAGACATTAATTATATCCAATCAACAGCAAATCAGTTATGCTTTTCTCTTCATAGGAGAAAAAAAAAAAAAACCCACTACTTTTCACAAACTCCAGATTCTATTTTACCACTTGCAAAGAGCCTTGTGACAGATGAACTAGACTCTTGGGGAAGTTTGTTCCATCATATAACAACAAATTAAAGGCAATATAATAGAATAAAATTCTCTGCGGAGTGTGAGCCGCAGTACAGTGGATTACTATCTCTAGGTACTTACACAGAATACTTCTACAGTCAGGGTTATTAACTTTCCAGTATTCTGAAAGCTGCCCCCAGCAAATAGGCAGCCCATGGTTTTCATGCAGGAGCTTCAGGTAATTCATGGACTCCCCTAAAATCATATCCACAAAGTATGGGTGCACATGACCTATTAATACATGCCTTTTGTTTCAACAAGGGTTAATAATTCCACAAAGCCTAGGAACATTATACAGGCCTGCTAAGGATAACACTTCTATGCTACCTTCCCTATGGACATGGACCAGAATCATTATTCTGATTTTTTAAAAAACAATTATTTCAGCTGGGCATGCCTTAATCCCAGAACTCAGAAGGCAGAGGCAGGTGGTTCTCTGTGAGTTTGAGGCCAGCCTGATCTACAGAATGAGTTCCAAGACAGCCAGAGCTACATGGTAAGACCCTACCTTCTAAAAAAATAAATAAATAATTCGTGGAGGGAAGAGAATGTGTTTGTGTCACTGTGCAAGGATGAGGGTCAGAGGACAACAACTTTGGAGAGTAGATGACTTTTCAAGGTGGGGTTTATGATCAAGCTTAGGTCACCAGGCCACCAGGCTTGGCAGGAAACACCTTTACCCACGGAGTCATCTTGCCAATTATTTTAACTTTAACCTGCTTACCAAATTCTAGCCTACTTTCCTATTCAGATCCTTGCTGTCTATAATAATAGAAATCTTGGGGTAATTTTTGAATTTCCAGGTTCTTCCTACCACAATTCATACTACACAATGCTGCTAGATCAGTTCTTCTAAACAAAGGTATAAAATTGTTTCTTAAACTCAACAATCACCTGTGGGCCCCACACTGCCTAGTAACCTGAAATTCATCTGGATTTAACAATAACTCAACAGTGGTGGCACATCCTTTAATTCCAAGGCTGAGAAGGCAGAGGGAGATAGACCTGGTCCACACAGCAAGCGACTTCAGGGCCAGTCACACCTATACAGTTACATCTGTTTCAAAACAAAACTGAAGAAAGAAAAACAAAAAGAAAAATTACTTTGTTACTGGTCTTGGTTTTTATTTCAGGTTTTGTTTTTTTTTTTTTTTTTTTTTTTTTTCCACTATATCCTAAGAACAAATCCTGCAACCTACATCCAAATCCTCTTAGATCCTTCTAGTGAACTACCTTTCCCTGTTGAGTTCTATTCATCCTTCAATCCAGCAGCCTTACAACAAGAAGCCCCTTAACTCACCTGAGAACTACCCTCTCTGAATGAGATAATGTTTATGTTTATGAAACATACACACATACACACAAAGCTGTTCTGGGCATAGTGGCATACGCCTATGATCACAGAGACAGGAAGATGGCAAGTCAAGGCCAGGCTGGGCTACACAGTGAGATCCTGACATTTATTCACTCGGACATAAAAGGAGCATCTGTATAAAATCCAACACACAGACCTCCTCCATAATCTGCCAAGACAGAAGCTGCTAATCATTTTATCTACATATACCCCCCCAAATACCTCACACTGTCATGCAGTTGGCGTTTAATAATTGTGCAAGGACAGAGCAGAAATTTCAGCCAACTTAAGAGATTACCATCTCTTTGAAGGCAAGAGACCTGATCAGCCATGTCCTGGGTTTCAAAAGCACAGTGTCTTAAAAGCAGCTAGCTATACATTGTAGTTGAAGAAATTATTTGGAAATGTTAACAATCTCTCAAAGAGCTAAGCCACATTTTTTTTCAAGCATCTCAATTTCAACAGCTCCAACACTTGGCCACTTAAAATGCTAACTATTTATTTTTTAAAAAATGGTAATTTTCAGTCAGTTTATATATATTTTTATAGCTCAAGGAAGATAGATAAATGAAAGAATGTCTTCTTTAAAAGGAGAGTTTTACTAACAGTTACATACAGACTTGGTGAGATATGTCAACTGGATTTATACACAAGCAAAAACTCTTGCAGAAACCTACATACGACTGTGAACAGGGTATTTCATCAGGAAAAAATAAATTAAAAAAAAAACACAACACCAAATGGGGGGTGGGAAGATAACTCTGGCATTATTTTTTTTCCATTACTGTAAGTGGAGGCATTTTAAGAGTAGGAATTCAATTTTATGCACACAAAAAGATAAAATTTAACAGAAAAATACCAGACATTTGTGAATTATTTTATGGTGGAAGAGTAAAATATTTCAAAGCATTATAGACACCTTCTTTTTGGTGGAATCGCTTAGAGCAAAGGAACTTCCAACTCCAAACCGATGAGTAAAGGAGAGAGCCATCCAGCCCTAAGCCACAAAACTGATCATTTAAAGACTGTAAAGGCGATGGGCAAAGTACCAATCCTAGCAATACTAAATGTTAAAAGAAGATTTAAAAGAAAAGGGCCCAAATCACGAGATGAGGATTAGAAGATTTTGCAAGGTCACTTGAACCTACCAGGTCACCAAAGGTGGAGATTGAGACTGTTGGCGAGAGGAGGTGCGGAGTCAGTGAAAAATGCTGAATGCTAGAAACATATCAGAAAAGGACCCTCGTTCCGAGGCTGGAGTCCCGGCTCGCGCCGGTGGGATCCGGGTGAAAGTCGGGGCAGCAGTTCTGAGGCAGGGAAGCTGGAACGCTTGCAAGCCGCCGGCCAGGAGGCTGAGCACTGCAGTCACCGAGACACTTAGCCGGGCTCCGGTGTCACCCACTCAGGCCGGTGCCAGGGCCAGCTCGGGGCAAGCCCGGCGACCCCACCCCAGCGAACTCCGGCCCGGCCGCCCTCCAGAGCCCCGCTGTGCTTACCCGCGCGAAGCTGCGGCTCCCGGGGCCCGCGGCCACCGCGGCGGCGCCTCCTCAGCCCTCCGCGCCCAAGATCGCCATCTCGCAGCAGGCGTCGGCCGGGCAGCCCAGGCCGCCCGCAGCCACTCGGATCCCGCACGCCAAGCGCGCCGACACCCGGCCCTCCCCCCACCCACCCCGGCCTACACCTCCCTTCCTCAGGAGCGCGCAGCGCACTCGCGACGCCGGTGCCGCGCACAGGCGCGCCTCCCCGCCGCGGCCGCTCCGAGCCTCCGGTCCAGACCGGGAATCCAGCTGCCTTCGAGCATGCGCAGCGAGCGCGCGCCCAGCCCGCCTCGGAGCGACTCCGCTCCTCCGGGTCTTCGCGACGGCCCGGCGGAGAAGCACGCCAACCAATAGAAGGGAAGGGGCGGAGCCACAGCCGGAAAGGGGCGGGGCAGCCGCCGGGAATCCAGGGGTGGGTGACTTCTGAACCACAGTTACCTGGTCTGTTCAGTCAGCTGCAGAGCTTCCTGCATAGCCTCGGGGAAGAGCCTCCAGGCACTTCGGTGCTTTATTCCAGCACCTCGCAGCAAAAGTAGGCTGCGAAAGAAAACCCCTTGACCCCGCTTTAATACTTGATTTAGGGTCCAATAGTAATGGTGGTCACGCGAGACCATTGTGTTGGTGATCAAATTGTTCCCTTCTCTTGGCACCACAGTGGCCCAGTAACAAAGCTAGTACTGATTGAGCAAGCACATATATCCTTTTCCATACAGTTAATGGGCACAGTAATTCTGGAAGGTAGCGTCTCTTGATTCCATGACACAATGAGTCAACTGGTTTAGAGTCAACTGGTGCGAGAAAGGTCACACACAATGCGATGACCACATTATTCACCATATGGCCCGCTGTTGTACTTCAGAGAAAGAACAAAGTTCTTCCAGCATAAATAATACAATTAGCCAAACACCTCACCTAGGCCCCACAAATTATTTAAACCCACCCCAGAGCCAACTTGTTCTCTTGTCAGAAAAGTTCAGAAATCCGGGCTTCTCTTCAAGGATGAGCTCTCCACTGTTGCCTGTGACACCTTTAACTTCACTGCTCCATAGGTAACAAGTTCTCAGTGTAGTCACCTTGTAACACTTCTGTTCTAAATTTCTTGTTAACCTTAAACCAGCTTTCTGATCCACTCTGTTGTTGTTATTGTTAATAACTTTTGAAAAAATAGTATACCAAGAATACCAAGACTCCATGAGCATTTGTAGGACTCAGTAAATACCACTTGAATGAACAAATGTACATTCTCTCCCACTCTGGTACATTAGTTACTAGCCTCTGACTTTACATATAAGTTAGGGGCATATGCACATGATGCACAAAAATCTCTAGTAAATGTACATGACAATGTTACTTGTCTTCAATCTCTTCCTCTTGTTGTGATAAATTACTGGACGAAAACAACTGAAGGGAAATGGAGTTTATGCTGGCTCATTTCTAGTGACAGGAGCTTGAAGCAGCTGGTCACAATAAACCAGAAGTCAGGAAGTCGAGAGAGAGTCATGTGCACCACACTTTTGTTGCAGATAGTCCAGGATCCTCTGCCCATGGAATGGCCCTGCCCACAATTAAAATTTGTCTTCCCACCTCAGTTACCATAATCAAGATAATCTTTTGCAGGCAATGTCAACAGGCCATCTCCCGGGCAACTCTAGATTCTGTCAAGTTTCCAGCAGACACCAATCATCATGTCACTCTTCTGCTTAAGGTCATTGGCTCCATAGGTTTTATGACAATGTACTTTTCAGAGCACCTTCAAGTTCATATGCTGTTTGTAGTGCCCTTGTGTCTGTGTGTTTAAACTGTGTTGCCTTTACATTTCCTGGACCCTTTTTTCCTGAAAGATCTCTTTAAATAAATGCACTAGATGCTTCCAAATGTCCTTCACGGGGGACTGCCTATCTCCAGAGCTTGTACAGATTTCTCCTTCTGTCTTCTCTATCTCACTCACTCTCTCCTCTAGACTTTCCTCAAGGCCCTAAAAGAAGTTCCTAGGTCCCCCTATCCCCTAAGTTGATGCCCAACATCAAATATTGTTATTGTTGGACATTTTCTTAGTTTCTAGTGAACACTGTTCTTTGTATCTTTTCATCAATCATTTCCCATGTCCCTGTTTACTGTCTCATGTTCAATCTGCCAAAGTAATCACTGAGTGTGAATTAAGTTTAGCCCTTTTGAAACATATTGGCAAGTTGCCTTGTAGGGAGAATGTGGGTTTAGGAGACACATTGCTGGGATCAAAACACAGCTCGGCCACTGCAGATACATTCTCACTTTAATGACCTTAGAAACTACCTGCGGGGCCTCTTTTTTCATTTAAAAAAAATCAAGCAAAACCCACTGTAAACTGTATCTTATGATTGCATTGATCCATGAAAAAATGTGTTGGCATTATACTTAAAATATTATATTTGATATTTACATTTTTTTTTTGCTTCAATCTTCATAGGAATTAAGCTGGTTTTGTGGGCGCTGGAAGTATTGTGAGCCAGAAAAGCATTGCACCTCTGTTGCCTAATACATGAGCCGGCCCAGGTGACAGCACAGCCTGATCCGATTATACCTAAGCTAAAAAATTGGTATGGTGATAACTACATGACGGAGTAAAAAACAAGTGATTTGCTACAGGTACAATACTTACATCCATCTAACACATAGTCAACAAACGCCTGCTGCTGTGATATTACCAAGCTCTGAATATCACTGCTTGAGATTACTGTGCCCGGATGATCATGGTATATTCCATGTGAGCAAATATATGCTTATCATTGATCCATCATCATCTACTTTCTTACAGAACTATTCACTGGTTCTTTGTATAATACAAATATTGATGCAGGTGAAACATTTGTCTTTGCTGTTTTTGTTTCTTTTTGACTTTGTGCATTGATTTAATCCTAAGAGCATATAATTTGTCTGTATTCTAGTGGCTTAACAATTTTCCTTTTCACTAAGCAATCAGGTAGCATTTGGTTTAAAATAGCTCATGGTACTCTCTATTCTATTTGCCTAAAGACTTCTTTGTCAATAGTAGTCTGAAAAACTGTGGTCACGAATCTGCAGATACTTCTTTCCTCACAAGCCAGAGTCGAATTCGCTTCCAAGAGGGCCCACAGTTGACAACTTGGTTCCAACATCTGTAACAAAGCTGAATTGTCACTTCTGACATCGGGTCATAAAAAGACATTGTAAATCCACGCCTCCATTCCCTCAGATCAGTAACAGCTGCCAAATGGCAAGAACATGCTTAAGCTTCCTATGAAGGACCATGTTGTAAGAAACTATGGCATCTTGCATGAGACCAGGAGGGACCCAAGGCCCCCTATCAATTACCACTTGAGTGACAAAAAGGAGTGGATCCTCCAAGACTTCAGAGAATGTCTTGACCATGGCCTTACAGAGATATAAAACCAAAACCATTCAATTAAGTCTTCCACATGCCTGACCCACAGAACAATGAATTTAATGGAATGGCTTTGTTATCGTTCAAAGCCACTAAAGGGACATAACTTGATATCCAGTTATAGAGAACAAGTTCCCCAATCCAGTGGTTCTCAATATAGTATAATTTTGCATTGCAGAGGAATTAAGTGATGTCTTAAAGTTGCCACCCCCCCCAGAGTGTTTGTGTGTGTGTGTGTATGTGTGTGTGTGTTGGTCCTTTTATAGGAAGGTGGTTTTGACTACCATCTAGAGAGTGGTGTTAAACATCCTTTAATGCACAAGACAGCTTCCATCCCCCCACAAGAACCAACCAAAATTCTCCAGCACCAATCTGTCTACTTTTCCCTGTACCTTAAAAGTTTCCTCTTCCCTGTGTGCTGTTAAGTAAGGACAGCTTTGCTTTACATCCATTATGTTACTGACTTGAGTGTTCCTCTGCTAGCCTTTCTTAGTTTTCTCACGCTCTACTGCTAGTGAAAGCCTGAACTCTACTTGGCAGTGCCACACAAAACAACCTGCTCCTTCCTTCAGGACACCTTGCAAGGCCGAGAAATTAAGATGACAACATCTAAGCAACTCTCTCCTACTTATTGTTAGGTAAGACACAAGGGTATCGAGAATTTTAGACTTAAGTGTTGCTAAGAACCAGGCTGGATGGTGCATATCTTTAATCCCAGCACTTGGGAGGCAGGAGCAGGTAGATCTCTATGAGTTTAAAGATGGCTTGGTCAAGATAATGAGTTCTAGGACAGTCAGTGCTACACCATGAGACAATGAGACTCTGATTTAAATAAGTAAATAAATAAGAGTTAGGAATAAACTGAAGCAATTGTATCTTGCAAAACTGCATCTTCTTCACTGTATCAGGGTTCTTCAGAGAATCAGAATTAGTGGAGAGAGAGAGAGAGAGAGAGAGAGAGAGAGAGAGAGAGAGAGAGAGAGAGAGAGAGGGAGACAGAGAGAGACAGAGAAAGACAGAGAGAGAGAGATTAAAAATTGGCTCATACAATAACAGCCCCAGGAAAAAAACCCACCTTGTTCAATGAGAAATAATCAGAAAGAACTTTACACTTCTTGCCTTTTTGATCCTGTTGGCCTCTACCCAAGGATAATACTCTCTCACATTCAAACTAAGCCTTCCCCACTATACTTGAAACAACCTCATAGACAAACTCAAAAGAAATAATCATCCTGAATTCCTCTTCCTCTGTTTCCTCTCCTTCCTTCTTACTCATTTTCATTTCATCCTTTTTCTTCCTTAGATTTTTGGGGTTTCATCGAAACAGAATTTTATGTAACCTAGATTAACCTTGAACTAACTATGTAGCTGAGGCTGGCCTTAAGACTCTCATCCTCCTGTTTCTATCTCCCAAATGCCAGGATTATAGGTGAGACTGAGCTGTATCCTGGTGGCTGAGATACAGTTATCTCTCTGCTATGGTCAAAGTACAAGTTGGTTATATAAGTGTGAGAACAAAGAGAGCTTAGTTTAATTAGCCATCAGCAAGGCACCTGCACAGAGGACCAGGGGAATGCCAGCCACAGCTAAGAGCCAGCAAATAGTCTCAAGGTCAGCTGCTATGTGAGTCATTGTTCTCCGGAGTAGAACTAGTGGAATGAATCATCTATCCATCCATCCATCTATCTATCTATCTATCTATCTATCTATCTATCATCTATATCTATATTGTATTTATATCTCTATATGTAAAGAGACACACACAGAGGGGGAGGGGGGTCCAACTGACAGGCTATGGTCCAACTAATCCAGCAATATCCAGCTATGAATGATAAATTCAAGAATCCAGAAGTCTTTCAGTCCACAAGGCTGAATGTCTCAGCTGGTCTTCAGTAGATGCTGGAATCCTGAAGAGTGAACTCTAATGCCAATGAAGGAATGGACTTGCTAGCAAGATGATGGCAAGGAGACAAAGAGCAAACGTTTCCTTCTTCCATATCCTTATATACGCTGCCAGAAGAATGTATGGTCTATATTAAAAGTATGTCTTCCCCTGTGAAGATTAGGATCAAAGCTGCGTGTCTTCCTACCTCAGATTAGAAGGGGATTCACCCACTTTAGACCAAGCAAAAAAGTTCACTCACATATGCCCTCCATTTCTGGGTTGTAGTTCATTCTAGATATAGTCAAGATATCAATGGAGAATGACCATCATAGCTGCTAAAAAAGAAAAAGTCAGAGACAGACATAGGGAAGTTTTGGCTGCTCCTAACTGAGTAGATAGAGTATGAACCAGTTATCTTTCTGGTTGGGCCAAGAGGGCATGTACAGAATGTGTGGGCCCTACTTTGGCTCAGCCCATTGAATACAGAGAACCAAGAATCTCATAGTTAACTCAGCCTTTGTCCAGTTTCTGTTATAGCCTTATAAAAATGTAAGACAAAACAAATGAACAAACAAACACACTCTTGATCTTTTGTCCTTTCACAGGCACCTCCTACTCTCAGGAGTTTCAGTTTTCCTTCATTTCTCACCTTTCTGTAGTTTTCATGTTAAAAGCTTCCTTCTGCCTTACTGACGCCTACAGTGTTCATGTCTTTAAGCTTTGCTGGAGCCATGGTCTCAAGTCATTCTTTGGTTTCTGTGTCTGATATCCCAGATCCCTGGATTAAGCACAACTGGACCCAGGAAGATCCTGCCTCACCCCAAACCCCTGCATGACTTCTAATACTTTGTGAATTTCTATTCACTATGTAGAGACAAAGGTTGAGTTTATCTTACTCCTGCATCTTATAAGCCGGGGCATCCTGTGTGGATCCAATGCATACTTGTTAAACAGGTTACTAGAATAATCCTAAATCCCCCAGATCTTTCCAAAACTTTTATCATCTAATTTACTCTTTTCATTTATTTATAAGAACTCATTTTCTTGAAAAAGTTGCCTTGCCCAGATTGTCTTCAGTAAATGATTGCTTAGTATATGTTTTACAGCTCTCCCTACTAGAAGATGCTACTCTTCCAAAAAATATTTTTATTAGTTATAATATGTGTATTTGAAAGAGTAGATGGTTGGGTGCACATTCATATGGGCCAATATACTTGTGCATGGAGGTAAGAGGTCAACATTTCTCTTTTGCTATGTATCTTGTTTTTTGAAATAGTGTCTTCCACTGAACTGAGAGCTCACCAATTGGCTAGAGTGCTGTCCAGCAATCCCAAAAGGTCCTCCTGTTTCCTCCTCCCTAGTGCTAAGAATACTGACACATATCACTGCACCTGGCTTTTTTGGATTGGTGCCCAGATTGTAGACTGAGGTCCTCTTGATTATATGACAAGCATTTCATGGTCTGAACCATCGCTCAAGCCCAACTTTTGACTTTATTACACTACATTTATAATTAATTTGTAGCAAATAGTATACTATCAATATTGATAGGATGAATAAAAGAAAAAAAAGCAAGAGTTGCTTTTCATGTTTTATTATTTAGATGCAGTTGCATAAAAGCACCTATCATGGTAATATAGACACAAATATTCCTAGTGATACATCTGTTACTTGAGAGACATAATCATGGGGATATTGCAAGTGATCCCATTGTGGATGTCTTAAAACTCGCATGCAACATTGACCGTGTGCCCTGATCCATAGATTTTTGACTTAGTTTCTGTGTAAAGTGAGAATGTTAGCCAGTGTACTTGGTTACTTGATTTTGATCAATAAACATTAATTTTAAATTCATGTAAGTTTTGTAATAAATATGGAAAATTCAAGGAAGAATTAAATGAGATTCTTGACCATATAGATTTTCTACTTCAGTTATCTATAAACAGAGAGAAGGATGATCATCTATGACTATCACACTAGACTCTGTCAGAGAAGACTTTCTAGATACAATTACTCATCTAGGTGTTTAAGAGTGACTATGATCTTGTAGAGAATAGGGTGGTTTACAAAAAGAGGGAGGCGTGCTGGAGAGAAGCAGTGTGTGCACACATAAGAAAGGCTGCCACCACCACTCTAGCTTCTTGTAAACTATGTGTGAAGCACATTCTTGTCCACTCTGGCTTCCTACTTTGCTATACCAATCCAGGTTTACAAATATTTTTCAAAATGTTTGTCCTTTGTAGGTCTGCAATCAAGTTTCCCTTAGAAAGAGGAACTCATTTTGAGCTTTATTCTGCTCCTCTGATGTCAATTCGCATTATTTATACAAAGGAACTTGCATCTTAGGCAACTGCCTATCAAGTCCACACAAGATGAAACTTTGCTGCTCTTCCCCCTCCCACCCCCACCCCCAAATTGTTGCCTCTTTGGTAGCTGTGGGTGATCACTGAATTTCATGGCTTTACCAAGCCTTTGTAATTTCACTGTATGTTAATCACTGCCTCACTTCTAACCCTGCCCACTGTCTGAGGAAAGCTCCCCTCTTAACGTACCTATGGCTACCATTTACGCCACAGTCATAAACTCACCATTTCTAGAGGCTTGGCATCCAGGGGAAATAAACTCAGACTTCATCGAGTCAATCAGGTTATCTTTCATAAGAATTTGAACTTAGAGACCTGGAGCTTTATTCACTGATGACTGGGGGTATGGAAGTGGCAATATCTGGCCAGGCTTGAGTCGAATGGCACCACTGCAGCTCTGAATTCTCAGGTTACCTGGAAATCATCCAGGAGCAGAAACCAAGGACCTTGTAAAGAACCCCAGATCTATAAGGAAATCAACCCAAGAGAGGATCGGAGAAAGGAAATGGTATTGTCTGAAGAGAAAAAAGAGAGAGAGATGGTAATTTTTTGGAGATTTTCAACATTTATGAGGTTCTATAGTACAATTTGTAGTTGGATAAAGTAAGATTCTCACTTATCCTTTAAGTAAACGTTCTTTTCACCTTACCTATTGGAGTACCTTTTAAAGATTCTCAAGCAAATGATTTTGGAACATACATTGACAGTGTCTAAAAGTTCATGTGTTAAAGTGGTAGGTAGTATAGACATAAGGAATCCTAATGATACGTCTGTTAATTGAGAGACGTAATCACGGGGGGGGGATCACATTTGTGGATGTCTTAAAACTCCCATGTACCACTGACCTTGTGTCCTGATCCACCCTCAGGTTTAGTCACCACCCTCAGTGTTCAAGGAACATCATGGAAGAATAGGCAGAAAGAATGTATGCGCAGGGGAGTGGGAGGGAAGGCTATGAGATGCTGAGTTCTGGGTATGGCATAGCTCTGCACTCATGGACTCACAACTGTAATTACCAGCATAAAGCTGCCTAAGAGCAAGCAGCCAAAATCCCAGTATGGGTGATAGAAGAGGTTCCAGAGGTTCCATCCCTAGCTGAGCAGCTTTTAAGAACTTATGGGAGAGAATCCATTTTATTTGGGGGTGTGGCCACTGGTTGGCTGCCCATATCCCAGTGGATGGCCCCACACTCATGCATATATAAACAGTACTAATTATACTCTGTCAGTTAGATTTTTAGTATCTTAAAAGAAGATAGGAAATATAAAGTTGGGAGAGAGAAATGTTTGGGAAGTCCTAGGAAGTTAGAAAGGACAGTTAAGGTCATGGTGTACACATATAGAACTCTCAGAGAATTATAAAAACAGTATATTAAAAAAAAAAAAAAATGTTAACATTTTACTATCTCCTGGACACTTAGTTGTACCATGACACCAGTTTTTAAAAATTAAAAATTTAAATCTGTGAAAAAAAATTGTTTCCTGTTAGAAGATCCAATCCCTGAGTGGAGATTAGATTACGAGGGTGTCATGGAAAGAGGCATCTTGTCCTCTGACTCTTCCTGTCTTCTGCTGGCTTCCTGGTCCACTCTGGGATAAGCAGTTTGTCTGTGATGTACTGCCTCACCACAGCCCCAGAAACAACAGAACTAGCAGCCATGGAGTGAAACCTCTGATACAGTGAGGAAAATAAACCTTGTCTCTCTCTCTATTAGTTCCTTTTCTCGAGTTTGTTGTCATGGTGATGAAAATTGCTTAATGCAGCCCTTCAAAATCTTGGCTAGTGTGACCTCAAACCTGGCCTCATAGGTTTTGGTCAGGTGTATGTTCACACAACTGCCTGTGCTTCCTCTACCTCTGACCACATGTCTACTTCCTGGACACCTGACATTTTAGAACCAACTGATGAAGTTTTCTTGGCAAGTAAGCAGGCCTAGAATTTACCTATTTCTTTTAAGATCCTTACAATCAATGCGTAAAGTATAATTTCTTACCTTCAGTTTGCAAACCTTTCTCATGTAATACAGATTTACAGGATACCACAGGGCTACAGCATACTGAGTAATTGAGCATGTGTGAAACCATGGATTTGAGTCTCAACACTGGAGAGGGAAGATACAAGAAACAAAAACAGAAGAGCATTTGTCAGAATAAACATACTGGCAAAATTCCTAGCATTGACATAGGGAAGGGAAAACCAAGTTCTGCTAGAATCACAGTTTTGTGAAACATGGTGCCAGCATGTGCCATTCAAAGCTCAACAATTAGAGAGGGTAAGGTCTTGGGTCGAATCAAGCAGATTTGACTCGTTTCAGAAAGCAAGCAGAATATTCTAGACATGGTAGTACAGAAGAGGTAAGATTCAAGGTTAAACGAAATCTGATATCAATGGCATTAAAGCAATCAGGAAAAATAAACAAGCAGACCGTAAATCAGGGCATGCTTGGAGGGAGCAGTTATTTCAGTCAAGGAGTGTCTGCTGAGAGAGGCTCAAGAAACTGGCACAGCTCCAAACTACTAGACAACATTAGTGTTTATGGATCATAACAAACCTTTGTGGCCAGAAAAAAGCTTCAGAACCAGTCAAAGAACTTCAGAGATGTTGTCTGGTAGGATGATTGCAGTTTCAGACTTTGACTGGTCCACAATTCCCTTAAGGGCTCTAGGGGATGTGGGAGTTGGGGGTGAGGGTTCTCTGGAGCCACATTGGCAGCTTGAGGGGATTTTGTTGAATAACAAAGTCAGTCTTTATCCCACTGTTCTGGCTTAATGTCTTCATGGCACTTAGCATCATCTGAAAATTGTATTTATTTGCTTGTTATCTGTTTCTCCACTAGTGAAACCCAAGATTCTTTAGAACAGAGACTGATCTGCTTCTCCCTCCTGCCCCATTGCTGTGTTCTTAGTACCTTGAACAATGTCTAGCTCGTGTTCCATTCTCAGTAAATACTTGCCAAATAAACAAAGACTGTGAATTGGGCCAAGGGCGTACACTGCAGTCCCAGTGTGATGATTCTGACAGTCCTTGGTTAGAGTGACTGCATAGTAAACACTTCTATAAAACAAATGGCATTGATCTTTACCCGTTCTGTTCTCAAGTCTGATAATGCAAGTTTTCTAAGAAGAATAATTTTATGTAACTGTCCTCACTGTTTGCTTCTATTTTGCAAGCCCTTAGCCATAAAGGCTTACCTCCTTCCATCTGCTTCTGAGATGTTTCTTCAAGGCTCCTTAATGCCAACTTTTATCTAATTCTTCTCAATAAATAAATTCCTCAATCCTCACAGCTGATAAAACACACTTCTCAGGAAAGCGTCAGTGGGCACTATTTTAGGAAGCAGATGCAATTGCTCATGTACTTTGCCCTTTGAATAACAGCCCCATGGTCCAATATGTATACAGTACTTGCTTACTAATTAACAAGCTACCTTCCACTGAGTCAGTCACCTTTCTGTAACTTTAACTCTTTTCTAAACCTGTTATCATGAAGGTTCTTAAATGCTTTAACCTTCCTTTTAGCCCACCAGAGGTAGTGGGAAAGAAAGGATATACTGGACCTGTTTAGAAAGGTCCTTTGGAGCAACTCCTGTCTGTGTTGTCTGGAAATCAGCAATTCATTTCCTATTTATACACCTTGCCATTCTATTTCTAACTAATATATCTATGATACACGTTACTAAGTTGGTCAGATGTGGTGGCGCATGCCTGTAATCTCAGCACTTGGAAAATGGAGATAAGAGGAGCCCAAACTCACCCTCAGCTATAGAGTGAGCCTAGGCCATATGTGACTGTAGCTAAATAAATAAATGCAAAATAAAGGCACGGGGTGAAACAGAATAACAGCACAGAAGAACTATTTAAAACAAGAATGGGCTGGAGATGTGGCTCAGGGGTTAAGATAACTTCTTTCAGAGAACCCATACTCCTAGCACATGTATCATGTATCTTACAATCAACTATGGTCAGCCTGAGAGGATGCAATGCTTACTTCTTGTCTATGTAGGCACCTGCACTCATACACATACACACACACACACACACACACACACACACACACACACACACACACACACCCCAGTAATATAATAATAAAATTTAAATAAAAATTGGGCTGTAAGTTTTTATTCTACTTGAAACTTACAAGTTAGCGTGCTACAGTTTTCTGGACATTGGTGGAGACATTGGACCCCTGGGCTGTAGATCAAGTACTGTATCAGTTACAGTATAAAATCAGCATGGACTTCATGTTCACATCTGTTCCTCAAGCAGCAAGCAAAGTGGAGGATTATAAAAGCATTTTGAATGTGCCATGGGTATATGTCCCTCCTGAGGGAGGCATCTTATCATTAAGGGGCTGAATTTTCTTAATGCACTTCAAGCAAATTTTGTCCTGAAGAGAGACAGTGTTCTTGTTACATTTCATGGCAAAGAAGCCGCTCTTTCCTCTAGGAGGAGATACTGACATCTGTGAAGAGTCCAGGACAAAAGATGATCAGTACTCCTACTCCCTGGAGCTAAATTTCAAAGGAATGAAAATTACCCCCATAAGTGGATATCATAATAGACAGAGATGATATACTCACTAAGATTCATGCTTCAACAGCTTAACCCTGTCAGCCAGTAGCTCTGTTTTAGGGGCTTGTGAAAACTATGGGGGACAGGCCTGCCTGGAATCAATGGGCACACAGGGAACATTAGCCCCGGACCTTGCCTGTTGTTCTTTGTACTTCCTGTCCTCCATGATGTGAACAACTGTCCTCTACCACAATCTCCCACCCCACCCTCTGATACTCTATCCTGGTACTCATGTAGAATAGCTGCAGACAACTTTCTGAAACCATAAGCTGAAATAGAGCTTCCCTCAAATGTTCTTGTAAAGTAGTTCAGTCACAGTGACAACAAAATGTAATGAATACAGAGAAAACCTCTGAGGAATTCTGAACCTTGACATAAATGCTTCCAGGGCACGCATATTAGTGTCTTTCTGGTCTTTCTGTAAGAGAGAACACATGATGGACTTTTTTTTTTCCCCATCACCTTGTCTGTGTCCTGGACCATTGCTAAATCGTGCAATTTCATCATTTATAGAACTTAATCAGATAAGACCCAGGTTAATAGTGCTCGACTTTGTCCAGAATTTTAATGACCAGCATATTACCGTTATAGCTCTCAGTGACACAAGATATGGACTTGAGAGCCCAGGCTGTGTAATCAATCAGTCCCCTTTGAGCAAACTGCCAGACTTCTACTCCCTGGGATTTACCCTTGGCCAAGTTTAGGAAAGATACTGCTGTGTAGTGAGAGAATCTGTGCAGACTTGAGGCAACTGTCTTCACTTGTGGGATTTGCCTTCCTGCGCTGAAGCCATGCTCTTCCACACCAGGGGAGGGTAGAGAACTCAGCCTAGAATCCTGTAGCTACTGCTTACCTTTAAGTTTCCAAGTGGCAGGTGAACATCTAGAACAGGTACAGTATTCTAAGAGCCTGAAAACCGGTAGAAGGAAGCTTTCCTTTTGGGTATATGCCCAGGAGTGGTATAGCTGGGTCCTCAGTGGTATAGCTATGTCCAATTTTCTGAGGAACCGACAGACTGATTTCCAGAGTGGTTGTACCCGCATGCAATCCTGCCAACAAGGGGAAAGCTTTCTTCAGTAAAAGGGGCATGTGGGTGCCAGAGGAGGGCAAGAGAATGTGTCATGCATTCTGAATGCCAGGCGGCTATGTAAACACTCCACCTTCTTCAAACTGTCATCTGTGTCTCATATTACTGACAAAAAAAAAAAAAAAAAAAAAAAAAAAAAAAAAAAAAAAAAAAAAAAAAAAAAAGACTATACCCAAGTGTAATTTGAGAGTTTTCACTGAGACCAGGTCTGTGCTTGTGTCTTTTAAAATCAGAAGTGTCTGGGTCACTTAGGCAAACTTCTGTTTGTTTCTTAAGTAGTAGACACCAATACTCCTGAGCTAATTTGTGTCCAAGCCTTGAGGAATGGAAACAGGCTTTTTGGAGTATCTGAGAATCACTCCACTATTATTTCCAAAACTGCTATCCACGTAAGCATGTGGGCATGCCATTTGATGTAGTAAATAGAAAACATTTATGATTAGCCACAGTCTAATGTGCGTTCACTTGCCAAGCCCCAGGGATGCCCAACAAGTGTTTGGAATTTGTCTCAGGTACACTTTCTTTCCGAGTGCGTTCCTCTTCTCTGCAGCTTCAGCCTCTCACTTCCTGATTTAGTAACCAATTCTCCTTACAGTGTTAATTGTTACACTGCTTCCCTCAAGAGTGTTTTCCAGTTCCACAAGGAGCGCAAATACACAAGCTCTTTAGGGGGAAGAGAGAAATCTAATTGTGGGGTGCAAAATCTGAGACTGACTGTAGAGATATTTTGGGGTAGTAGAGAGGGTTTGCTTCTCTCAAATTATATATCAGAAGTATCTGCCATTTTAAAATTTTTTTATTTTATTTTTTTATTTTTTGCCTAAGTGGCATGCTTTAGCTCAGACTCCCCAGAGTGCTAAATCAAGGAGAGAACAGTGTTGGAGATTTCTTTTTTCCCTGGCAGACTTTAAGGAGATTGGCCAGGTTTTCAAATTCCCTTCATATTCTCCATCCTTCCACAGCCTGAAAGTATACTATTTAGCACTGATTTTTTTCTAATTGTAAATAATAATCAGTTCCACGGGCTGTGGTGGTGCACGCCTTTAATCCCAGCACTTGGGAAGTAGAGGCAGGCGGATTTCTGAGTTCGAGGCCAGCCTGCTCTACAGAGTGAGTTCCAGGGCAGCCAGGGCTACACAAAGAAACCCTGTCTCAAAAAAAAAACAAAATAAAATAAAATAAAATATAAATAAATAAAAATAAAACAATCAGCTCCAAGACATTCTTTTGTCTTTTCACTGGTGCTTTCCTACTTTGAGATTTGTCAAATGAAACACTGATAAGCATGCTGGAAGTAGACACAGTTCACTCTACTTTGTTTAGCAGCTTGCTCAGCTTTAACACCATTGTTCTAAAAGTAGGTCAGTGATTAATCAATCTAATTCCCACATGATAAGAACGGGCTATATCCTTAAAGAAAAGCCTACAAGTATTCAGTGACCATCAAATTGGCTAAAAGCTTAATTTTAGATCTTTCCTTTTATTAACTTACCTTTTATTTTCTTGATTGTTTCAGAAAGAGGTGTAAAATTTTATCTGCATTTTATATGTACTACTTAAAAATGTTTCCATGTTATTGGTCAAGCAGCCTTAATATCTGTTAGGCTTTGATCCTAATAATGCTGATAAATTTAGATACATTTCAATCATCATTTTTTTTCCATTTTGCTAGAAGAGACTGTGTTAAAATTAATTTGAATGGCTCTTCGATTTTCTTTTAGGTGTGTAAGGGAAAACACTGAATGCTTAAATTTTTCCACTGGGAAAAGCTCTGTATTAACACAGTTAGGCACACAGTTTCTTACACAATACCTTAAACATGAACAAAAAAATGAAAACACAACTATATGAGATGACAGCATTGTGTCTTTTCTTAACACTATCAGAGGTCTTCAGATACAGAGACACTGTGCTGGAAGTTTTTGAGTTCCTTATTGTATCCCTCTGAAGAAGACACACCCCTTCCTAGTCCTTTAATAGATATGGCAGTAGATTGTAAGAAAGCCACATAATCTCACATGGCATCAAAACCACAAAATGAGCAGGCTGATAACACGAGCCTATCATCCCACCACTCAGAGGCTGAAGCAGGAGGATTGCAAGTAGAGGGCCATTCTGGGCTACAAAAGAAGATCTTGTGTCAAAAAATAAAATAAAATTATTATTTATTTTATTTAAATGTTTTCTTCTCTAAGGTGTCAGAAAAGTGATTTTTTTCAAATTCTACATAATAATGAATCATTGGCAAAATTATTAATATGAAATTTTTCCATATCTTTTAGAGATATATCTAAATATACAATCTACATTTACTATGTATACATAGTGTATGGTATATAGTAACAGGCATTATTTATAGCTACATGTAATTTGCCCTAGAAAGCACTTTCCTTTGTTAAAAGGAAAACAAATTTTTAGGCCACCAGAACTTCTTAAAAGTGTGCAGGTCAGTGGCTACTGCCCGCTGGTCTTGCTTGCTTCCACGCCCACAGGAGAGCTCCATATGCCCAGAGCAGGCATCTTTTATGATGGCACAGCTCCTTCCCATTCATATCCTGATAAGATATTTGTGGCTTCTCCCACATTTCCATTATTTCTGTTTAATTTTCTTTCACTATTAGCTATGTAGCATACTCTATAAAACTTTTTGAAAATGTTCTTTTATCTTTTCTGAAATATATCTGCAGCCCTAATTTCTAGTTAAGAAGGTAACCCTATTTACTCTTCACAAAATATTAGTGCCACCATCTTAAACTTAAAAATTAATTTGCTTTTTTCTGTGCCTACCTCCTCATATTCTTAAATCTCTGATGAAAGTATTACTGTGTTTTACATGATCAAAAAGGGCCCACATGCTAAAAGTTGTTTTATCCTTGCAAATTATTCTCAGTTTTCAGCACAAAATTATTTTGCATGGTACAGATACAAAATTTTACCCATTAACCTACAATACTGCATGGTCCTGTCATGTAAACTACCAGGTAGACCAATGAAATGGAAGAGCACAACCAGAAGCAAAAGCACATAGTTACAGCCACTTATCCCTTTAAGTATAAAGATGCCATAAGCATACATTGGAGAACAAGCTGTCTCCGGAACAAATGGGACTGAGAATGTAGATTTCTCCAGGTTGAAGGCTAAAACTAGATTCCCAAAGACTGTAATGTTCAACTAGGAACACTGGAATGGCTGGAGGAAAACATAGGTAAAAGACTTCAATACACAGACAGAGAAAAAGACTTTGTGGAAAGAATTGCAACAGAATAGGAAGCAATCCTGGAGATGACTAATTGATTACATGAATGAAAAAAGCTTCTGCATAGCAAAAGAAACATTCATGAGTCTCAAGAGACAGCCTAAGGAGTGGGTAAAAACCCTTGCCAATTGAATTAGTCAGGGTTGTCTAAGTGGTGTGTGTGTGTGTGTGTGTGTGTGTGTGTGGTCATTACATTATCTAACAGGGTGTGGTTTGTGTAGTCCAGCAATAGCTGTTTCACACTGGAGAGGCCAATAATCTAGTAGTTGTTTATTCCATGAGGCTGGATGTCTCAGCAGTCCCTGTCTTACTCCGAAGACCTGGAGGGCTCCCAGAGAGCTACTGATTTTCACCTGCATAGGAAGAAATTGGCTCTAGGACCAGTGAAGGAGCTGTTCACCAGCAAGAGAGATAAATTTGCCAGTGAGAGTGAGAGGAAGAGGATAGGATGTAGTTTTTGATGTTCTTTTATTTGAGCTGCCACCAAAAGGTTGTGTCTTGCTGCTTCAAGCAATCTGATCAAGAAATTCCTTCATAGGCATGCCTATCAGCTTGCGTTTTAGTTGATGCAGTCAATTTGGCAACTAAGATCAGGCAAAACAGATATATATACATACATACATACATACATACATCTGTCTGTCCATACATAATATATACATGTATACATACATACACATACATGCATATATACACATACATACATACATACATACATCTGTCTGTCCATACATAATATATACATGTATACATACATACACATACATGCATATATACACATACATACATACATACATACATCTGTCTGTCCATACATAATATATACATGTATACATACATACACATACATGCATATATACAATACATACATACATACACATATATGTAGGATTCAAGATTGACATTCCACAGAGATGCCTTCATATCCATATTCATTTCCATACTGCTCATAAAGCTAAGAAATTGAATCAGCATAGATGGTTGAGTAAAGAAAATATGGTACATACATACATACATACTAATATACATACATACACATATACAATGGACTTTTGTCTAGCTATAAAGAAAGTTTAAATCATGACATTTGCAGGAAAACGTGTAGAAATAGACGTCATTATGTCAAACTAATTAAGCTAGACTAAAAATGACAAATACAAAAGCAAACATGTTTTCTCTCAAATGTGGACTCTAGTTCTAAAGGGCGTGTGTGTGTGTGTGTGTGTGTGTGTGTGTGTGTGCGCGCGCGCGCGTGCATTGCACATGGGCACACATGCAACACAGTGAAATTTATTGCTTTTTATGTTGACTTAATAAATTAATTTAGAAAATTCTGATTTTTGAGTTTAAGATGTATCTGTGGTGAATGAAGCACCTTTGCCTATGCCGATGGGAAGATCTGAGTTTTACTCTCAGCTCTGAAAAAAAGAAAGGGTTTCTGCTTGTTTGAGCTTATTTACTAAAGGGACAGGGGCCAGACCCTAGCACTTGGGAGGCGGGGGCGGGGGCGGGGGCGGGGGCGGGGCCAGGGATCTCTGAGTCTGACATCAGCTTGGTCAAAGTGAGTTCCAAGACAACTAGGGCTGATCAAAGAAACTCCTGTCTTGAAAAAAAAAAAAAAAAAAAAAAAAAAACAACCTAAACTAAAACAAAATTTTTATTAACATGGGTTATAATTACAGAACCATTTGTACTTGCAGGGTTAAAAGCTAAAGGAGAAATTAAAAACATTCATTAGTTAAGTTTAAAACAACAGTAATAAACATGTTAATATAAATGGCATGTTTATAAAAGTATGGTTTTCCCAGACGAAAGTGTTTCACATTTTTGCGAACATATTTAATATTTATCTTGGCAGTAGAAAGCTGAACTGTCAAATCTACTTCCATATTCATTCCTTTGTAATATTTTGCTTCCACTGAAATATATGAAGAGAGTCTAGCATCATACAAACACACAGTAACAAAACGGAGGAGCAGTGTAGTCGTCTTTTCTAGGTGATCATAGAAAAATAATACTCAATGTGAAATAAAGACAGTAAGTATCCTCGAAGAAGCCTGAAGGTTTGGCTGATGGAACGGTACCTCAGTAGGGGATGGAGAGACCAGAGGAAGGTTGAGGGGAGGGACACCATCTCCTGCCTCCCTGCTCCATTTTCATCTCACAGTTCTGAAGACAAGATAAGATCAAGAGAGAATGTAAGTGTCTACTGACTGATACTAAGTTCTGAATGAAGCTCCTTTACGTCTGGAGTTTTCTAGAGAGGAAATTCAGAAGGTTCCTGGCTGTCTACAGAAAACCTTGAGCCTGCACACTTCCTTCCGTCCACTAAGTTTCCGTGACTTATCTGGTGTCTATGCTTTGTTTCATGAGGATCTCATGTCTTTCTAATCTTCCAGGACTGATGACGGTAGCATCAAGACTTTAAGTCCTGTGCTGTGAGGTAGGTCTTCCATAGTAACAGATTCCCTCTTAGTCTGGTTCACAGCCCAGAGTTCTTGATCCTGATCTTTCTAAACACATTCACTTTCTCAGTTCCTGGCATTGAGGAACCTGGACACAAAGTGGTTTCTGGGACCCTGTGGTAACTCAGAATAAGGAGACATTATACGCTATTATCCCTAGTAATAATATTTAAACAACAGAACAATATGCACAAATTCTTACATGACACCAAGTGCTGACAGGAAAGTCTCAGCCCGATGGTCTATGCATCACCATTTTGAAAGGTTATCACATTTGAAAATAGCTTCTACCTCTACTGTTTAATTTTGCTCCACATATTTGTCATAAACACCCCTGCAAAGGTCCCGAGAACATCTGAGTGTTATTGGATAAACATTTACAGTGTTTTTTCACTTTGCACAACGGTCTTTTCCTCCAAAGCATTATCAAACAGTAGAAAGGTTTCCATGCAGGAAAAATTCTATGGAATTCTGTAGTCATATTTAATAAACAAGGGGCATTGTTTATTTCTTACATTGTCTTCTCCCTTATCCCTTTTATTCTTTGGACTCCATATCTAATGGTCAGTCTTGCTTCTGTGTACACACCACTGTAGCCATATTTCCCCTTAGATTTTGCTTCTTTTCTGGAACCATCCATTTTTGGATAACACGGGTACTTCCCATGCATTTAGGGATTCTAGTTAGTATGCTGTGGAGCAGATTGGAAAACAGACGAGTTTCCAGATTTTTGACTTTTAAATACTTTTTAAGACTATCTCCCCTAGAGAGAAGCAATTCTTTTTGGGAACATATGCTGGCTGCTATGATTGTGAATTTTTAGTCTAAGTCAAAAGGAAAATAAAAGAAAGAAAAATGAGTAACCAAACTTTTATCTTGGAGAACTTTCCCCCAACACTAAACAAAATCAATATCTCACTGTAATGCTGTGGTACCGTCTCTTTTTCCTGGGGCTGTAATAACAAAGCATCACAATTTGGTCTCTTAGAGAATAACATTTTGTTCTCTAGAGGCAAGACATCTAAGATAAAGACGTGAACAAGGTTGGTTCCTGTTGAGAACAAGACCTCTGCTGGCTTGGAGATAGTCATCTTTTTTCCTGTATCCTCATTTGGTCTATCTGTGTCCCAGTGTCGGACCTAGTTACCATGTGTCAGGATCTATCTTAGTGCTGGCGTTTTAATGTAACTAGCCCTTTATACATTCTACAAACATGTCCTTTCTCTGAGAGACTGGGAATTGATTTCAGTATCCTCAGATTGTGCTGCGAAAAAGTTTTTGCATGATTCTACGATACATTCCAATGTTTTAAAATTCTCCACAAAGGATGTCTGCTTCCTGGAAGAAAAAGTAAACATACCTTTTCACACTGTTCTTGACTATAACAATATGAATTCCGTAGTTAAAACAACAGAAAAGTTCTGAAAGGCACAGAAAAAGTTGGACCAGCAAGGGAGCTTTATACCTCTGGAATGCCATAGAAAAAGCTTTAGTTGGTTAGTTGTTTGTTTGCTTGTTTTGGCTTATATAGTAATCCTTCACTGTGTGTCAAGATTATGTTAAAGAAAAAAATCCTAAAAGATGCCTGCGACCAGCACTGACAGTATATATACTAAGCCTTTCCCTGCATACATGTATATATATATATTATATGTACTATATATGTGTGTATATATATGTATATACTATATATATATAATTTATGTTAGACAGAATAAGAAAATAACAGCAACAATAAAATGGAAAAACTATAATGATACATTGTAATAAAAGTTATATAAATGTGGTTTCTCAAGATCTTACTATACTTTCACCTTGCACTTGAAGCATCTGACTGCTTCTCTGTTACATTTCTGAATTGTCAGCATCACTATTCACATACTCTGTGGCTGTTATTTTGTAAAGATAAGGGTCAACTGAATACAAGTTCTGTGATGCTATGACAGCCTGAAAATCATGCTGGCTCCTAAGTGTGTAACTGGTGTATGCAGCATGGATCTGTTGGACACACAAGTGATTCTTATTCTAGATAGGCTGTAGGAGATGTTACCTTATACTACATATTAATCTCAAACAGTTCAAATGAACTGGGTGCAGAGGCATACTCCAGCTCCTTTGTCGACTGAGGCAGGAAAGTCTCTGGGCAACATAATTGGATCCTGTCACTTAAAAAAGTGCTCAGTATCACGTGGTGCCCTGAGTTCAATCCCTCAAGCCTACCTGGTAGAAGGAGAGAACCAGCTTCCCATAGTTGTCCTCTGACTTCCACATGGAAGCCATAACCCCCTACCCACATATTAAATAATAAAACATTGAAAAACATTAAATTCAGGGGGCTGGCATGCTCCTTATCCATGTAATAAATGCATAATACAAACATTGAAACATTAAATTTAGAGTAGTTCAGCAGTGAAGAGTAGTATAACTCTTGTAGAGAACCCAAGTTTAACTCCTAGAACCATCATCAGCCAGCTCCAGGGAAATTAATCAAAGCCTCTGACCTCCGAGAGAACCTGAACATATCTCAACATATCTCTTCCCAAACATGCACACAAAATACAAATATAAATTTTTAAAAATTAAGTTAAAAAATAATTTTCTCCTGGAATTTCACACTTAATATGTCAACTCAGCCCATCATAGGTAACCAGATCCATGAAAGTGAAAATTCCAAGAAGAGGTGATTTTTTTTTTTTTTTTACATGCCAGAATGGCTCCTGGGGAGGCTGGAAACACACAATGCCAATGAGCTCAAAAAAAAAAAAAAAAAAAAAAAAAAAAAACTCCCAAGAAAAGTTTCAGTGTTTTAGTCAATGATTAGAAATGCTTAGTGAAAGAGTGCAGAAAGCTTGTAATAAATCTAGCCAAACACCATAGTGTTCTAGAATTACTTGAAGGAAACAGACACAAATAAATCTGTACCATTTAGTAAAAGAAGTATCTTAGAATATCATGAAGAAACCACAATAACAACACTTCAAAAACAAACAAACAAAACCCCCATTAGGACTGGAGAGATGGGGGGTTAACAGATGACTGCTCACGTAGAAGACTGTGTTCAGCTCCCATCACTTGAACCAAGCAAGCTCATATCCAACTGTAACTCCAGTTGCAGGATATCCAATGCTCTTCCCTCTGGCCTCTTCAGGCACCTCCACCTATAGTGTATGTAAATTATGCAAACACACACACACACACACACACACACACACACACACACACACACACACACACAATCAACTTTAAAAGAAAAGGAAATAAAAACACAAAATTGAGCTAAACTATAGTTAAAATTAGTAGTGGTTATGCTTGGTTCTCAATTCACATGGAGGAGATACTTCAGTCCACTATATTGGGGCTAGAGGTGTGGTTTAGTGCTAGAGTTCTTGCCTAAAATGTACAAAGACTGAACTTGATGCCCAGCACAAGAAGAGAGAGAGAGAGAAAGAGAGAGAGAGAGAGAGAGCGAGAGAGAGAGAGAGAGAGAGAGAGAGGAGTGAGCAAGCGAGTGAGCAAGAACATGATAGAGAGACAGATCACTAGAGGAGAGAAAGAGAGAGAGAACTCCTGAGAGATGTGTAAGGGTACTTGTTGAGTTGAATCTTCAATCTGAGGGACCCATATGATGTGATGAATGGATTGACCCCTGTAAGTTCTGGAGACTTCCACAGGTTAATTAATTAATGAAATAAAAATAAAAATTTAAAAGAGTTACAATGTAAATGACAGAGTGTAAAGAAAGACATGGTTTTTATACTTCATTAGAATTGGTAAAAGATCAACTCTAGAGACTTAGTAAATTATATGCTAATTTAATCTATATTAAATAAAGTTTTCTAGATAATAACTAATTGAATGGTTGATAGATTGGATTGGTAGATAGATATGTCATGTGATTTTTTTGTGTGGTGTTGAAATACTTTTATATAGATGGGTAGTGCTCTAATATTGAACTATATTTCCATAGATAGATATTTTTAAAAACTGGCTTGCACAATAAGGCAGGCTGTCAACTTTTACATTTTCAGAAGTTGCTGTTAATAGTGAGGTTCTTCCAATATGCCAGTGCTTCTGAAGTGAAGTTATCTCCTCTAAACTGAAATGTTCCCCCTCTGGAGAGAGGGGGATGACTTAAGACTGAAGAAATAGAATTTCCAGTAACCAACAAGCTCCTGGATGGAACAGGATTCACAAGGATCTTCCCCATCATTATATAAACCTTTACTGGGGAAAGGAGACTCTGACAAGCATGAGCTGCCTATATACAGGTAATTCAGGGAGCCACAAGGACAAGCTTTTTTTTTTCAGTCCTATCTCATGCTGACATCCTGGGCTTTTTAGGGATATGTGTTTTGGAGTTATCTATAGATAACCTCTCACCCATATTATTGTAAGTAACACTATATAGTCCCTGTTTCACTAATCTTGTCTTTAGGATGCCATCATGTCCTATCCAGGGTAAGAAGAGATACCTATGTTCCAGAAAATGTTCCGAAAGAGCTGCAGTTCCAAAGGCAACTCTCGGCAGGGTAATAATGTTTTGATGTGGAGAACTCAGTCTTCTGTTCCTTTTAATCTTTCATCGTATGGGTAAGGTCCACCTGCATTAACAAACCTAATCTGTTTGACAATTCTAATTAGTTTTTTTTAAACCTTGCATGCAAAAGAATGGGTTTTATGATTAAATTTTCATGTACTTTTTCTTGTTGATCCTCACTCCCCCAGCTCCTGTTGGACCACTTCTTCCCCTTATCAATCCCCTTTTGCTTTCTGTATTCTTTTTTTCTCTATCCCCATGTCCTCTCTTGAGATTTTCCTTTCTCATGAACCCTTTTTATATTTAATGATTCCTGTTCCCCACATATACACACTAAGGTGCACATATGAGAGAAAAGTACATGGTTTGTCTGAGTCTGGATTATTTCAATTAACATAATGGTTTCCAGTTCCATCCAGTTCCATTGTATTTTAAAAGTGATGATCTTATTTTTTTTATGGCTGAGTAAAGTTTATTTTGTGTATGTATATATTATCTGTTGAATTCATTCACGAGCATTGTGCTCTCTTGTTCTCTGCTCTTACCTATAAGCTGATTTCTCCCATAATCTCCCTTCTATTTTCATGCCATATGTACACATACATATATATGCCATATGGAGAAACTAGGTATAAAAGTATGTTATATTTATATTATATTTGTAGGTTGTATGTCAGGGAAGGCACTACACACATAAGTACAGAAGTAAGTTTCACAAAAATTAAAAATAAAACTAGCATATTGACCTACCTATAGCAGTTCTAGGTTATATCTACAGGGCTTTAAATCCTTCCATAGAGGTATCTGTAGATGTTTACTGTACATTTGCACTATTCTCA
Source organism: Arvicanthis niloticus (assembly GCF_011762505.2). Lineage (NCBI taxonomy): Eukaryota > Metazoa > Chordata > Mammalia > Rodentia > Muridae > Arvicanthis > Arvicanthis niloticus. Next base: position 13,316,300 of record NC_133433.1, on the reverse strand, counting down.
AGAACTATGAAATGTAAAACTCATTTTCTACAGAAAAACAGCAGGATGAACATAGTGTATTTATATAAAGCATAAACTGTGGAAGTTTTAGAAGATAACAGAAATGAAAATCTCATAGCTAAGATTTTTATAGCTATTAAACAACATACCATGAACATGATTCATAAAAACAAAAATTAACAAACTGCTGTATCAAAGTTAAAAGCCTTTTCTCTGAGAAAGACATTGTTGAGAGAATGAAAGGACAGTTTACAGACTAGGGGAGAACCATTCACATTCTGTGTATCTAGGAGACAAGAAACCAATTCCTCCACCAACCAAGGAGCATATATTGGCTGGTCCTGTAGAGACCTGATGCCTCAGGGTAGAAGGATACTGGGGAGGGCATCCTTTCACAGGTGAAGGGAGAGAGGGGATAGGGGAATAACTCTGCAAGGGGGGAGGAGAAGAGGGCAGCATTTGGATTGGGAAGGAAGGAAGGAAGGAAGGAAGGAAGGAAGACAGACAGAGAGAGAGAGAGAGAGAGAGAGAGAGAGAGAGAGAGCAAAGAAGGAAACAAAAGAACAAAGAAACAAAGAAAGAAACCAATTCCAATGTGAAAATAAGCCAAACACATGAAAACATTTCAAGAGAAGACATATAAAGACGATAAGCAAATAAAATGTGTTCAACTTTATTGGACACTTGGGTAATGCATATCTTTTAGGACAAGATTTTTTTTCCTAATAGGGAAAACAATAACTGCAATATGTAAAATGATACAGTCACTCTGGAAACAACATTAGTTGTCTGCTAAAGCAATTAAATGTACACTTATGAGATGATCCAGCCACTACATCTCTCATCGTTTGGTCCACCGAAATGAATACTTACTCAGGCTAAATTTGTACCAGTTATTCAGAGCAGCAATTGTTAAAATATGTAAACAACCAAATGTCTATTTATGAGTTAATAATTAAACAATTTAGCACCATAAAATACCATGATTGATTACAATCAATACTATGTATAGTACTTGGCAGAAAAAGAAAATACTGCTAAACACAAAATCTGGATAGATTTAAAGAGCTTTATGCTAAGCAAACAACCATCTCAGTAAGTCATATACTATCTGTTTTCATTTACATGTTTAGATAATAGTCTGTAAATGAACCAATTATGGGGATGGAAGGGGTTGATTAATGGCTGTCCAGGACAGTTATAGTGAGGAAGAAAAGAGGAGTGTGTTTGCTATAAATAGGCACCACAGGTAAGAACTTTGCAGTGATGAAATCATTTTGTAATTTGACAGTAGTGTGTTTATGAATGTACTTTTCCAATTAAATTGTATAGAAGTATCCACACATGTTCTGATGTTAAATCTCTAGTTTTGATTTTATACTATACACATGTAAAATATTACCATTACATATGTGAGATATCCCCATTGAGTAGAACTGGGAGAAAGGGGCATGGGACCTCTGTGCAATTTCTGTAATTACTTGTAAATTTAGTTATTTACATTAAACAGCTTAAAGGTATGGATAAAGTATTTATGAAGTGAAATCACTTCTGTGTTTCATTACCCAACTATTTCAAGAGGGGCAATGATTAGATCAGAACTAGCAAAGAGAGATGCAGATGATCACTGAGCAATTCAGATGATGACTCCTCAGCCAATCAGAAAGTCTTAATTAAGGGTAAACCCAGACATGAATTTCCAAAAAAAAAAAAAATTATCAAAACTGTTGGGGTTCAGGAGTCACCTCATAAACCATATGAAAACTGATCTCAGTCAGACAGAAATTGTTTATTGAGCATGCACCCCAGGAGTGACTGCTCATGACCACTATTCTGCTGAATATCGAGTTAAGACTCTACATGGCTTTCTAAGCCTGATATCTACAAACATCTGTGCCAAGTTATTCCACCACAGGATTCAGGGATAGATTTCCTTAAGAATATATGTTGTACATTTATCCTGTTACCATTGGTTGGAAAATTCAACTGTGGCAGGGGACAACTTGCCTTGTCTAACATTCGTGTTTTAACTTGCCAACCAGGATGTGAGTTACCCATGTAGATGTCTCTTTCTGCCAAGTAGGATGTTAGTTCCCAGGGAGGTCTTGGAAACTTAAACTTTACTCAACCCTTACTCAAAGTGGAAATCTTATTTATATTGATATAATTTACATTGATATAATAATCTTATATTGCTGCAGCTGTCTCTCTTATGTTGTGGTCAATCCCAGGGTAGCTTATAAAAGCAAATACCATAAAAAATACCATACATAGGTGGAGGAAGTGCTGAGTCATTGGTTTGGATCCAAGCTTATTGTGGGTAACTATACAAGACAGTTCTACTGACTTCTGTTGGTTTCCAAGGGCACAGAACGTAACAGAATATGTAATTACCTTGGGCATGAGAAGGTTTCTTAGTAACAACAGAAACAACATATGAGAAATTTCCTTCTAATATCAGTAACAGCACAAAACGGCAGGCTAGCCGGTTAACAGCTACCTAGGTCTTAACATTGACCTAGGCCTTAACATTCCATCTCGGACTTAATATTTTACCTGGACCTTAACAAAAACTTTAATATAATATAATCACTTGTTTCTTTGTTTATTTATTTTAAACTCCAGATTTTATTCTCTTCCCAATCCACCCTCCAACTGTTCCACATCTATAGTTCCTCCCCGCCTCCGTCTCTATCCCCACCACACCAGACCTCTAAACTCCCTGGGGCCTCCAGTATTTTGAGGGTTAGGTGCATCATCTCTGATTGAACACAGATCCAGCAGTCCTCTGCTGTCTATGTGTTGGGGGCCTCATATCAGCTGGTGTATGCTGCCTGGATGGTGTTCTAGTTCTGAGAGATCTCGGGGGTCCAGGCTAATTAAGACTGCTGGTCCTCCTACAGGGTTGCCCTCCTCCTCAGCTTCTACCAGTTTTCTCCTAGTTCAACCACAAGGGTCAGCAGCTTCTGTCCATTGGTTGGGTGCAAATATCTGCATTTGACTTTTTCAGCTACTTGTTGGGTCTTTTGGATGGCAGTCGTGATAGGTCCCTTTTTGTGAGCATTCCATAGTCTCAGTAATAGTGTCAGGTCTTGGGGTTTCCCTTTGAGCTGGATCCCACTTTGAGCCTGTCACTAGACCTTCTATTCCTCAGGCTCCTCTCCATTTCTATTCCTGCAGTTCTTTCAGACAGAAACAATTATGGGTCAGAGTTTTGACTGTGGGATGACAACCCCATTCCTCACTTGATGCCCTGTTTTCTGCTGGAGGTGGGCTCTACAAGTTCCCTCTCCTCAATGTAGGGCATTTCATCTAAGGTTCCTCTCTTTGAGTCCTGAGAGTCTCTCACCTTCCAGGTCTCTGGTACAGTCTGGTGGGGCCCCCCAACCTCCTACCTCCCAAGGTTGCATGTTTTCATTCTTTCTGCTGGCCCTCAGGGATTTTAGTCCTTTCTCCCACTCATTTTATACTCAAACTATGAATTATTATAAAAGGAGAGGCAATCAATCAAAAACTTGCAACTAGTCAACTGCATTTCCATTTATTCCAGTTTTTTCCAGTGGTTTGCTCACCAAATTTTGTCACTTATTGAGGCTGGTAGGAATATTTTCACATTTCCAAAGATTATGGTGAGATTAAAGATTTTTCTGACTATTGTTAATTTTTTCTTTATTCCCTATGCTTTAAAATTAGTGGCTCATTTTATATTTGCTTTTGGTGAGAATTTTATGACTTTGGTCCCTGCTTCCTACCCATGCTTATGCACTCAAGAAAAACCCAGAGCAGACACTGGGATGGTAGCTGTCCCATCTCATCTGCTTAGTCAATTGACTGATTTTGAGTCTCTTGAGACTCATTTTTATCATCCCTGAAGTGGGTTTATACTATTTTTATGATGTAGCGGTGATATGGGTTGTCTGTAGTGCCATAAAATGGCTAATTTCATGAAAGGGAATAATTTATGAAGAAGAACAAAGAGAAGTTTGACTCAAGCCCAGGAAATTCCGACTTGTCAAGATCCAGTCAAGAAATTACATCCTGTTCAGAGAACTCTAGGAAGCTTTGAGAAATCAAGCATTTATTAATTGAATTCTAGCCCACAGATAAGTGGAAGAAAGTAAAATGAAATGTAGACATTTTTGGACTGTGTTTGAGGTTACTGATCACCACCAGAGGGAATGAGGGATGAAACCACATCACATTGATTCTGTGGTACCAAGAGACAGCTATTTCTGTGATGGTGCATGAAAGAAAGGCATGACAGGATGGTGATATGAAGGTAAGGCAGAATATAACTTCCACCTGCAGAAATCTACTTGCTTCATCTTATTCCTCTGCTGAGTGGGGAAGAGCACAGTTTGGTATCAGACTCTAACAGCAGGTTTCATGGTGTTGGTACTTGGAAAGTTCCCCAGGTCTCTCACCACTACTGACACTGCAGATTTCAGTAAGAATAAATCATGTTTACAGTTAGGGAAATGTCACTCGTGGGCTCATGCAGTGCTTATAGCTTGAAATATGCGTTTCTTGCACATGAATGATTTAAAGTTGTTTAGTTGACTCACATGAAAACTATTTATTCTGTCGTGTCTTGTGTCTAAGATGATAAAAAGCATCTTATTGTTTTTAATGAACAGGAATTCTAAGCTTATTTCTTTGTACAAGTTTTATTTCCTGTAAGTGAAAACAAGGATGTCAGAAAGACGCCAATAATCTAAATTATGTGATATTTTAGTGATTGTGTTGGAACAAAGATATATGGGCAAAGAAGACATAATATATCACAGAAATCTCAGACAAGGTAACATGTTAAACAGAAAAGGCACCTCCAAGGACAATGAGAACAGTTAAAAAAGAACAGGGCAAGGAGTTAGTAATTTTTGAAATAAAGCAATAAGTTTCATTTACTTATTTACCATAATCACTGAAAGCAAATTCCTCCTGGGTTTATGAATGTTTCCTCTGTAATAAATAGCTAAGGACTCTGAGAAAGTTTCTGTAAAGATTTAATAATTTCTATAGCATTGTGTGCTTTAAAATTGTACTGACTAGATAGATGGTGTTGGATTTTAATCACACTAGCTTTACTAGACATGTGTTTTCCATACCACAGCAGGATTTTTTTTAACAGTGTAGGGTAAGCCAATTTTAAGGCATTTGTGTATGAATAAGAAATGATTAATTCACCTCCAGTCTGAAGTATGCATACATTGTGGATATTATGCCTTGGGCCTTTACTTAGTTTCTCTAAAAATGTTGTCTCTAAGACATGTTTGGTCATACTTTAATTTTCAGATGTTTAAAGTATACTTTTTGATTCTACATCTATATACTTATTAACTCAGAATTGCTACTGGATGCCAACCATATGCTAGAGATTATCTGGTACTTGGAATGTATAGTGAGAAAAAGAAGATTAAAATTAGTTTTCATAGAGCTTAGATTTTAGCAGAGGACGACAATGAAGAATACTTATAAGTAAGATATGCTGTGTGTTAGATGTTCTGCTAGGAACAAGGAAAGAGGAATAAAAACAGTGGGAAAAGGACAGTGTACTCAGGAGTTCCAGAGGAATGATGATGAGAGGCTTCATTGTAGACCTGACACTTAAGCAAAAATTCTATAAGGAGTAAAGTCATCTCACAGAATTGCTAGGAGCAGAACATTTGAGATAGAGTAAAATGCAAAGTTGCTGTCTTACTGTTCTATTGCTATGAAGAGACACCATGTCCAAGGTAACTCTCATTAAAAACAAATGTAATTGGGTCCGTGATACAGTTTTGAGGGTTAGTCCATGATCATCATGGTGACCAGCAGATAAGCATGGTGCTGGGGCAGTAGCTGAGAGCTTTATATTTTGAACCTTGTGCAGCAGGCGTGGGAAAGAGGACAGACAGACAGACAGACAGACAGACAGAGAGAGCAAAAACACAGAGACATACAAATATACAGAGACAGAGACACCCAGAGAAAAAGACAGATAGAGACAGAGGCTGAGACCAGTGTAGGCTTTTGAAACCTCAAGGCCGACTCTCAATGACACATCTCCTCCAACAAATCCACACCCCCTAATTTTTACCAAACAGTTTCACTAACTGGGACCAAATATTCAAATAAATGGGCCCTTAGGAACATTCTCATTCTAATCATCATAGTCTTTAAAGTGAAAATGGGCTCAGCAGTTTTCAGAAGCAGCAAGGAGGCACGTGTGGCTGGAACAGAGAGCACAAAGGAGAAGACACCCAGTACTAAGGAAATAATTACAGGCACTCAAAAGACACGCATGCTGATCTACAGTGATGAGTATTACTGGATAAATTAGGGTATTTCCGTATGAAGGAGTATCATACATTCCATATCCATGAAGAATATTTAATGATCTAATAAAATGCTCATAACTCAGTGGCAACTGAGACAAGTGCTATAAAGTGTGACATAAAAACACAGGTTGGGATGGAGTAATTGACAGCTGCAGCTTGGCAGGACAGTTATTGCTTATTTGGCCTAGAGGTTTGTTCCCTAGCACTGTTACAAAAATTAGAATATATTTATTGATTTATGTGTAATCATATAAAATTTAAAATTGACCATTTGATGTTTATGCTATTAGGGCTCAATTTTATACTTTCACTTTTTACTGCATTTTTAATTACTAATATATGATTTTATTCTGTAAAGAAAATAATTTCTAATCTAGAAATCTTTCCCTAAAAAAAGAGATAAGAGATGAGGGAAGTGGGAAAGAAATAAAAATGTGACGAGGAAGCAGGGAAGAGAGGGACAGAACAGTTTCAATCTCTCGTTTGCATACAGGTGCCCTGATTTTGTATTCACAAACCTGCATGGATGACTTCATGATAATTTGGTCTGTGTCCAGAAAGCTTCCATTCACATTACAGGTGAGGTATAATTCATCAATCTCATGATGTTGAGTTTGACCTTGTGGCTTGCCTTGACCAAATAATGCCGGTAGGCATGAGGTGTGCAGAGACTTTAAATATGCTTGGTTCTTAATTTAGCTTGGTCCTGGCAAGCTATGAAAAAAAAGAGCATGTTTTAGGCAGAATAGTGCATATACGGTAAACCTGAAGCTAACCCATAGAATCACCTAGCAGAACCCAGTTGGAATAAACAGATCTGTAGTTGACCCAGATTTTTGAGCAACATATTTGTGTAAGCCATTGAGTGTGGTTGTTCTTTTATGCAGCATCATTGCAGTAGCAACTGATATGTAGACAGTACTTTTGTTATTGTTGAAACAGGCTCTTGCATATTTCAGGCTGCCTTTCTGTTCTCGGTATATGGGAAGATGACTGTGAAATACCAGTTCTTGTTTTCATCTCCCCAGTGCTGTGATTACTGTAGTCCACCACCACACCTAGTTTTATGAAGTGCCTAGGCAAGTCTTTTACCAATAGAACCACAACCCCAGCTCATATTTTTTCTTGAATAATATCTAAAAACACACACAAAACTATAATAAAAAATACAGGAGATTGGGGGAGAAAACATTAAAAACAGATAAAAGATTAATGATTCATATGTGTCAGGATGTAAATTATGACTTGTTCACATGTTGTTTACCCGAAAGAAGTGGATATTGATCTAATTCCAAAGAAAATTCTGGTTGCAAATTAGTGGGTTAGATTTAATTAGGACAAAGACATAGGGAACTTGTGGTGCTCTTAAGACTATTTCCTATAAACCATTTGTAAATCTCCATCTCAAGAGTATTTCCCAAGAAAAGGGAATTAAGACAATGAAGCATATGTGGAATTCTAGCTTTTAAATAGCTGTTTTAAAAATATTTCTTATCTACTTATTTTATGAAATTATATATTACCAGACTAAAGTTCTACTTCTTTTAGTATGTCACCATGAAACTATGTATGTTAAAATATTATCAGTAGCCAACATTAATATTCTGAGAATAAATTTTAGTACCATATACTCATAGCTAAAGCCCCTGAAACTCTAAATATAAGTAAGATGAATTTCCTAAGGGTATACGTCATGCAGAAGACCAAATAGATTGTGAGGAGCGGGTGTGGCAGCCAGCTAAAATTGTGCCTGAGACACCTGCCAAAGCTTATGAATGGCACCTGACTTCCTCACACACCCCGGACAGAGCCACATCCGCAGAACTACTACACAGACTCACTGCCACGCAGAATCGGGCCATTTGACGTGTGCCAATGATATATGCCCACGTGGCAGGCTCTGAGTGACCAGGCAGGGAAATAAAAGGGAAAACGCAATTGGGATCGGGGGGCTTCCTGAAAGAGAGGTAAAGGTTCCTGAATAAACTGCGTTGAGAAGAATCCCGTGTTGTGTCGTTCCTGTCTGCTGGTCGGATAGTGAAGCAACAATAGATATCATGTATTACATAACTTAACAGATTGCTAGTTTTTTTTTAATGGAGAATTACCTTGGTCATTAGATCAAAAACTCTTGCTCTCAGGGTATAGTTGATCACCTCCTTGCTTTGTATAAGAGCCGAATTCATGAAGAATCACAAGTAAAAAGAATTTTGAGAACACTGATTTATTGGTTTTACTTTATAAGGAGATTCATGATATAATAAAAATACAGAAAGAAATGTTACAGCGGAAATGAGAAATGAGTAGCTATCATTGAAAGGATTTACTTTATCTTGATACTTTTTTCTTCAGATATTTCTGAGTGTATATTGTTTTTGTAGTAGAAAATGTTTTAAAAGATTTGTAAAAGACAAAAGCAAATATGTCATATATAAAAAAAAGCATTCCTAGGCTCTACTGAGGTAGAGTGCCATCAAAAGAAGTACCAATCATAAATGATCCAGCTTTGCCAAGGAAGGAGTCCTAAGTTGTACAAAATCCTTTAATAATTTATCAGCAAATGCATGTCTCAGGTTTTTTTTTTTTTCATTTTGCTGCAACACAATATCCTGACAAAAGAAGCTCAAAGGAGAATGTATTTATTCTGCTCACAGTTCAGGGACACTGTCCATCATAATGGCAAAGTCAAAGCCACATGAGCTTAAAGCAGCTGATGTTACATTCAAATTCAAGATGCAGGGGACAGTGAATTCATGTACCCAGTCCCTTTCTTTAGTTAAACAAGACAAGATCCCAGTCAGAGAATAATGGGGCAGTGCCACCCACTGTAGACAGTAATCAGGATAGTCCTCCACAGCATGTCCAGAGGCCAAGCTCCCTGTGATTCTACCTAGCTGACAGCATTATTACAATATCCAAGGATATAATTCTAAAATATATAGTGTAAGGTATAGCATATACAAATTTTCAAGTAGTATTATTTTTTGTTTTAATGTTACAGAATAATATAAAGATGCTAAACAATGAGAAAATGTTCAAAAATATTTAAAAGTTACTGCCAACTCACACAGAAGAAACTTTACTCCATAAATCTGTCTACCTATCATCTATCTACATACCTATCTACCTAATCTATCTATCTATCTATCTATCTATCTATCTATCTATCTATCTATCTATCTATCTATCTATCTATCTATCAATTTATCCACCCAAAAAGAAACATAGATTTATAAACTGGTGAGAGTAATTTTAACAAGATCACGTTCTAAATTAGGACTATCAGATCTAAATGCATTTGAGTTCAAGGCAGATAAAATCGGAAGTGTATTATGTTCTAAAAGATTTCACTTACTTATAAAGAAAGGGACAACGAGAACCACTAAAGAGCAGAACCTTCTTTGTTGGGCAATGGTGGCACATGCCTTTAATCTCAGCATCGAGGAATCAGAGGCAGTTAGATCTCTGAGTTCAAGCCAGCCAGATCTACAGAGTGAGTTCTGGAATAACCTGAGAAACCAACGCTGTCTCAAAATAACAGAAAAACAAAACAAAACAGAAACAAAAAGGGAGGTAGTTTGAGTTATTCTTAAAAATTACTTCTTTGTACTTAAAACAGTATTGATTAAAGTTGATGCTGTGGGAAACGATAAGACTTGCTGAGCGATTACAGTTTTTCAAGTACAATTCTAAATGACTCACATGTATGAAACCATGTGATCTTTAAAACACTGTCAAGGAGAGGCTTCCACCCTACCCTGCTTTTTAGGTAAATCACCAAAGTACAGAAAACTGACATGATTGCTTAGGCAAAACCAAAAATCCCTGGGACATTACTAAGGACAAAGCAGGCCAGATTTCAGACCCAAGCCCAGAAGGTGGAAGGCTCCTGACGTCACAACACAACTTCTCTACACTGTTCTTGTCTTTATCCTCATTGGCTAGCTCACTTATTTTTATACACTCTAAATTGTATGTATGACTGTTGTTCGATCACATTATTTTAGCATTTGTTCGATTCTTGTGTGGATTTTATGCATATACTCAGTTTCCTTGTTTGAGTTTCCATTCAGAATTCTGCATTTTCGCCCTGTGTTTTATCTCTTCTAGTAAGAGCCCATGAGTCTTGCTCATATCTAAGGTCTGTTTGGCATGCTGACATTCTACTTGATTATAATCTTCATGAGTTCTATGCTTTTTTGTCTATTGGAAATTGGCTTTCTGTATTTCTCTCTGTGTGCTGTATCATGCTGTGAGAAAGCAGCCTCAATTTTGTTTCATTTGTAGCAGAATTCCTTTAGCCTGATTCCTGACAAATATCTGTCTTTTCCTCACCTTTTTCGTATACTTTTCTTCTTTTGATTTTTTAGGTATTCTTATTGGGGGCTGGAGAGATGGCTCAGCAGCTAAACGTGCTTGATGTCCCACTGTGGGAACTGGATTCCAGCATTCACATGTAACCGGCAGTCCTGCACACACCTCTAGTCCCAGTTTGGGAAGGGATGGAGTGGCAGGGGATGTTGGCTTCTAGCCTTTTCAAGCAAGTCTTATAAGGCTCCAGGATTCTGAAAAAGGCCTTGTCTCAGAGGAATAGGTGGTAGATACAGGAGGGTACCCAAGCCACTTTTTGGTCTGTGCCATGTACATGGATGCAGAGGTGCTCACACTTGTATGCACATAGGTGTAAATACACTCACATGCATAATGAATAAATTAAGATATACTCTAGTTAGGATTATTACTGCTGAGATGAAACGTCGTGACCAAAAAATTGGGGGAAGAAATGGTTTATTTGGCTTAAACTTCAATATCACTGTTCATCATCAAGGGAAGTCAGAACAGACACTCAAACATTACAGAAACTTGGAGGCAGGAGCTGATACAGGGGCCACAGAGGGGTGCTGCTTATGCTTTGCTCATTTTTGTTCTGTTTGCTTTCTTATAGAACCTAGGACCACCAGCTCATGGATAGCACCACTTACAATGGACTGGGTCCTTTTTAATCAGTCACTAATTAAGAAAACGCTCCACAACTGGGTCTTCTGGAAGTATTTTCTCAATTGAGGTTTCCTCCTTTTAGATGATTCTAGTTAGGTAAAGGTGACACAAAAGTAGCCAGAACAACATGTTTCACCGTTTTAAGGGTTCTTTTATTTTTAATTGTGTGTGCATGCGCACACATGTGTAAAGGTGTCCACAGTGGTCAGAAAGGGCATCAGACCATTTGAAGCTAGAGTTAATAGGCAGCTGTGAGCTGCCCCATGTTGATGGGCACTAAACTCAAGTCCTTCACAAGGGGAGTACAATCTCTTAACTACTGAGCCTTCATGTCTACATGTCTAAAATATTATTTTCACCAATGTGTTCATTAGTGCTGTTTAGTCAATCAAGCATTTATCTTTATGTTTGTATGGATGCTTAGTCTACTGGAATCCTTGTTTGAAGATCATTCCTTGGTGGTAATTTCTTGGGATTGTTTGTCATGTGTGGATTAAATTTTCTAGTTTAAAACTGAGAAGAAGGGGAGAAAGAATGATCTCTTTGGAGTTGTGAAGACGTGTGCTCTGTATTCATTTGTTTAAATTTGTGACTTTTAATAACCAACTCCCTTTTCAATATTTTCACTTGGGGACTAATTTTACTGGTGACTATTTTAAACTTTTATATTTGCAATTAAGTTTTCACCTCTGCTGTTACACTTCTATGTAATGTAATGTATAAAAAAAGAATGGAAAAACTTTCTTATTCTGTAATGTTTGGGCCTTTGGGTGGTTTCATATAATGATAAATTTCATTTATTTTCTTTGTTTTTTTTTCCACCACACTGTGCTGGTGGATTGTTTCCCTCTTTCTCTTTAATTGACTAATGTTGTGTTATAACTTTTCTTGTGAAAATGTGAACAAGCATCTATTCACTTGATACGGAGAAGTAATGGCAGAGCAAAAAACAGTTAATGAACCTTTCGATCCACTGCAGTTCCTACAGGGGTATAGGTGAGTGTTAAATACAGGATCATGGGTAATTCAAATGCAGATTAATCATGGAAAAGCCTATCCTAGAATGGGAAATGACTCAAGAAAGCTATGCCAGACATCTTCAAGACAGCTTGGTCAGGGAGAGACTCTTCTGCTTCTATAACCTTGAGGAGGAGCTGTTGTGAGTAATTTTATAAAACCATGCTTGTTTCTTGCCTGATGCCTTAGCCTACACTATGCCAACGGCTGTCTCACTCAGCTCCAACAAGCCACCACCTTGTGTTTTTCTGAGAACACCTCCCAGTCCTCTGTGCTGTTCTTCCCGCTGCCCACTTTCTCCTCCTGCCCACTTTAGCTGCAGTTGCAAAACACCAGACAGCCTTAATATTTTAAAACTAGCCAGATAACTCAATGTCTGGGAGAAGAATCTATTGCTCTGAACTCATGAGCTAGCCTATATCAGAATTTCGCTGGTGGTGGAGATCCCAACCGGTTCTAGTTTGCCCCTAGGCTTACATTGCTCATGCTCCTATCCCCAAAGCCTGGCTGAAAAGCCCCATATTTCTCTCTCGTCTCTGCCTCTTCCTCCTAGGACCTGGAAATTCCACCTTTTCCTCTTCGCCCTGCCATTAGCTTCAGCCGTTTTTATTGAAACAACCAAGAACCAATTAGGGAAATGATACCTTCACCTACATGGAGCCTTGTAAAGCTTATGAGTTTTAGAAACTTCCTGAACAGAAGTTTTATGTCCTGAGTCTTTTAAGCCTCCTTCCTCCCTCTAATCTCTCCAGAAGGAAAGGAAAAAATAGCTAACAACTAGCATAGTAAATTATCTTCCAGTTCCCTTCTCCTTTATTTCTCACTTTCCAAACCCCTGCTTTCTGTAATGCAATTTAAAGACGTTATCTATGGTATAGGGTATGATAGGAGGAAAGAATTGATCAAGAGAAAGCGTGTCTCCTATTTGCACAAACACCCAGGTTATCCTGCTATGTCTGAAGCTCAGGATCAGGTATTTCTTATAACAAGTGACTCTCAAACCTTGGAGATTTTAGCCAGTGAAAATTTGCTGTTCAATACCATCGTCAGCACACATCATCTTGGATCATCATGGAAGAAGAAAAATAAGCCCTATGTGGATCTGAAAGTGATTTTGTAACATATATACATACACACACACATATATATATATGTATATATATATATACATATATATATATACATATATATATATATATATGTATATATATGGGCTGATACTCAGTTTCATGGGCTCAGCTTAATGGTAAAGTAGCTTAAATATGCAGAGCAAATTTGTACACAGGAGAAAATGTATATGGATTTCCTCATAAACATAATAATTTCTGTTAGCAGTTCTCATGTTACTGCCCATGAAGAAAAACTGAGCGCCCACTGCTTCAATCCTGTATCAGTGATCACAGTGAAAAACTGAGTGCCCCTTGGCTTCAGACCAGTTCTCTGGTTAAGTGAGACTCACTGAAACAGATTCAGTCCCATGTTAGCTTTTTTCTTATTGAACCTGTTTTGCCCATCATTCCCAGGACAAAAATATGATAATTCATTTCATTTTAATCTACACTCCAAAAAATAAAGTAACAGAGACTTCTTGGGAATTTATTTGACTCTGCAGAAAAGAGGAGTAAGTCCTAACATTTCAAGATCTTCTGTAGCATCTTTGAGCCTTACCGTGTCCTAACACAGTGACTGTGAATTCTCTAGCTCTTCATAGCCACGCTCACCGTGTAGATCTCCTTACCTAGTCAATGCCTCTTTCATCTAGACCAGATGAATCCCTGCTCGGTCTTCCATTAGTGGATGTTTCCTCGATGTCAGCCTCCAAAATTGTTGAGACAAACAAACCACATCTTTAAGTGGGAAGCCAGCGCCATCCCATCCCTTTGTGCCAAGCCTGAACCCTCTCCACTGCAGCTCTTGCTGCCTCATTCTCTTCACCACGCTGTCTCATTCGTATTCTTAGGAACACTGAGTTTTCTTCCCTGGCCCATGAGTGCATGTGACTAACAAACTGCTGGTGTTCTCCTCTAAGCAGTGTTGGGTGTATACATTTGCACACGGTCTCCTATGGTCTCCTATTGTGAGGTATCTTCTCCATTAAAACAAGAGAGTTCGGGAGGTTGGGGGAGGGGGCAGCCTTAGTACACTGCATTACCTAACTTTGTTTCTAAATTTTGTGAGTTTTTTCCTCAAAACTTTTGTTAAAAACATATTAGCTGGTATTCACTTAAATGCTACAAGAAGACCGTTTTGGAGTAATTTTGTTTTGTTCTAAAGTGATTTCCAATGATTTTGTAGAAAAGAATGGATGGAAAATGTATAGAGGTAGTTAAGAGATACCAGAACCAGTTCTTAAACCAGCATAGAAATAATAAACAAGAGAGGGAACTTGATGGTCAGTGATTTACTCAGAAGATAAAAGTGTGTGGAGAGCAAGCCAGATAACCTCGATTCAATCCCTGGACTCATGGAGGAATCTGATTGCAGGAAGTTGTTCTCTGACCTCTAAGGTGCTCTGTGTCACATGTGCACTGCACGCATGTGCGTGCACCAGCGTGTTCACAACACACCCCCCCCACACACACACTTTTAAATAAGAATGAGGCTAGTCGTAAAGTGACATTTACAATGGAATAAAAATGACATTTACAATGGAAAAAAATAAATAATAATAAAATAATAACTGATAAGCCATAGAAAGTGGACTCAAAGAAGCTATTAAAGATCCTAGACCACATGGTGTCATTTTAATTTCATCATGCTGAAATTCTCATTGTTTTATGAGAAACCAATAATTTTTCCATTAAAGATAAACTACAGCTACTGAATTCCAAAGCAAACTCATCCCCAAGGAGACTTTATTTTATGGCTTAACTACTTTTAAACTACTTTTAAAGTTTAAAACATCTTCATTAAAAACTTTTATATTGAACAAGTTAAAATTCTACTTTCTCTCTCTCTCTCTCTCTCTCTCTCTCTCTCTCTCTCTCTCTCTCTCTCTGTGTGTGTGTGTGTGTGTGTACAAAAGCAAACTAGGGAAGTCACTTATCTCATCATGATGGTCCCAGAAATTGAATTCAGGCCATAAGGCTTGGTGGCAAGCACCTTTACCTGCTGAGCCATCTCATTGGCTTTTCTTTTTCTTTCTTTCTTTTTTTTTTTTAAAGCAATCTAAGTTTTGTTAGAATGTCTTAATTTCTACCACTAAAACAATCCTTACTTTTTTTTTCAGTTCAGTTTAGTCTCAAACTCTAGATCTTCCCGCTTCTGCCTCCCTGTGCTAGGATTTTGTGTACGAGACACCCGCTTAGCTACAATATTGTTGAGGTTCTGTCTTCATATACATCTATGTGACAAACTAAGACTTCATTAGTGGTCTTTTGTCTCTACATGCTTCCCTCAAGTTGGCAATTACAAGAACTTTCTTTTCACCTATACTTGTGTTCGAGATTAAACTTGATACCATTCCCTGCACACCTTCTGTGTCTAATTCCCCTTCCTCCTCTTCAGGGCCTTCCCCTCATTCGCATCAAGGTTGTATGACTACAGAGATATGCCTCCTCTCCTTTCACCATTCTGCATTGTTCAACTTTGTCTTCCTCCAGTTAGTCAGGCTTCCTTCTTTTTCAACAGTTTGCTTTGAACTTTCCCTTGTTGGTTCTAGCTATACTACAAGGTCAATAAACCTCAGAAATAATAACATATCCATTGATTCAGTGAATGATTTTAGATTATCTATTTAGTTAGGGTTTGTGTGTGTGTGTGTGTGTGTGTGTGTGTGTGTGTGTGTGTGTGTGTTCCTGTGACCAAATGTGCATGAAAAACAGCTTATAGAAATAAGGATTTCTTTCCATGGTTTCAGACAGTTCATCACAGTAGGGTGGGCAGGATAAAGCAAGTCACTTTGTGGCAAAGAGGAATCATTAGATAAATAGGGTTATGATCAAGGCAAATTATAGCCCCAAGAACATCTCCTGAATGACTCCTCTAATTAAGCCCTGACTCCTACTCTTAACCATCACTTATTAAGGGTAACATATTATAAAATTATCAAGTGAGTGATCTAGTGAGAAGAGTGAGAACTTAGAGTCAAGTTGCCTTTGAAAATTGATCCCAGACCATCCCGATGCATGTTAATACTCTCCTAGTCATTTCATAATCCAATCAGATTGACAGTTAAGATTAATTACTGTGTCAGAAAACCAAGGTAGTTACTGAGTTTCCAGAAAATAACTAGACTTTTAAATGTTCAGAATATATAGCAGGGATCATAAATGAGTGAAATAATGGATATAAATAGATATAAATGAAGATTTTAAAGGATACACAAAGAGATATCCTTTACATCAAAATTCAGTAAAAAGTGCAACAATATGTTTAGTTGTCACAGGAGAGCTATTGCCATTTTGAATCAATAAAACATTACCACGTCTAGAGATTCCTCCCAATTGTATTATTAAAATTATGAGATTCTTGACACATAGCCTGAGAGGTATTTCTTTTTTTATTGGATATTTTATTTATATTTCAGATGTGATCCCCTTTCCCCATTTCCTCCCACCCAGGAACACTCTTTCCTATCCCCCCTTCTCCTGTTTCTATGAGGATGTGACCCTACCCACCCGCCCACGCCCACCTTCCCACCCTCGAGTTCCCCCATACTGGGGCATCCAGCCTTTAAGGGACCAAGGACCTCCACTTCCACCTATGCCCAACAAGGCCCTCCTTCCCTACATATACAGCTGGGGCCATGGATCCCTCTCTATGTGCTCCCAGGCTGGTGGTTTAGACCCTGGGAGCTCTGGTTGGTTGGTATTGTTGCTCTCCCCATGGGACTGCAAACCTGTTCAGCTCCTTCAGCTCCTTCTCTCTAACTCCTCCATTGGGAACCCCATGATCAGTTCAATGGTTAGCTGTGAGCATACACCTCTGTATAAGTCAGGCTCTGGCAGACCTCTAGGGAGACAGCTATATCAGGCTCTTGTCAGCATGCACTTCCTGGCATCCACACCAGCGTCTACCTTTGATGACTGCACATGGGATAGATACCCAGGTGGAACAGTCACCAGATGACCCATCCTTCAGTTACTTAAGTAACCTTCACTTTTAGCCACCTTTCTGAACAAAGTAGTACTTGTTTTGCCACAGCTAGAAATGTGCTTTCAAGCCCAAAGGGCCAGGCATCTTTGCTGTTCCTAATTCGTGATGCTCCAGCTCTCCAGTTATGAATGTGCCAAGAATGTTGATTTCAATAAAACTCTTCTTATACAAAACTGAACCTCATTTTTCCTAAAAGGAAAACTACAATCGGGACTACCAGTAGGCAAGAAGGGAAACTGCAGCTGTCATTATCAGATAGATCCTTAAAACATCAGTGTGTAGGTCTTTGCTAACTTAGTTCACTGAGAAATCACTCAACAATAATGTCTTATAACTTTCTAGTTTGTTACTTTGTCTCTTATTTGGTAGGCTCTACTATAATCAAAACATCCAAATGTCCTGAGGCAAAATAATCAATCCCTTGTTTAGAGACATGGCAGATAGCTCTTACAGACTCTTACTGAGTTGAGGAAATACAGTCTGTTTGAGCAAGTATGCAGCTAGTCATGTTTCTAGCTTTGAAACCGTTAATGGCTCACTTATGAACTAGCACTCTGCCCTTCTTATTAATCAAATAGTAAATGGCTTCTTAAAGTGGTTTTCTGTGGGTGCCCATCCCAAAGTATCATTCTATCATTTACAATTTCCATTTTAAACTCCTTATCCTTATTCCTTTGGGATTGTGTTTTTTTTTGTTTGTTTGTTTGTTTTGTTTTTTTTAACACGTTAAAGGGGAAGGTGGACATTGAGAGAAAGAATGAGTACACAACAACATTGTCAGTTCAGAAAACCACTGGTCAAACATTTCCTTCCTTAAAGGAACATTACAGAAAAGATGCTGTGATTTTATGTGACACTAGTGATTGATGGTGACTAGCATGCATGAAGCACGCTTCTAAGAATGTATTATAGTTATTATCTCTACTCCTCACACCACAAATGTCCTATTTTTCATTACTTGTCATTTACTATTGTGTTATAAAGATGTCGAGGATTAGAGAACTCGAGTAAAGGCTCATTGTACAACCAACATGCTGATGAGAGTCTAACCTAACTTACAACTCTACCATCAAATCTCTTAAACGTTCTGTTAAATGTTGAGACTGCAAGAAAGAACATTTGGAATAACAACTACAGGGACTGATTGTCTTATAATTCTCTTCCCCTTTCAGCTTTTCAATGACTTCTTTGGGGGATTCAGATATAGCTCAGTGTGAGCACGGCTCTGGGTTCAATCCCTAGTAACACACACACACACACACACACACACACACACACACACACACGGAGCTTCTTAAATTCTACTTTAATAACTAATGTATTGTATAGCAGCCACTTAGTGACCAACTGTCTGGGGACTATGCTTAATACTATGACTATGAGAATAAAGAAATGGTTACGTTCTTTATTCTCTTATTTAGCAACTCATGATACAATGGAAAATTAGTAAATAGATAAGAAATTGGCCTTCAGTGCTAGAGTATCTTGTGTCATCCAGTTTATTGTGAATGGTAAAGGGCCAATCAAGAAGTGCTTATAGTTAGCATTGGCACAGGGTTGGTGGGTGGGTTATGCTCGTCAGTAGTGTTATCGTCCCGCAGTTTACCGTCTTAAAAGTTCCAAGATCTCTCTCTGTCTCTCTCTGTCTCCGTCTCTGTCTCTGTCTCTCTCTGTCTCTGTCTCTATCTCCTCTCTCCCTTTCTCCTCTCTCCCCCTCTCTCTGCTCTTTTAAATCATGTAGTGAATATAATTACATAAAAGAACCACACAATAGTTATGAGAAAAAACTCCTAGGGCAGATTCTACATTTATACTCATTAATCAAGTGACCTTGGGTTAGCTACTTAGCTTCTCAGAGGCTCATAGCTTGTATTTCTTTTTTTAAAAAAAATACACACACACACACACATGTATGTATATACATTTTATTTTATTATTTAATATAATTATATATTACATAATGTAAAATTAAACATATATATATATAATGTGTTTTTGTGTGTATATACATTTTATTTTATTATTTAATATAATTATATATTACATAATGTAAAATTAAACATATATATATATATATATATATATAATGTGTTATATATATATATAATGTGTTTTAAAGACAAGGTCTTGCTATATTGCCTTGGTTAGCCTGAGACTTTCTGTACATTAGGCTAGCATCGAACTCATAGAGATCTGCTTGCCTCAGCCCCTGCTGAGATCAAAGTGTAGGGTGCCATGCCTGGTCATCATTCATACTTCTTAAGCTTCTGTACTAATTATGGTCTTACTTTCTCCATGTTTTCCCTGTTTTACTTTCAGCACAGCCCTATGATATAGTCTTCATTTTGCTTTCTCCTTTAGCATATACATTCTATGAAAGCAAAAATATTACTTACTTTCTTTATTGTTATAGACTATGTATAAGAATATTGTTCAGCAAACAGTAGTTGAACCTAGTAGCATAGGCCAACATAGTAAATCTGCTGAATTCTCTCTGTGACATAGCCATATGTTTTATGGATTTATGGGACCCTTTCCTCCTCTGAGATTGCTTACCTGTGTTGCTCCAAGGAAAATCTGAGTCACTACCTGTAACTCATAATCCTACTGTGTTTGGGAGGCTGGATGAGTCAGGAGTGTGAATCCTGCTACACGCCTTCTGAGTTCATAGCTTGCATTCAGTTTTGCTCTACAACTTGATATACCTCCATTGTTGGGTCATTAGCTTATCGGTTGTTTTCTGTAGCACCAGAGAAATATGCAGCAATGCTTTATGGGGCTTCAAAATAAACCATAATCCAGCACCAGCATGATCACAATAAATCATGTCATCATTCATTCAACTATACTGTTTCCCCCCATGCGATACCTGTTTTACTAGTAACATTCTTTAAATTATATTTCTTTTTGTTCATTTGAATATTACGGATTTATAATTATCATCATCAGGTGTTTCCTTATGTGATGGGTGTAATGAATAGATATAGAAACAGGAAACTATAAAAACAACAGCAACTTCTTAAGCATATTCCAATCAAAGGCACAATTTATATAAGGCAGTAGTGCTAAAAGGTGCTGTAATGCCTTTATTTCCTGGTCAAAATGCCTGATAAATATTTCCAAATTCAAAAGAAGTACATAAAAGGTTGATATTGTTTTATTTATTTTAAAATTTTTATATTTTATTCTTCCTGCATGTGTGTACGTGTGTAGTTGTGCACATGTGGAGGGAAAAGGCTAAGGTGCAGGGCTTGATTCTTCTTTGCTTTAATCTGGGTTCTAGAATTAAGACCAGTAATTAATAAAAGGGACCTTGTGAAGATAAAGGCAAAGATAGCCATCACTCTAGTGAAAAGCCAGCCTACAGTATTTGGGAAATATTCTCAGTATTTGGGAAATAACCCATACATGTGACAGAGGGTTAATACCTAGACTATGTGCATAACTAGGCCAAAACAAGGGGGGAAAAAACCCTCAAAAAGCCAAAAACCAAAAATCAAAAAGTAAACTTCAAAAACAAAAACATCAACCCAGTTTTAAAAGTGGAGCATAGAACTAAACAAAGAGTTCTCAAAAGATGAAATATAAATGCCGAGAGACTTTTAAAATGTTCTACATTCTTAGCCATTAAGGATATGCAAATTTAAACTACTTTGAGATTCCATCTTACCCCAGACAGAATTGCTAGGCTTTAAAGGCTGGAGAGATGGCTCAGTGTTCAAGGACATTGACTACTCTTCCAGAAAACCTGGATTTGACACTGAGATTAAAAAGTCAGTGTTTAAGGGTTCTGACTGCTCTTCCAGAAAACCTGGTGTTCACTAGATTCCTGGAAGATAGAAGAGTTAGACAAGAGAAGAGACATGAGAAGAGAAAGACATGAGAAAAGAAAGGAGCCCCTCATACTGGAGTCCTGAGAAGCAAGATTTCAATATGATTAATATTCGCTGTGAAGGTTGCTGGCAAAAAGAATATTCCTTTCATATATAAATTGCTTATGTTCTGATAACAGAAATGTGGACCTCATCCGTTACCCAAACGTTTTCTGGGAATCTCAAACACAATTTCTGTCACCGCATCATTAGACTTTACAAAATCCAAAGTCACCTGGGAAGAAGGAGATTTAACTGAGGAATTGCCTAGATCAGGTTGGACTATGACCATACCTGTGAGGCATTTTCTTAATTGTTAATTAGTGTATGAGGGCCCAGCCCACTGTGGGCAATGCCTTCCCTAGGCAAGTGGACCTGGGCTGTATGAGACATGTAGTTGACCTGGGCTGTATGAGACATGTAGTTGAGCAAGCTAGCATTACTCCATGATTTCTCTTTCCGATTTCTAACTCAAGTTTCTGCCTTGGTCTCCTGCCCTGGACTTTCTTGATCATGGACTGTAATCTGCATGCCAAATGAACCCTTTCCTCCCCTAGATGTGTTGGTTAGTGTCTTATTGACTGACGTAACAGAGGGAAAGCTGGAACACCTAATAACTTTGTTGGCATTAAAGATATCCTACTTTCCTTCGTCTCTGGGATCTAGAATTTACTATAGGAACTATAACCTTCAGGAACTACCCTACAATCTCATTCAGTTTCCTCTGCAATCTATTGAAGATAGCAGCTCAAAATACCCAGGATCCTATACATAACAGTTGTAAAGGCAGTGAAGTATGACTTTGTCTTAGGGAAGCCCACACCTGTGCGCTGTAATATATTTTATTTCCTTCCAGGGGCCTCTAACTCTTTTAACCCTGGCACTTAAAATCTATTTTAAAACATAGCTAATAAACCTCTAAATCTGCCAGTCTGCTAATCCTGAAAGAGTCTCATCTTTTCTGTATTGAAGCCAAGAACCAGTTTTACCTGAGTAGAGATCCCTAAAGTGACTGCTTGACTTCCTGGAACTGTCTCTATCCCTGTTGCCAACTGACAAGCCCACATCTAAATGTGTATACACTCAGTCCTTAAGTCTGGTTTATCACTAGTTTAATACTTCTTATTTGAAAATATTTCCATATTAAAAAAAAATAGCTTCTCTGTGTTAGCACCATTCACAGCAAATGCTGTTTATTGGGTTGTATCCTTGATTCTCAGCTGGTAGGAAGCTTTGAGTAGACTGAGGGGTGGAGCGCCTTTCTCTTCCCATGCTCCTATAATTTCCCCTGTGTTTCTTGTTTCAGTAACACATTATTCTTTGCAGAATTTGCATGATGGTTATAAGCACAGTTTTGAAAGCTCTGTATTTCCTGCCGACTCTGTTTTTCCTCCTTTTCAATTCCTTTCTCCATTCTCCTCTTCCTTCTTTCCAAGCTTTCTACCATTCCCTCCATTCCTAGCTTTCTACCTTGGTAAAGGCACTCAGTATGTAGCACCTACTGGCCTGTAACTTTCCAAGTTGGAATTGAACTAACCATCTTGCCTCTGCCTGGTTAATTTTTGTTTTTTGTAACTTTTGTGTAACTTTGAAATTACCTTAAGGTTTTTCAAGTTGTCTGAATTGGCTAATTTTTGTGCAGTTAATTCTTCTGAATTGAAACACTTCACTTGTGGAGGTGATATAGACTCTTAGGATACAGAGAGCCTTGGGATGCTTCAAAAGTTATGATTCCCATAGCTCCTCTCCAAGATTGGAAGTACAGTCAGCAATTGCTGGGGAGAGACTATCTTGTGAAGCTGAATGAGAGTCTGTCAGGGAGCTCTGTGGATGTAGCTTTTCAGAACCATTGCTTATATTGGCTTTTCAGGGATGGCCTTCCATTCGAGTCACTGACACACCTGTGCATATGACTCTACTGTCCTGTAAGTAATCTTAGTAAACTCATTGATTTACTAGCCTCAAGCCAGATGGAATTGTTTCTTTGATCTGTTTGTTGATGTGCTATCTGGTTTTAACAAATGTTTGTTTATATCTTCTCAGGAAAAGTCACATGATACAATTGGTAACCAAACAAGGACCAAATGGCAGAACCAAAGACAAGTTGTAGAAGACAGTTTCATAGCATTTGGGATGAGTTATAACACATGAAACTGAGGCTGAACACAGAGGCAATCACAAGGTGGCTATATCTTTCCCCATGTGAATGTAATATGAGATAGTTTCTCTTGTAGAGGAAGTTGTTTTTTGTGGAGTAAAATTCCTGAGAGCAAAATGTTCTTTGAGAGAATCCCAGGTATCATTCTTACTCTATGTGATGTCATATCTCCTTGATAAATTGTGGTCATCTCACAAAATGAGGAATGTGTCCCTAAATGATTGCTGGATTGAGGAACATACCTCAATCCTTAAAAACAGCACTTTTGTGACAGCATTGTAAGTAGGTGAGGTTGGCTCGAGCGTGGACTTTGCTGTGGGAGTGACAGGTAATTAAGGCCTTGCTGTCTAAATTTGTTCAACTAAGCAAAGAATACAAGGAGGAAAATACATATCATTTACCTGTGATTTGCCATGAAAATTGAAAAAAAGGGGGAAGATGATATGTATGTAAATATTAGCTTATAATTTCTTATCAGTGGCAAAGATGCAAAGAAAATTACAAATCAGAGTCTGAGGACATAGCTCAGTGGGAGAACACTTTCCTAACACACACAAGGCCCTGAGTTTAAATCCAAATAACTCAAAAACAAACAAAACAAGAAACAAACAAAAATAGCATCATTAGTATGGTGCAAACTTGGTCTGTATGGAAAAACTTTCCTGGGGAAAAACATTCAGAAACCATGTGTCTTGGTTAGGGTTTCTGTTGCTGTGAACAGACAGACACCATGACCAAGGCAACGCTTATAAAAGACAACATTTAATTAGAGTTAGCTTATAGGTTCAGAGGTTCAGTCTATTATTATCAAGGCAGGCACGCATGGTGCAGGAGGAGCTAAACAGTCTACATCTTGTTCCAAAGGCAGACAGGAGAAGTCTGGCTTCTAGGGTAAGAGGAGGGTTTTCACCCTTGGCCCAACAGTGACACAATTCCTTCAACAGACCATACCTACTGCAACAAGGACACACCTCCTAATAATGCCACTCCCTGGGCCAAGCGTATTCAAATCACCACACCATGGGAAGAATTAGCAAAGAGGAAGAGAGCTAGACATATAGAAGATGCTCCTCACCTCCAACTTTTAATAGAGAAGAAGGGAAAGTCAGGGGTATAATATGCATTAATAATGACACAGAGCAGGAAGCTATGGTCATTAGGGATACCCTGTATCTGAGCTCCTTAAATGGGGGAAGACTTTTCTATAAGGAATAAAAGAGCCTCTCACAGCGCAATTCATAAGGCTGTGTGAGACATAGGGGCAGCTAGAACCAATCCGGATGCTCTAGAAGCAGAGAAATAGAGCGATATAATGACCCACACTCATCTTTGAGAGAAAGGGTGCATAACCTGAAGAAATACAAGGCAATCCAGTCCCTGATGGATTGGCTCACACAGATCATTAGAAACACTTGGTAACTACTGACTGAAGTCCTCAGCAATACACGAAAAACAGTAAAAGTGTGGCCCATCATTGAAAGAACTAGCTATGGGCATAGGTGGTGTTGAGGGCAAGTTCATTGAGCAGATGGAATTTAAAAATTTTGATTTGTGAAAGACTAAAGTCTAGGTTTTAGTGGTTTTCCTGAGTGCTATGGTGGTATGTGATCTTTATAAGATAGGGTGCATATTCTGGCAGATATGAATAATTTTAACTGGCTTGTAAATCATGTTCATAAAGTATTAAAGCAATGAACAGGTGACGAGACAAGGGAAAAGCAAACAAAGGGGTCCTTCTGGGTCACTTGAAAGAAAATGTAGGTTTGGGGTCAAGCTGGAGATCCTTGGAGGGGGCGGGGAATTAAAAGATAACAGAGTATTGTGAACAATCTTTCATGAAAGGCAAATGATAAAACAGTGCAGATAAAAAGTATTAATCTTGTCCTAGGATTAGGCAGCTATGCTCCCATAGTATACAGTGAATATATTACCCCCACAAAATAGTGTATTGAGGGTGGAGATTGTTCCTAGCTTCTGAGCCCTTTCAGCAGACAGCCCTCTAATCAGGATTAGTTCCTCTAGCAACAGCCTGATCTTCCATGTCATTCATTTGCATAAAATCAGTTAATGTTGCAAAGAGCTTCTCCTACTTAAAAGAAAAAGATGGTCTTCTCGCTTGTGTCACTTAGGATGCTCCAAGTGCTTTAGAAGCATTTGTATCACCACAATGGTAACCAAACATGCATCTTCTCTCATCTGCATCACTCAGTCTTTCAGCCCCGCCCCCAAGGATCTCCAGCTTGACCCAAAACCTACATTTTCTTTCAAGTGACCCAAAAGGACCCCTTTGTTTGCTTTTCCCTTGTCTCATCACCTGTTCATTGCTTTAGTACTTTATGAACATGACTTCCAAGCCAGTTAAAATCATTCAGAGCTTTGGGACAGAGACTAGACAATCATTATTATGGACCCTGTGGCATGCATCTGTTGTGAGGATCTAGCAAGTTAGTATATACAGCATCCATTTTCACACTCAACCCTAGCCCTTAGTTTGACTATCATTATTGTAATTCCAAAATGGAGTTTCTGAGTTCCAGATGCTTGAGATAAAATGCCCACTCTGTTAATTTGATCATCAGTGTGATAATCAAAGATATCTTAACAAGATATCTTAAGGCATGAAGGATATATATATATATATATATATATATATATATATATACACACACATATGTATATACATACAAATATACACTCTGGCTCATTGTACAGAGAGTACAGTCGATGACGGGTGTAGTCAAAAGGGAAGGCATGAAGTAGGACCACCACATGTCCTCTGTGGTGGTGCCTAACCAGAGGTCACTTTATATTAGCAGACAGAAAGTAGAGATCTGGAGCTGGGATCAGGACTGAGCTGGAAGTCAGGCATCCAAGAAGCCCATATCAACCACCTACCCTACATCTTAAAGGTTCCACAAGCCCCAAAATAGTGCCAACATTTGTCAGATAGTTTATATTCAAATTGTAA
Source organism: Arvicanthis niloticus (assembly GCF_011762505.2). NCBI lineage: Eukaryota > Metazoa > Chordata > Mammalia > Rodentia > Muridae > Arvicanthis > Arvicanthis niloticus. Next base: position 13,289,870 of record NC_133433.1, on the reverse strand, counting down.
TGGTTATGCAATAAGAACGAAAGCTAGGTTTATAGTTTTCCACACTCTCTTCAGTGTTTGTTTTCATTTTATTTTGGAGTCCCGAGAAAGGGTTCAGTGTGTAAAGGAAGGTTAAAGGTTCTTGCCACACAAAGATACTTCACGTTTTATGCTTAGATGTAGATGATATCCTCTGAATAATGTAACATTTGAAGCCACAAAATCATGTGTGTGTGTGATGTCAAGATACTTAGCCATGATTCTCTTGAACAACACATACATCCTTTTAAATAGGTGTTATTGTTCCTTTCGTAAACATCTCTTAATGCCATTGATAAACAGAAGCTTGTACTACCTTTTTCTTAAGAAGACCAAACTTTGTTTCACATTAATTAAATCCTTCAAGTTTTTACTGCCATTTAAGTCAAGGTTTGGACTGCACTTGAGTAAAGGTCTCTGGAAAGAACCCTTTGGGCTGCACACTTCACAACATCCAGCTACATCTTCTGTTGCCATCAACAAGATTCTCTAAAATTTTAAGTCAATTATCCATAAATGTTTATCATACAACTTTATGGTGGAGATTAGTATCTTCATTTTATACATGAAGAGTTTGAAGTAGAAACATTGAATTGCCCAGAGTTGCGTAGTTAATACCTTTGAAGCAGAAAAGAACGTAGAAAGTACATTCTAGCGTCTATATGATGTCTGATGGGAATAGGGGGCCAGAAAGAATGACTTATATTTCGAATCTTCTTTGGAGCCATAAAAGATTAGAAACTTGATGATATTCATATGACTGTTGCCCTCAAATACACCCACGGTGATGTCTTCCTTCTGATGCTAATATCCTTATGTGGTCTTCTTGCTCAGTGTGTGCCGGCGTGGTGGATGTGATGGTAGATAATATCTAAACTTTAGAATCTAAAGCTTGTTCTTGAAAGATAATGTGACTTCTTTGTGCCATTTGTCTGGTGAGGAGGAAGCTAGATGCCTTCCGTAGCTTGGAAGAGAAGCCCACAGGTAGGGATTTGAGACCTTTGGTAAGTTGTCAGCGAGGACTTTGTGTGCTTGGAACTTGACCTTCCAGTGGCTTCTAGACTTTCAAATAACCATAGTCTTGACTGACATTTTAATTGAAACCTCATAAAAAACCTAAACTGGAACAAACTACCCAGTTGAATTCCTTCTAAATTCCTGAGTGGCAAAATAGATAGTCTGTGTTAATCATTTTAAACTACTTGGTATTAGGCCGATGTGTTATGCAGTGATAGATAATTAACAATACAGCACAAACAAAGGATGGCTTTAGTAGAAATAATGGTGTTTAAGTAAAGTGAACAGGAAGTAGGCAGCCTCTCACCCTAACTCCTTCTTACTAAGAATTAATATTTGCCAGGGAATCTCATGGCTAAGCTTATAAAATCCAGTAACAAGATCTTTAAGCCACACTCTTACTAAGTTTGTGGAAACAAAAGCTCTGTTCTTAGAAGCTTCAAAAGGCATGTCTACATGTATGCCAACGAAGGAGATTATTAATAGTGAAGGAAAGAGACAGGATATTTAATTCACATGGCCACATTGAGAAATACAGATAAAAGGATTCAGTGTCTGCATGTTTGTCTATTTTCAGCATCAGCTTTAGGTTTACATAGAGAAAAACTGGGCAGGGGCAAAAGGTATGCATAGTTCAACAGTCTTGGTCAAGTGTTGATTTGGTTGATAAGAGTCTCAGCTCTGATTCTGCAAGATGGTTTGAACAAATCCTTTTTGCTTCAGGAGAGCAGTCCAGTTCTGTACAAGCATTATTTCTGTTCCACAGTACGGCATTGCTATCCTAGATAATTATCTTGATTTGACTAGTGTTTGTCCTTTGAGGCTGGCATTGCTTGAGGGTACTTTTTTTGCCCCTTGTTATAAAGATATCTGCCAATCAGATTTATTGCTGGTATCAATGGAAACTTGAGGTTTAAGGACAAAGAGGAGAACTTTAGGTGCCTTTAGTGGTCTGAAATAAGACATTGCAGGTAAAACAAAACAAAAGTAAGATAAAGAAAAGAGATATAAAATGCCAGGCATTTGCTATTGTTTAGTTCCTTCATGAGGCTAGTGATAAATGTTTTTTGTTGTTGTTTTATTTTTTGATTGTTTGATTGTTTTTGCAAAGCAGTTTCTCACCACCATTTCTTGGTATGAGGATAGCTCATACCAAGGTAATAGATTATTTTAACAGCAGAAGTTGTTTTGGGGGACATGAAGAAGGGAGCCAACTACTGAGTCCAGGCACTTAGAACTTCACAGTACCGAAACAAAGATCGTTCATCACTCACAAGGGTCTCTAAAACCTAGGAAAATCTTAAGAATTTTATTTCAGTAGAAAGGGTGAAATGAGGAGAGAAAAGAGAGTTATGTGTCTGGATTTTATAAACAGTAAGTGACTCCTTGAATAGGAGAGAACAAACTTTCAGCACAGATAGAAATTAGAGGTAAAGAACAAAAGTTATTTCAGGTATAGAGAAGTGAAATTATCTACAATCTTTTGCCTGTCTAATATACGCAGCCACAGTCTTTATACTCATCATTCCATGTTTTATAGAGACCTCTTTATACTAGAGCAAGAGAAAAGCAATGGCATAAACGGTAATGCTAATTTTCTTTTATTAGAAGTTGTAGCTTCAAATTTGTTAGAAGTTATGGAAATAAGTCTTTATGGAGGACAGGGTCTCTGCACTAATGATGCTGAATGCTGTGGACACACTCTCAGTATCCCAGGGAATGTTCCTTACCATTTACAAACTATTAAACTCAGTTGGTTCTCACAGCAAATCTATGGAGTGCTTAGTACCATCAATGCCATTTCAAATAAAACAACCAAGACACATTGAAAATGGTGTCACATGTCATAGACAGTCTGGCTCCGGATCTCATGCACTTAAGAACTTTCTTCTCAAGAGAGCTCAGGTGATACCTTATATTGTAAATATTTCATTTCCAATAACTCAAATTCATCCAGAAAACAAATGACTACAGTGAGAATATGTTATATAAATTTGGAAGCCGGTTTCAAATACATTTCCTAATGACATGAGAGAAAATCTGCATGAGTAGTAATTCTGGTGATTATTCTGTTCTACATGGCCTCTCCTTTCAAAGTGACTGGCATTGGCTGTGACATCGGCTGTCCTGGCTGTAGAGCAGGCAACTTGCAAATATGTAATTGGAAGAGCTGGTGTCATCTGAGAATCAAGAGCAGGTTTTAAATAGCTCTTAGGGACCAAGCTGATTCTTCCAAGGCCAAGTTATCAAAAATAGTTTCTTGGTTTGTGTATTTGACCTTTCCTGATCTCAGAGGTTAAGCTTTGAAGGCCAGTTTACTTTTGACTCTCTCTGGAGGCAGAAACAAACAAGCTCGTGCAATTTTTATATATGAACCACAAGTGAAACAATCTACATAATGTCAAATATGATGGTTGCACAGGTCTTAGAGGCCAATGAGTTTCCATGAATTTGAGAGAATCACCTTTTCTATCCAATCTCACTGCAAAACAGGGCCTTAGAGCCACGTCCTGCCTTTCCCAAAACATTCAGCCAGAAACACAAGCTGTTGCTTCCTTCTTTCCATTAAGCCCAATTTGAAAATT